>NC_141540.1:64752500-65055000 GCF_021556685.1 Rattus norvegicus | reverse complement strand
CTGGAGTGCAGCCCCGTTCAGCTCTGCTGTTTTCACATGAAACCCATCAAGAAATGGCTTGATCTATTCTAACTTTGCAACAAATGGCAAACCTTTTCATAATGGTCTAGAAGATGTGACAGGGAAGGCCACCTTGTTTAGGTAACGTTCTTTTGTGTACACTGATGTAAAGGTCTTTAGAACATCAGGTAGGAGGAAGAACAGACAGTGCCCTTATTATTAGCACTGCTTTTATTTCTACTCATAAAGATGAGAGGAGTTAAAACCCCAGAGTTTTATTTCCCTAGTGCCTTCAAAGTCAACCACAAATTTAGATTGCACACTTGGTTACGGTGTCGGGATGGCATTTTGTCAGCTTCGTCAAATGACACTTTTAAATGAGAAGTGTTGATATACTGAAGTGGACCGATGTTATTTTTCTGCCGTCTACATAAATACGGCTTCAGAATTATGACGCTCATAAAGTTCAATGTCCTCATCTGATTGACAAGATAATTAAAAGTCAGGGAGCGAAAGTGACTCTTCTTGTATCTAGCTGTCAACAGCAAAGTGGAAACCAGACCTCGAGGTCACGTGACCCCGGCGCCCGTTTCCTCTTTTCAGTGTCTCCCAGAAATAAATATCAAGGAACTTATACTTTCAACAGTTTATAGTGTTTCACCACTCATTTCCTTTCCACCATAATCAAGGGAAATATTAATTATACTTTGAATTAGTCTCATGTTACATGACTAACATTCCATGCTTAGGGCCCAAGGCTTTAGGCTCCAGAGGCGGAGCTTTGCCTATCTGCAATTAATACTGCTGTAGAGCATCTTTCTAGCACAACACAGCCCTTGCCCTTTTGAACCATCAGCAGCTACAATTACCCAAAGCAGAGATTGAGTCCGTTAACTTTCTGTCCCAGAGGAATGGGGCGCTCAAAAGGCTACGCCCCATCCCAAGATTCATAGGAAGTTAACACTGGAGGGGGGAGGAGTTTGTTAGGCCACACCCATTCCTAAGGACAAATCACATAAGCTGCCTATGCTCCTGCCACCGATCTCAGACCCAGGCTCCTGTAGGTTGCCGTCTTTGAATTGAATGTTCACCAGCTACACTTGAGTGGGATCATGTCTTTTCGCCTGTCAGTGGGTCACTGTCTGCAGTGAGGCGGGTGCTTACTTCCCCAGGGAAAGTTCACGCAATAAAAGAACTGACTCATTTCTGTATCAACTCTCCAATCAAAAGTCCTCGAAGCTGGAAAAGGTTTGAAACCATAAGATGTTCTGACAATCTCACAAAAAGCCTGGCAAATTGCAAGCAGGGGAGGAGACATCTTGTTAGAGAGTATGTTGACAAGAAGCATCTGCGTTCTATAGGAACTTAAGACTCAACTCTGAGAATAATGAAAGCTTACCACTGTTTGGCTTAGCCAGTAATTCATGAGGGCTCTGATCCACATTACCCTTTGTGTCATTAAGGTCAGGAGGCTCACGGCTTGAGTGAAAATCATCAAGGTAAGCATCTAAGGCTTCAGAGGCAGAGAAATACGGCTTTTCTTTAAACAGGATGGAGCCATCGGCATTAAAGTAGATGCTGCTCATACCAAAGCCACTGGAGACCAAGGTGCAGGAGGGGGGGACAGATGCTTTTCAACAGACTCTGACACAGCCTTCTTAAAATAAGCAGCAGTGACCATTCGTCTTTCAGAGAACTCTAAAGACAAAGACAGGCACACAAGATTTCAGTTAAATGGGAACAGGTGACCATACTCACAGTGTCTCTCCTCCCGAACACTTAGCTTCTATGAGTGAAATTCCTATCTATCCCTCTTTAGCTGTTCTGTTTACTGAGGAATAGTTTCAGGAGTTGAATTTAGAAAACCATTGTGGAGTTCAATAATTCCATAACTAAGTCACAAAGGTTTGTTTTTGGTTTAACAGGGTTGGTTCCGTAGTTTCAGAGTCTTGAGATGTTTTTACTTGCTGTGTTCAAGTAAGACTCCTGAATTTTATCTCCTTTTTCTCTCTCCCTGTACCAGCTCTCACTCCATTGGTGGGAGAGGGAAAATAATATCTAAGACAGGCAATGAATAAGAACAAGATCCCTGGGACAAGAGAGATGGCAAAGGCCAGGCATTGGGAAGTGAACACCGAAGAAGCTCGGAGGGAGAAGTGTGGGCCCTCTGACAGGTGGAAGAGCTGAGCAGCTATGGAGGGTCTATTTCACCACCTTGGTCAGTTCCTCTTCACACATCCTGTCCACAAGTGAGACAAATCAAGGGACATGGAGAGGGACATATCCATAGCAACAGGGTAAGTAAGCAATGGCCAAGGCTGAATGTTACAACGCTAGGACATGGGCACTTGTATGCTTACCCATGACTTGTGGCTTCAAAAGGTTTGTTGCAGCCTACATGCTGGGCACACTAGCTAAAGTTGGCTGCCTAACTTCATGGGTCTCTAGTTTGCTTAAAATGCTTAGTGTTCACTGATGGGGGAGAAAGGAGTAGGCCGCTCATTGGCTAATGATATATATCTAAGTGCTAAAAAGCAAATACTCACTGTTTTAAGTCTTTTGAGATTCAAGTGGGTGTGCTATGTTTTCAGAATGTTGCGTTTTATGACATCATAATATACCTGCAATTCGCCTCTCTAGAATACTTTTAGTTTACTTAATAGAGCTATATAGAAGTCTTTGAGAATCAGGAAATCTTTGATTTACTTTCCTACACACATGTACCTGAGCAGACATGGGATGGACTTTATACCTATGGTCCCTGAGCCTCTAAATCCTAAATTGCAAAGCAAATTTATCTTTGGAGGGGGGTTAAAGAAAGGTTGGGACAATAAGCTAAGTAGGAAGAAACAGTAAGATCTTTATCAGGCATTAAACCAACTTCATGTATTTGGAAACAAGGTGATAAAAACAAGCTCTGGGGTGTGTGTGTGTGTGTGTGTGTGTGTGTGTGTGTGTGTGTGTGTGTGTATTGGGGTCAAACTCAGGCCCCTACAAATACTAGGCAAGTTACACATCCAACTCATTTCATGTTAAAGACCTAACATCTCATCCACCCGAGAGAGACCGTGGGTGCTAGCCTGTAGGTTGCAGTTTGGATGGAGGGAGCTCGGGTTAAACTGGAGTCAATCTTCTGCAGCTCTGTGCCTCTGTTCCCTCTGTTGTGCGACTCCTTTATTAAGTTCTGCTTAATGATGAATGATCCTCAGTTCAGAAGACGATGTGTTTGATCCTGACTGCTTTGATGGAAGAAGGCTCTACTAAGAGAACAATCCTGAAAATCCTTTCTAAGGTGCTGGTAACAGCTCCCCTTCACCTCCTCCCCACTCCTCCAACAAGGCCATTTTGTTGCCCGCGTCAAGGCTTGCCTCTCCTAAAAGACCTCAGACCTGCTCATGATCTAGGCACCGTCCAGCTCTGGAGGAGCTGTCCCAGACTTAAGGCAATGTCAGTTTTGTCCAGTGCTCTTCAGCTTGGCAGATACCTTCAATATCATCCCTGCTAAGACATGGTTTGCAGGAAGTGCTACGTGACCCCTTTCCTTGTCTTTCTTATTCTGAGTCATTCTGAGTATCTGCCGTGAGTCAACCTACAGGATTGCAGGCTACATGACCCCCTCCCCTCTTTACGCTCAAACTCATCAAGGGATGGGTGAGTTTTGAGTGTCCAGCTCGTGGCGGTTCCTCAATAAATGTTTGCTGAGTTGAATTCTGCTAGAATGTTCCATTTTCCTGACAAAGCACCCCAGGGTAACTACTGCAGCAGTGGCAGCATTCTGAGGAATTGGATCCTTTGGGCTCCTTAGTAGCTCCTGAGGAGGGACAAAAGAACCGAATGTAGTAATGCCATGGAGCCAAGGATTCCATCAGAGACGGCTGAGCACACCTAACCGGAAGTTGATGAGAATCCGAGAGACCCTCGACCGTACTTGGGATATCTTCCTGGTCCGTGTATAGCAAGTCTTTGGCAGCAGGCCATACAGTATGTGTCTACAGTTCACAGGTTTACAATAGGCTTCAGCAGCTGCCTAGCAGCACTTTTTAAAAAGGAAACTTGATAATTAAAGATTTATAGAACAATCTAGGAAATCAACATGGAAGGCACAATAGCAGTTATGAAAATTGAACACCATCTATAAATGTAAGTGAATTTTGTGGGGTTTTTATTGTATTATACTCACAGCAAATGCAAATTGTTTTCCACTATGTAGGCTGACAGAGGGCTGAGCAAAGAGAACATGCAGCCTTCTGGTTTGTAAAAGAAGAGGATCATATTTAATAACCATGAAAAAATCAATACATCCCCTAAGTGTAAATCAAACTGTGGGGCCTTTGGATATTTCCCCTTGCAATTTCCTGTTTGAAGTTGGTCTGCTTGATTCTCTTTGATATTGTTCTTAAAGATGCATTCAATCTATGAACTCCTCAGGGTGTACCATCTACTAGGAGACAACCTGATTCATGAGAAATACAGAGTTTGCCAATAGGAGGGGAAAGAAAGCCATTAGCCCTGGCTCTCTGTCCCTCTTATATTAGGGTATGCCAGACTCAGACAGTAGAGTGTATCAAACCTGTATAGAGAGAAATTCCAGAGATGTAAACCCAGTTCAGTCTCCCTCTCTGATTCAATTCACCTGAGCACAGAACTGTTGAGAAACTATGTTAAGCACCATAAAGGAAAACCAGATACACCAGACATCCTTTTCCCCACCAGGAGCCTGGAGCACAGTAGGAAAGATCAAAGCAACACAAAAATGATGCAACCCAGATAGGATGTGGCCAATGGTCAAGAGAGAGTCCAGAACACAAGGAGACATTATCACTGGGGTAGGACCTGGGGAAAGTTTCACTCCAGGCATTTAAACGAGATTTTGACAGAAAAGTTTCAGGCACACAGAAATGGAGGAAATAGTGATGTCAGGAAGAAGGACCATGAGGCATTAAAGAGCAAAACTGCACATGCAACTCTGCAGAGACATATGAGATTTCCGTGAGTCATCGCCTGAGGAGAGAAGATGATAGCAAGGGTACAGAAACAGTGATGATTTTTAGATTCCATCTATCTAATGGAAAATGAGAAGAGGGCCACAGAAAGGTTCGATGAGATCTGGGAGAATATATCCAATGAGGAACAGAGCCGACTTTTTTTTTTTCACCATGCCTCAGCATGTCGTCTCTGCCTGTCATTCTTTGATGAAGCAAGTATCCTAGTTTCCATTCTTTAATGCCCTGGTGGGAGACTCCAGGCCTCAGTTGGGGTATCTACCCAACCTGTACAGCTGTCAGCAACAAGCAGTTCACTTTAAACCATTGATAGAATGACCCTCTTGAAGAGCCCCTTGATGCGTCTGGCCAGTGGGATTTGGTACGGGCCAAAGTCTGTCTTTAGCAGTGTTAGCCAGATTTCAGGTACTATTAACCGCTATCTATGATAGTCCACTGAGAAAGGGGAAGGTGTTCTTTATCTCGCAGGTTGCACATTTCAGCCCATGGGTTTTTCAGGTTCTGGGTTGAAGTAGGAAGCCATGATGGGGGATGTTGAACTGAGCCAAGTAGTTCTGCTCATTGATGCCAGGAAGCAAGAGAGAGAACAAAGGGCTTAGTGTCCCCTTTGCAGAGATGCCCTAATGACTTCTTTTTATAGGCTGCATCTTTAAAGGTCCCATCCAGTCCAATAGCAGCAGGAGCTGGGGTCCAAGCCTCAATATCAGTCATTGGAAGATATCCTATCCATACTGTTGCAAATGGTGATGTTGTAGCATGCCTCAGAGGAACAAGAAATGCCACAGTGACATGCTCATCCTGTAGGGTTGTCCAAGGAAGCTGTTCATCAAATAAAGCTTATTACTAAGGAGATGTTATCTAGACCCGATCAAACTGTAGGAAGTTATGAACTTTCAGAAACTAAACTACAAACATGTGCTGCGGAGTTTGAATTTTTTAGGTGGCGGGGGAGGAACAGGGGTTAAGACAGGGTTTCTCTGTGTAGCCCTGATTGTCCTGCGTTGCTCTGTAGACCAGGCTGGCCTATAACTTACAGAGACCCACCTGCCTCTGCCTCCCAGGCGCTAGGATTGAAGGCATGTGACACCATGCCCAGATGGAGTTTGAATTTTAGTAGAATATTGTCAAGGAGAAGCAACTTAAGTATTCCCAGTAGAGATGGCCGAATGGATGTACTTCACACATTATCTCTGTGGGCAGATATTGTGACAGGAAATATATTCTTTGAAAGATTGCTTACATCGATCATAATGATTAGCTAATAGTAATCATTAGGAGTGCAGAACAGCGCTTGGCACGGCGATACATGCTTGGAATCCAGCACTCTAGAGGCAGAAGCATTCTGTACAGAACGTTTGAGAGTCTGAGGCTAGGTTTGGATACACAGGGCCCTCTAAAATAAGTAAGTAAATAATAAATAAATAAACAAGTAAATAAAATTTTATAAATAGGAAGAGGGCCAGTAAGAAGCTCAGAAGGTATGAGTGGGTACTTGCAACACAAGTTTAGCAATGTGAGTTTGATCCCTAGAACCCACACTGGCTGCAAAGTTATCCCCTCCCCCACCCTTGTCACTCATGCTCACACTCATCCATAAACATACAATAATAACAAATTTTTTTCTAAAAATTAAAGGAATAGAAAACGTTTGAAACCCATATGACATTATAGATCAAAGATATTCCTTTGAGATTTTTCCATGATTCATGGGAAGGGCTGTGCATGGTGTGGGGTGGGACAAACACGGTAGCTAGCCGGTAGGTTGCAGTTTGGGGCCTGTCATATTTCAGATCAGTATATTCCCGTGTTGTACTACACTCTGTTGTCGACCTAGTTGGCAACCTGTACACTTGAGAATTGAATTCTCCCTTCAGAATGCTGCTCATATATTCAGCGAATCTGTTTGCAATATTTATCACAAGTTAGGAGCCTGGTCCTTGTACCCGACTGACTGGGTTTAGATCTGACAGCATGACCCTGGAAAAGGTACTGACCTTCCTGCCCCTGACCTCCCTCATCTTTAAAGCAGCCTTGCTAATAATACCCAACTCACAGAAGTGTCAAAAGGACTAAAGGGGCTCATATGTATAAAATGCCTAATATGTAGGGGAAAGTGCCCAGCCACTCACAATTATGTGTTAATTCCCCTACCCCCACACCCAGAACACGTGTACTTTATCTGTTCTAGGGGATTCTATCCTGCCAAGTGAAAAGGTAGGATCTTCATCTTGGGAAATATTAAACACGAGAGTGAGACAGGGAGGGGAGGGACGGGAACAGGGACGGGCACACACACACACACACACACACACACACACAGGCAGAGAGAGAGAGAGAGAGAGAGAGAGAGAGAGAGAGAGAGAGAGAGAGAGAGGGAGGGAGGGAGGGAGAGAGAGAGGCATCTAGAATTTTACTCATTGTATGCACTAATCTCCTTAAATTCACATCCCAGAGATGAAAGGATTACTGTAAAGCAGGATCAATACTTGGTTCATTTCACATCCCAGAACTTTCTTTAGAAACCAGGAAAGCCTGAGGCTGCAGAGGAAGCATCAGCAAAATTTAAATTATTTTGTACGTCTTAAGCTTCAAGAGTTATTGTGTTCTCCTCCAGGGATCGCGCCTCTCCCTGTGTCATTTCACTTTTCCCTTAACATTCTCAATTTCTCTTTATTTCCAAGTCGGAGTGCTCACGGTCGCCATTCTTCTGATGTGGATACAAGCACTTCAGCAAAAATAGCTGCCTGAAGACGTTGAACGATTCCATTCACTTTAATACACTGTGACTAATTGGGGGAAAACGGCAAGCAGCACGTGAGGATTCTGCGTGTGCATTGGAGCCACTCGTTGGCACGGTGGCAGCATACATTAAATGGAATTTTAAAATACTGGGTAATGAGGAGAAAAAGTCCGTTTGCTTGGTGGAATTCTCTATGGACACAGCGTAGGGAAGGAGCGGGGGAGTTTGTAGCCATTATTTCTAAACTGCATGACACCAGCCATTTCTGAATCTACTTCCTTATTAAGGAAAACGATTAGAGTCAGAAAGGAACACATAGCTTTCCCCGAGCCCATTTCCTACTGTAAGATACGCTATACTGTAAGAGTTTTCTTAACGAAGGTGGCAGTATCTGGAAATTATTGTGAGAAAAGTTTAAATACAAGGAAACAATAAACATCCTCTATAACATGTCTACATTCTTTACGGTGCTGAAAACTGAACCCAGGGTTTATGTGTGTAGGATAAGTACTTCTTTGCTAGCTCTCAGTGACAGAGTATGATGTAGCCTGGGCTGGCCTTGAACTTGTGAACCTTCTGTCTTTGTTTCTACAGAGCTGGGATTGCAGGCATGTGCCACTAGGCCTGGCTTAATGTGTTTAGGATCATCAATGGGCAGTGTCCATCTCCTGGGAAAGGTGGATAGGTTTTCTTTAGAAGAGTCACTTGATATGAATTCAGTTCCTTCTTTATGCTAAGTCCCACAATAAAAACTCTGGAGGCAAGCACAGAGCTACACAGCCAGTGCTTGGCTTCCAGGGAGACTCCAGTGCACCAAGGGACAGGAAAATGTGTGCAAAGTAACAGTAAGCATTGGGTATACATGCCGGGCTGTTAGCGAACAGAGCCAAGAACAAGTCAATAAGGGGTGTGGGAGCTTCAAGTAGCCAGGGCACCTGCCCATGGGGTTACTTCATGCCCCCTTCTTTCTTGGAGACCAATGCTAATTTGAAAACTCAGTTTCAGCATTTCCTTTTCAACATCTGAGAGAATAGTCCTCCAGCCCCCAAAGCTCCTATCTGAGGCTTTCATAGGGGCTCTGTGATGCACGTGATGGAAAGGCCTAGAGGAGAATTTGCAACAGGCTACAGGTCTTCTCTAGTCTGAGCCAGAAAGGAGGAATGTCACCCGCCTTACGTGACAGATGACAGAAGGCACTGGTTATTCTACTATGAACTCTTGTATTTCTGGCCAGGTTGAACTTAAAGATCACGGTTCATCAGTGTGCGATAGCTTTGCCATTCCTAGTGATGCCTGGATTTCTTCCTGATTGCAGGACATTAGATTCTCCATTCTACATATAATTTTCACCAAATTCTAAATTAAAAAAAATTTCCACAATTATTAGTATTCAACCAATATAATCCTGCTTCATTAGAAACTTATACACACCCATATTTTGGAAAAAAACAAAAACAAAACTAGGCTTGTTATGAACTCTAGGTGCCTGCAAAGCTCAATCACTCAATTGTAGAATACTGAGATGTTATATGCCCCCATCATGAAAACATGATATAGATATAGATATAGATATAGATATAGATATAGATATAGATATAGATAATCGAGCACTAATTTGGGAAATGTAAACCACAAGCCATCTAAAGTATCTGATTAGCAATTCCTCCACTCAGAATGACTTAGTGCAATAAACGTTTCATCCTAAAACTTCCTTCAGGTTCTCACGATACCTATATTTGTCACTGTAAGAAGTTACAGAGTTAAAATGACCATCCGTGTCCACTCATTTAGGAAGAAAGTACTCACTGTAGGAACGTGTGGGATCTGCCATAAAACCTATCCAGGAGAATCTCCTGCCCAAGCTGATGGAATTAACTCTGCTTGTGAAGGCTGTGGCTTGGGAACACACTGCACTCCAGCTGTCATGCTAAGCACAGAACAAGACTGTAGGGTAATCATGGGGACACAGCCACACTTAAGCACAGGACAAACATCTTTACAAACAAAATTCTGAGGTGAAGCGTATGGCATTGGACAGACTGGGCAGTGAAACCTCTGAGCTCAGCACCAGAGAGATCCTGAGGCTCCTGAGTGCACACAGCAGCAGGAAGAGCCAACTGGAGAATCTCTTCTCGTATACACACTGGACAAATGGCAGTGCAGGGACTGGTCTGTAGGAGCAGCGAAAATCGCACTCTGTTTTGTGTTAACTAGTTTAAACCTTGTGAACAGGAACATGGAGAAAACATGGGCCACCTAAGTATTCATGGCTGGGACATCAGAAGCATGCATGGTACATCCTCCAGATGTGTGCATGTGCTATCATGGTTATAACAGTTCTCTCGAGGAAAACAGTGTTGCGGCTGTACCTCCAGATTAACGCTAATTCTACACCCATTTCCTCTTCTACCTGGGGTTAAGCAGAATTTTCAACTAATTATGTAATAGGTTTTGGCATTTTATACTTATTAGGAGGTATTCATAGTGTATGGTACTGTTTTGAAATCATGCAATGCATTTTGCATATTTATATTTTAAACTTTGGATTAGAAATAATTCAAAATATTTATATATATAATATATATGCCTATATGTATATCTGTACATCGTGTGTGTGCCTGATACATAAGGGGGCCAGCAGAAGGTGTCTGATTCCCTGAGAACCAAGTCACAGAAGGTTGTGAGCTGTCTCTCAGGTGCTGGGAATGAAATTCCGGCCCCCTGGAAGGGCAGTCAGTGTTCTTAACTACTGAGCCATCTCTCCAGTGCTCCATTTTAACAAATTTTGAAGAATAGTTTTACATTCTCAAATGCACAGCCTTCTCCAGGACCAAAACCCAACTTCAGAGACATGCATTCCTTATAATTGGTAAACTCCAGGGATGCATCTTGTACCCCACAGACAGAAGTGAGTCTGGAATTGTGGGTATTGATTCAAAGCTCATAAACAAAGGGAGAAGCTGGCTGAATTAAAACCTCGTTTCTTCTATTGAGCATACCACGAAGAGTGGAAGACTGGAAGCGGCAGGAAACATTTGAACTCTGAGCAGATTTTGTTAAGCTATAGATGTTTATTCTTTTAAAGTTAGGATACTTCTTATTCAATATAGGGTTTCTGGGTCTCATTTGGAAATCCAAGTACCTAGCAATGCCTGCCTTGTATTTTAGCCTGGGAAAGCGTGAGGGAACACAGCTGTAGCTTCCTCCAGAGAGGTCATACACTAGCAGCTTGTCACCTCTCTTCCCACTGCAACACCGACCCCATGACCAATAAATTGTTACCATGACCTCTTGCCGCACAGCTGTTTGACACAGCTTTATGGTCAGTCTCTAAGGTGGAAGGAGAATGACTCGGGAGGCTCAGTGAGTGATGCAAAAAACTGTAGAGAAGATATTGATCTGAAAACTTGATGGCTGCCCACTTACGGGTTTAATATGCAGTTTTCATGCCTAGGTGCAGACTCTCTAGACTGCAAAGACCATAGCTATGTACTTATTAAATAAACCATAGATGCCTGACCCCTGTGAGCATTTCTATTTGCAAGCAAACCTCCGTTGACAACACTTTTGGAAATGCAGTGTTTGCCTGACTTTCAAGATTCGAACATTGGCTTTTTTGGCATTCAGTTCATACGGTTTTCATCCCCATGAAAAGCCCTTCTCTAGACACCTGGAGACCTTCCTAGTCTGCATTTGCTGTTAGATGAGTCAACAGGACCAGAGCCAACTGCGGCAGAACGCATTATCTGCGCACACAATGCTCCGGAAGTTGACAGTAGTTCGCCTTTGATTTAGATACAAAAGAATAGATAGCGCTCCTTCTAACCTGAACAGTGGCTCTTCTATAGAGAATCAATCAGAGAGCAGATTTGCTTCGCTAAACTGTTCCGATTAATGATACAAGTCAGCCCTCTGAATGATTCTTTCTCAGTCGAGGATTGTTTCTCAGAAAGTCTCCTCCAAGGAGGATGTTGACAAGAAGTATCTTCAGTCTGGGCTGTGATCCTTAGGCAAAGTCACTCCTGGGCTTTAGGAAGACACCCGAGTGTGGTTGAACACCTTCCACCTTTTTGAGGGAAGCCTGAAGATTTGGTTCTTGACTCTCACTGCCCATTACAATGACACGCCAAAAAATATAGCAGGACCATTTGATGGTTTGTATATGCTCAGGTCAGGGAGTAGCTCTCTTAGAAGGTGTGGCCCTGTTGGAGTAGGCGTGTCACTGTGGGTGTGGGCTTTAAGACCCTCACCCTAGCTGCCTGGAAGCCAATCTTCTGCTAGCAGCCTTCAGATGAAGATGTAGAGCTCTCAGCTCCTCCTGCACCATGCCTGCCTGGATGCTGCCATGTTCCTGCCTTGATGATAATGGACTGAAGCCCTGAAACTGTAAGCCAGCCCCAATTAAATGTTGTCCTTTATAAGACTTGCCTGGTCATAGTGTCTGTTCTCAGCGGTAAAACCCTAATTAAGACAGAAGTCCTTGTATCCCAAACGATGACTACCAGCTAATCTTTGTCCCAATATTCTGCTCAAATGAAACAGACCCTCCTTGATTTTCTGTGCTAGTGGGTTGTCTTTGTTAAGGAAAATGATGCTTGAACATGTTTACTAGACGTAAAAGTGAAGAAATGACTGTCATTGAGAATACGATTGTATGCCCCATGTTTGTGTGAGTTCAGATAACACATTTTGTCCTACATAGGGCTTCTGTCTCACATTTTACAGATTTTCCTCAGTATCCAGCATGTGCCAGGGTCTCTTGAGAATGAGTATTTAAGTATTTAAGGCAGCATACCTGTGTCGTTATGGCAGTAAGAGAGAAGCTGCAGACTCTACTCTGAGAGGTCTAAAATCCCATAGGAATGTAATGTGAATGTTTCTAACTCCAGAAACACAAGACATACCTTAAATTACAATAAACAGTTTACACACTCTCTCTATGGAGGAATCTCCTTCCTGATAAGCCTGCTGAAAGGAAATTTTCTTGAGCTTACCACGATTGTACACAGTTGTTTCAGTGGTTAGTAAACTATATATATATATAATGTTTATCCAATTACATGCTAATGCAAAGTACAAAGAAATCATTGAGATCAATGGAAACCATGCAGGAGATGCTCAAAACCACTGTTCCTGCTAACAGGCCTGGGGTAAGGGCTCTCTACAGCTAGGAACTGTGTATCCTAGCTGTGCGAATGAATATCGCATAAGAAAAGAAGAACAGATTAATTTGCAGTTTTAGGTTTCCACCTTTTAGGAATGTTTCAGAGATGTCTGCATCTGTATACAGAAAAAAAAAAAAATCAACTTCAACTCTCCCAGAGAGGAAGAGCTCCTGGCCCCCAAGCCTTGCTCATGCCGCTGTCCCCCGCCCCCAGCCTTGCACACACTGCTCTCACAGCATCAAACCCAGCTGTTCTTGCCATGCCATGCCTGTTTACATGCTTTTGCGCATGCTCTGTGCACAGAACACGCTTCCCCTAGCTACGCAGGGGAATCAATTATGATCGCATCAGAGCCGGTCCCTGACTACTCCAACTCAATCCAGTTTTTGCTTCACTCTGAAACCCCACGATCCCTTTCATGCTTTTGTGAACCCTTGAGAGAGTGTGTGTCCCTTAACATCGTTCGCCTTCTTTGTCCATTTGAAATGAGCTCACGCAGATGCAGGGGCGGTGTCTGATCTGTCTGTCTCCGTATAGACCGCCTCAGTTCAGAGTTCAATTTCACCCACAGAAGCAGGAGCTCAGTAACTATGTGAAATCCAATAAATGAAGCCATCGTCTTGTATTTAAAAAGAATGGAGTGCCGGACAGCTACATCTGCACCTGAATGTGGCAGGCGCACTGTGACACATCCTGAGGTTGCTTCATCTTAGAAACTACATAAAAGGGTTGGGGATTTGGCTCAGTGGTAGAGCGCTTGCCTAGCAAGCACAAGGCCCTGGATTCGGTCCCCAGCTCCGCAAAAAAAAAAAAAAAAAAAAAAAAAAAAAAAAAAAAAAAAAAAAAAAAAAAAAAAAAGCTACATAAAGAGAACTCATGCACCAATTCCCATACAGACTTTAATTTAACATCAAGAACAAATACACCACAATGTAACAGAACAGCACTCCCCCCACCCCCCAAGTTCTCCATCTGGACCTTGCTCCTAGTATGTTTTTTGCAGCAGGGATGTTTAAAAAAAAATACTCTTTGAAACATTTTGTTTTGTATCACATACCCACAAAAGCCTCAGTAACTGTTAACTCCTGGTGAACTGTTGTCTTGCAATTCTGTAAACCTTTCTGGTGGAAAAGAAAATGAAGTCCTATCTTGCTTTCAGACCAGAGAAGAAAATGATTTTATACACTGTAAATCCCACAGATATATCTCAGGCTCACATACAGGTTGTACACACAAAATAAGCAAAGGATTGTTTTCTATTAAAATCATTCTGTTTGCTGTACCAAGGTGGTAATCAAAACAAATCAATGCTGATGCTTCTCTAGAGAGAAAAATGGAACTATGTGTCCTGCTCTGGGATTCTCATGGTGATTTCTAAGCTACATGAGATACAACTGCCTCGGCATAAATATTCTCTAGGAAACTGTTAGCTACCCTGGAAGTTAGAGGATTGACCCAGTACTAGCATTAGAATTTTCATAATCTATCTTTAAGTCTTTACTTGGCTGTTCAGCTAACAAATCTGTCTCATAACAATAGCTAAATATTACATATTATAATCAATAATACAATATAACTACTCTCTAGGATGATGATGTGTCTTTATAGTCAGATGAATGACAATATACCGATACTACAAAAAAAAAACCTATCAACTTGCCCACATTATGATACATCCACTTATTCAATGTTCAATGCTGTCTATAAGACAGGCAAAATGATTTAGCTTGTAATTGGCATGTTAAACTGAGAACTTATCCGACAGCTAACAGCTTCCTTTTGTTAGCTCTTAGTAATCTAGGGTCTATTATTAAAAAATAGATTGTATGGTTATAGTATTTCAACTGCAAAGTTTGTTTATAAAACGATTTCACGTAAGCATTACTCATGAGCCGAAACAGTCTGCTTCCTCACAAGGTGACCTCTGCTACCAGAGGTCAGGCAGGCAGGCAAGCAGGCAGGCAGGCAGGCAGGCGGGCCCATAGTGCCTTTGGTTTTTGAAGGGACACACAAAGGCAAAGCCAAGCCACTTGTTTGATTATCGATCAGATTCCATTTAGGTAGCTACATATTTAATGACGGTCTGCTACATAATAGTTGTTGCAGGTACGATCCATGAGAATGAATAGTGGCTACTGTTTTAAGTATTTAAGTGAAATCAAATATTTCTGCAGAGCATCTAATAAACTTATGTGTATATATGTACATATTCACACAGGGAAACATCCAGCATATAAATACACACACATATCTGTATGTTTCACATAAATAGAAATGAATATGGTACATTATTATAAACATGAACTCTCTGCCATACAAGTCAGGTTACATGCTAAATATTTGTAAATATTCAAGTCAGTGTGGGCAACAATATCGACAACTTTTAGTGAAGACTTAATGCAGTGATAGGCAGTGGTATTCTTAGAGACATTGAAAATACATCTAACTCCATGGTTAATCCAGTTAGAGATTTGAATAAGATTTGAGGTAATTACTCCTGTGTGGTAAGGTGAAGGCAGAATCATCAGAGTAGGAAGCTCCAGGAAGAGCTCTTTACACTGATTGACTACCAGACTACGTACACTGACAACTGCCCCAGAGGTTTCCATCCTGACAAGGACTTTGCTCAAGTCAATGAAAAAGGCCAACCCTTTGCAATACTGAAGTAAGGAAAGCTTGCTTTTCACAGAAGAGGCATTTACATTTTAAATTAGAAGGGACTGAAGGTAGGAGGGAAAGGAGGAAGTAAGGGAGGGAGGAAGGGAGGAAGAAAGGAAGGAAGGAAGAAAGGAAGGAAGGAAGGAAGGAAGGAAGGAAGGGAGAGAGGGAGGGAGGGAGGGAGGGAAGGAAGGAAGGAATGGCAGGCCCATAGTCATGGAGGGAGAGAGGGAGAAAGGGAAGGCGGGGGAAGAGCTGACTCTGAAAACCAGGTTCTGTGTTAATGAGACCTGTGTTAATTTGTGATAACTGGAAAGCAAACAGAACTAAAAGAGACCATGCCTACTGATATGTCCACTTTCACCTAGAGGAACCTTTCTGGGAAAATTCAGTTTAATTTTCTCTAAATCTCAGAGGGCCTTCCATTGAACATGTATTTTGTACTGGGGATTTCTCTAGAAGGACAGGACCATCGGATGATTTGTGTATTTTCCTTTTCCCCCAAACTAACATGTTTTGGAGTCTCCCACTAGCTTCACCCGGGCCTTGGCTGAAGGATCCTCTCACATTTTCACAACCGCCTTCATTCTGTTTTCATCATCAGAAATTCGGTTTTCTCTCCATCTCTGTTCTAAAGATATTTTAAGTAAAATGACTGTTCATTCTGTGGGCATTCTTTGTGAGTTAGTACAGCCATCCTGAGATGTCACAGTGTAAACCAGATGGGACAGGAAATTTCAGTCAGCAAAGGTCTAGTCACAGCCATGGTGCCAGGTTTTGATTTCACAGGAGTAAAGATGCAGCCTTTTCTATCCCAGGCTCAACGGACAGCTCAGCTCTCTAATCCTAGGCTACTCTTACTTCTGTATATGCAGACTGACACCAACCATCCTTGGAAGAATTAACAAAAGCCCTAAGTTGAAACACTTTTAGCATTCCATCGTTCAGAGATGGAACTTGGCTTGGTAAACAGCCAGTCTTGTTGCATTCAATTCCATGTTTTACAGAGGTTTTTCTGTGGAGCCAGGGCTGATGGGTATCTGCCTTCCTGGTGCTCTGAGCCTACAGTCTGTAGCTATAGACTGCCCTCCTTTCTCGCTTTGCTCCTTTCTTTTGAGCATCCTTCCCTAGCTTTCCATCCAGGGATGTCCAACACCTTCCCAGTACAGAAGATGTCACTCCAAACCCTTCAACTTCAGGGGCGTTTGGAAGATCACATTCCTTTGTGGGGAGCAGGAATTCTAGTGAATTTCTGCAAATAACTTTTGAGTCCTTGTGAAGAGGCTGACACAGTGTTAGAACTTCTCAAGGAGGACGTACAGAAAAATGCTTTCCTCAGATGATTGAATAAATTATTTCATGTTATGGTTCCTATACTTTCTGATTTATAAGTGTAACTCTTCCTAGGCTCTATACAACAACTTAAAAAAATTCTCTGGTATGTGTGTGTGTCTGTCTGTCTGTCTTTGTGTGAGTATGTATGTGTGAGTGTGTGAGAGTGTGTGTGTGTCTGTGTGTGTGTCAGTCTGTCCATTGATTTTGCTTCTTTTTTATTATCTTTGTTTTTATATGTAATCTAGTTTGTTTGCTTTTTTTGCATGATTGGGTTTTTGCTGCTGCTGCTGTTGTTGTTATTATTATTGTTGTTGCTGTTGTCATTATGAAGAGAGAGAGAGAGAGAGAGAGAGAGAGAGAGAGAGAGAGAGAGAGAGAGAGAGAGAAAGGATGGGGTTGGGAGGTGGAGAGTATCTGGGAGGAGTTGGAGGAGATGATCGCATGATCAGAATATAGTGTATGGAAAATTTTATTTTCAATGAAAATGACAACAATTCTCTTACTGGTGTCAAAAGCTTAGTTTTGAAGGGAAAAGAATGAGCCAAGTACAAGCCAGACTACCTGAGTTTGATCCCCCAGAACCCACAAAGGAAGGAGAGAATTGATTCCACGAAATAATTCTTTGACCACCCCACATATACTATGGCAGGTATACTGCAGTACATATATGAAACACACACACACACACACACACACACACACACACACACACACACAGTATTTTTTTTAATTTGCCTTAAATATTGAAGGAAGAGCTCATAAAATTCCTCATTCTACCAGAGTAATTGAGATTCTGTCCCTTGTCTCTTCATAAAGAGAGAATGGTCAGCTTGAGTCACTCAATCTAATATCTCACATTAACGAACCTCTGTTGATTACTGCTCTCCCTTATCGCGCTGAGTATTGTGTTCATTGATCCTTTTTGCCTTT
The DNA here is from genome assembly GCF_021556685.1 of Rattus norvegicus. NCBI lineage: Eukaryota > Metazoa > Chordata > Mammalia > Rodentia > Muridae > Rattus > Rattus norvegicus. Next base: position 65,037,169 of record NC_141540.1, on the reverse strand, counting down.
GGTTCTACAAACAGGACTGTCTCAGAGGGAAGCTGTATGATCTTGGACTGGAGCCCAGGCTATTAACAGTTTTCCAAAAGGTGCACCCAAATACTCCTGTCAGGGCCAGTGAGGAAAAGAATGCTTGTTTGACAGATCAAATTCTAATTCTAAGTGGTGGTGCACCCCTCCCATTCACCTTCGTGAAGACAGCAGGAAAATCTTTTGAAATCAATTAGAATAAAGCACCCCCAGACTCCACTAAATTGAAAGATGCCAGGGTCTCACTACCAGGACGTATTGATTAATCATTGCCCTAAAATACTCAGACGCAGACGATAGAAATGTTAATATTTGACAACATTCTCTTATATATCAATAAAACGTTGGACAGTCCCTGAAATTCTCCTCACTCAGCTGGGTGGGCACGCCATGCAAAGACCTTTCTTAGGCAAGCTCTCCTGGGAGCAGTTGAATGCAGAGGGAGATGACAGCTGATGGTCGCCAATGTCCTTCATAATTTCAGTGGTTAGGTGTGGTAGCTGCCCTTTAAATGCTACAGAGTCAAATCATCTCCATTGTGATTCATGGAAAAGGACAAACTTGAAATGATTGCACAGATTCAAATTCAGAGAGCCCTGCAGTATGGAGGCATATGTTGTGTGGAGGGAGTGTAATTCATGGGCTGTAGATTAGTCCCTTTGTAGATGTGTGTGGGAGGGCTCTCTGTCTAGGAAAGAATTTGTCAGACTTCTACATTTTCTTTTTGGTAACAGGACACGCGTTGCCTTTTACATGTGTTGATTCTAAAGCACATGAGTCTAAATTTATAAGCCGTACCAGAGAGTGCTGGCACTGGAGGTGATTCACAAAACGTAATTGTGAATTTTCCATCTCTCAGGTCTTGCCAAGTGCGTGTCTGAGAAGTCTGCCGTGTGGGAGCTCCTGAGGCAGGATCTGCTGATGACTGGCACCTTCGTTTTCCAGACGTTCTGACGTGTATAGAGGTGTATTGATGATGCTTAAAGTCTGGCTTCTGTTAGTATAGCTGGGATTACTCGGAAAACAGTCCAGCCACTAGATAGAATTAGAATATGGTGGGTCACATGAAATTAATCAGCTTTATTTCCTATTTAACCTCCAGGCACCTTTAATATGCTTATAAAACTTTGCCTCTGCGTAACAAAGTATGCAGTTTGTTATGCATTCCAAGATAAGTTACCAAGCTCATTTTTGACTGAGGCAAAATGAGCATTTAGCAGAATTAGTTTTAGGAGGGGACAGAGGATAGGAGATGCTGGGGCTGAGCTCCAAAAATCAATGCACAAGATTCTCCTCATGCGTTTGGAGAAGAAGAGTTATTACCATGCTCCAGAGGGACAAAAGGCGACCAGCAATGTGAGTTCTCGGGATGAGCAGCCACAGGCTGCTTCTCCAGGCGGGAGGTTAGGGTGATGAGCTGGGACTAAAAGTAACTGAACAACCGAAGGTGAGGGCAGATTCAGAGGTGCTGAGCTGAGAGTACTGGGAAGGGTACGCTAGCTGCGGGAGATTAACAGTGCCCAGCAATTGAATCAAGAAGGCAGGTTGAAATTGAGCAATGGGTGTATCTGTGTGTTTCATCCTCTGATCCAATATTCTCTGGGCTAGAGACTGGTAATGCTGGCTGCCTGGGGCTAAAAGTGGGGTAGCAAAAACTCCACACATCATTTGTGATATCATAATTATAGCATTGTGCACACAGGGCAACAATACCAGTAGTCACCCTCCCTTCTAGAATTCATTGCTGGGCAGTGGTGATCTCTCCTAGTTTCTAAATGGGGAATGAGGCCAAAAACACAATGAGAGGGTAGAGTGGAAGCTCAGTGGGTAAATGTATTTGCCACCAAGCTTGACAACCTGAGTTCCAGTTCTGCAAAGAGACATCCAAACCCTGCAAGTTGTCCTCTGACTTCCATACACATGCTTAATGCACATGCATGTGGGTGTGTGTGCACGCATGCACACATACATACACATACATGTAAAGTGTTGTAAGTTCTTAAAACAAACATCATAAAAGCACCCTGACCTGATGCGCATTGGCCACTGGGGAACTCAAATGTAAACCTAAGACCATGACAAATCTATTCTGGCTACCTGAAAACTTTCCGGAATACTGTTTTATCCTTTTTAAAAAATAATTGGGTGTCTTGATGTTCAACTCCCTTAGCATTAGAACTGGGTTAATAAGCTTCATCTTAATAAACCTGGGGAAGAATGAGGTGTGAAGATTTAATTGAGACAAGTAAGATGGAGGGAATATTCCATTTGGCACCTCAGTGGTGGCAGGCATTAGAGAAATGGTGGCTATTGTTCCTGGCAGAAATCGGGCTTTTTACCAATTTGCATTTTTCTTTTGAATGTTAATGGAACAGAGGAGTAAAAGGTGGATGCTCCTTCTTGTTTCTTTCTCCCCAGTTTCTATTCCTCAATATGAAAATTCTTTACTGTGGGGCGGTGGACTGTGAAAGGCACCCTGATTCCTGGCTGAGATAGGTTGAATCCCTGGGGACCCTAAAAGGGACAGCAGGAGCATTCCCAGTCTCCCAGGATATCAGGCCCCTCACATAGCTACAGCCTCCCACAACCCCCTGTAGAGAAGTTTGAGACAGATAAGTCTTCTAGGGCAACGCCACAAGCCCCTCCTCCACAGGTGAGGACATGACCACAGGTCACATAGGCTCAAGACAGATCAGTGACATAGAAGCAGGACCACAGCCCCAAATATGGAGATGAGGTCTTCCCAAGCTCTCAGGCCAAACCAATAGGAAGTACTGGCTGTCAGACCATCCCAAAACTATTTAAGAATCCTGTTCAGAAGGGTTAAAAGTGTGCGGGAATTATTCCATAGTCTGAGAGCTTCTGTCATAAGAGCTGTGACACCGCGGCTTGGGGAAGAGATCTGCTCTCTGGAAATGGCCACCAGAGGCTCCCCTGCACCCCTCACCAGCTGGTCAGTCCCCTGCTGGCTCAGCCTCGCCAGGTGGAGCAGCACCAGCAGTGGAAGTGGCGAAAGCCATTCCCTTCCCTGCCTGAGTTCTTTCCTCTTCTCCTGAACCCGAGCACCTAGCCGAACCAGAGCTCTCAGGGAAGACCCCTGAGCACAGCCCCTCATTCTACTTTTTCAGATTTCAAACTTTTGGAAGATTCTAAAATGAATGTTATCATGTATCCATTTTCAGTTGTGTTTATCTCTAATCTGAAGGAGAAAACTAACTCATTTACATAATCTCTCCATTCTGGTAGGTATAAGGTATTCTATTAGCTTTGCTTATAAAATTGAAATAATAAGTCTTATTTATTTACTTCTTTATTCGCTATTTTTGCTTTGGTCTGCTGCTGGGGCTCAGGCTGACTGTAGTCCAGGCTTGACCTTCTTCCTGCTCCATTTCTTCTGCCTCCATTCCCAGTCGCTAGTTTCACAGATGAGCACTGCCATGCAATGCCTCACTTCCTAAGGACATTTTTATTTAAACGTTTGACTTAAAAATATCCTTTCATTTAAATAGAGTACACATGTGCAAAAACACACAAACCAAGAATAAATAATGTATGTCTGTATGTATGCATATACCATGTGCAAAATATATATATATGTATATAATCCAGTGTGGGCATCACAGATTAGATTATGAAATACACGAGGGTCTGTATCCCTCAAACATCCCTCTCCTCTCCTCTCTTGAGTCAGTAACTATTCCAGCTTACATTCTTACAAATTAGAGTTTGACGTCTTTGGCCCTAAACTAAGTCATTTGGGTTTCTTTGTACTTATCTTCCTTGACTCCTTATTATATTTCAGACTCATCCCTCTACTGCATGTAGCAGTAATGCTGTCTTTTTAGTTCTATATAGCATTACATTAGATATAACGATGTTTTCATGGATTCTTGAAAACAAGGAAAAGAAACGGATAAAACTCACACATAAAAACAACAGCAAGACAAAAGAGTCAGATCATAGGAAGAAAGTAGTGAGGACGGGTTACAGTGCCTGGGTTTCTTGATCAGTCTTCCCTAGGAGGGCAAGCAGGTTCTAGGGCAGGCCACAGGTAGCAAAGTAAACAGGATGTATATTTACCTGTCCATCACAGACTGTGCCAGAACGGATGTTTCCCAGAAAGCTTTGCTCTGGGGCTCACTGTGACTGAAAACTCACAAAGACTCATGAGTTTCTGAGACTGTCCTTCTAAATTTGATCATGGAGTATAATGGACGGTGATGAGGGATGGAGTTAAACCTCCCAGTCTGGTCCTTCCTTCAAAAACAGACCCAGGTCTATACTCTGTCTCTCTGCCTCTGCCCGGCCCCTGCCACGCCCCTTGGCCTCAGAGCTCCGCCCCCACCCTGGCCCATAAACTGCTCTGTCCTGTACTCCTCTGTTTCACTATGCAGTTTGGCTGTGGCTCCATTGCTAAATCTGACTCTCCAGGTTATTTTTCTTATGTTCCCTCTTGGCTGTAAATTTGGCTTTGCTTTCTATCTTCCAAAAACTTCTAAAAATCTCTGGATACCATTTTTCTTGTAGTTTTAGAGCCAGCCTTTCCCTTACACATTGGGAGGTAACATAAGCGAACATTTGTGGTCAGTGTGTATACCTTTTGGCTGTTAACTCTTTTACAGAATTTAAAATTGGGGAGATGGGCATCTAAATCAAACAAATAAGCAGCACACCAATAAAATGCACATTAACATATCAGGAATTAATCACTCGTGGGAACTGATTTAATTCTGGGAATTTAAAACTGAATTTTCACAGCTTATGAACCAAATTTATCAACAGACCACTTAGAAGGCAAAGGCATTAAATGAAGTTGACTTTTGAATGGTACAAGTCACCTTGCTCAGTAGAACAGAAAACACTCAATTCAATCAGAAACTCTGTGGGGCCCTAAACGTTCCTAAGGCTGAAGTCAATTGGGAATTCTGTCATGCAGAATTTAACAATAGTTTGTCCTTCAGTCTCCAGCTCCCTGGTGTTCCTGGCCTCCTGCCAGAAGCTTCCTCCAGACAGCTTGGGCAGACCGGGAGAGGAGGGAAGGAGGAGGGCAAGAAACACCCAGCTAGTTAAAGGGGAAATTAGTAGGTGTAGGGAGATGCACACGATCTTGTGGTCCTCGGGAGCTCACTTCCACCAGTGATTGAAAAAAACCCTGAAAGGTTATTAAAAAACAAACAAAAACTAGGCTCATAGGAAGCTCAGCGGGCAGCACAGGCCTGTAATGCTTGCTGGCTGGGAGGCAAATCTTGGAGCACTTGAACTTTTTCCATGAGTAGAATGACATCAGAGTTGGAAGGAGATAATGAAGGAGAATGGAAGGTGGGGAAAAGCAGCGTTCTCCACACAACCAAACAGGGGTTTGCAACCTTGCCTTTCAGCTAGTCCTTCTCATTCTCTCTAACCCGTCTCTCTCTGCCTCTGTCTCTGTCTCTCTGTCTCTGCCTCTGCCTCTGTCTCTGCCTCTGTCTCTGTCTCTCTCTCTCTGTCTCTGCCTCTGTCTCTCCACATCCCCCGCTTTCCACCCACCCCCCACCCCTTTTGAGAAAGGAATGGTACGGTCCAGGTGTGCCTTGGACTCCCTATGCTGCCAATGTGGTCTTCGAACTCCTCAGTTTCCTGCCTCGGCCTCGAGACTACTTGGATTACAGGCATGCACCCGCACACCAGCATTTAGCCGCTATCTCTTTGAAGACCTTCCTGGGTGAGGAACTAGGAAGCAACAGTTTGCCCTAGATAGTAAAGGGAGAAGCATCACGTGATAATAAAGCGTGCCTTCCCTTAGCCTTCTGGACAGTTCTGGATCACGCCGCTACCGACTGCCAGGAGCTAAAGACTTCCTACTAGCAGACCACCAAAGAAGGTAAGCATAGAAATCACCAAGGCAACCGTGCCCTCATTAACCAGACCAGCGTGTATCATTTTGCTGATGCCAGGCTAGGGACCAAGCTGTGTTCCCAGACCTATGAACATGGGTGTGTGTCACTTATCATTTTAAATCTGCATATTTTTAAAAAATTTTATTCTTAATCTGTTTTACAGTCCAGACTTTATCCCCTTCTGGGTACACCTTCTGACTGTTCCACATCCCATACTCCCCCCGACCTTTACATCTCCAAGAGGATGTAACCACCCAAGCACCCTCACCTCACCAGACCTCCTCAATCCCTGGGGCCTCCAGTCTCTTGAGGGTTAGGTGCATCTGACTGAACCCAGACCTGGGACTCCTCTGGAGGCTGTATATGTGTTGGGGTCTCATATCAGCTGGTGTGTGCTGCCTGGTTGGTGGCTCAGTGTCTGAGAGATCCCTGGGGTGTGGGTTAGTTGAGATTGCTGTTCTTCCTATGGAGTCGCCCCCCTCCTCAGCTTCTTCCAGCTTTTCCCTAATTCAACCACAGCTTCTGTCCACTGGTTGGGTGCAAATATCTGCATCTGACTCAGCTGCTTTTGGGTCTTTGGGAGGGCAGTCATGATAGGCCCCTGTTTGTGAGCACGCCACAGCCTCAGTAATAGCATCAGGCCTTGGATTGGCCACTTGAGCTGAATCCCAGTTTGGGCCTGTCATTGGACCTCCTTTTCCTCAGGCTCTTCTCCATTTTTGTCTCTTCAGTTCTTTCAGACAGGAACAATTCTGGGTCAGAGTTTGTGACTGTGGGATAGCAACCCCATCCCTCACTTGATGCCCCCTGTCTTTCTACTGGAGGTGGGCTCTACAAGTTACCTCTCCCCACTTTAGGGCATTTCATCTAAAGCCCTCCATTTGAGTCCTGAGAGTTTCTCACCTCCCAGATCTCTGGTACATTCTGAGGGCCACCCCACCTCCTACCTCAAGTTGGTTGGTTACTCCCATAACATCCATGCCGCTGTAACACCCATCAGTGGGCATGTCCTGTCAGGCTAGGCATTATCTGTAGATTACAAGGGTCGTAGCAGGCTCAGATTTAAAGTTCATTTTCCGCTCTGGTAGTGTAGACACTGCCTTCCTGCACTGTGGGAGCTAGCCAGTGGGAAAGAAGCTACCGGCTTGCTTTCTCCCTCAGCATTGACTCACAGATGTAGCGTGATCCACAGTAGGCTCTCACCTTCGCATTCTGATGGGGCAATCAAGAGTAACGGCAGCAGCTTGAAATGTTTGTTGGGAGGGTCTAAGGGAACCTTCTGATGGACAGGTCAGAAGGGGTCGTTTATACCCGGCACTGGACTTTTATTTGGTAGCCTATGATATCGGGTGGAAGCCCTGCCCTCAACATTCACCACCATGGATATTATCGGAAAACTCTATGTAAACCCAGTTTAGCTGGGCAGATTAGAGCAAATCTTTCATCCCAGCACTTGGGAAGCAGAGGCAAGTGGATCTCTGTGAGTTCGAGGTGAACCTGATCCACATAGTGAGCTCCAGGTTATCACAGTGAACCCAGTCTCAAAATAAAGCAAAACGAAAAGCCAAAGACAGACAGACAGACACACAGACAGACACACACACACACACAGACACAGACACACACACACACACACACGTGATATGCTTATATTTCTGTAAATGTAGGAAGCTTCTACAGTAGTGGGTTTCCACGTAGCTTTCTCACAGGGCTTGAGTGTTAGTTTCCCTCCCCTGACCTGCTCTCCGGCCCTCCACCTCACTTAGACAGTTTTGCTTCACTCTGAGGCTTCGATGACGTCACTCATATGTGGTGCTGCTATAATTTGGTTCCATTTAACTTTGGGCTCCGTCCTCAAAATCCCAGGTAGCTCCCGTGGTTGTGTGAGTCCTACTTCTTCTCCTGGCAGTTAACTTCCTGGGGTTCCGGCTGGAGTAAGCCCTACTCTAAAGGCTTAGCCTGCACCACGCTGCCTGAACAGTTACCCCAGGGCTCCCAAACTCTACACCACAGTATCTCCTAAGGAGTTCTGTTAACGTGTTACAGTGCTGCCTACCACCCCAGCCAATTAAATCATCATCTCTACACATCATCATTTTTTAAGCTCTTGTGGGGTTTCAATGCAGTGGGATATTTAGAAACTCTTGCATTAAGGGCTTATAGAAACACAAGTGTGGGGGCTCTTTGGATTTACTGATAAAGTCAAGTCACTTCATATCCTTCACATGGACCTGAAGTGTTCCCAGGCTTCCTGCCACCATGATGGGAAGGCACTTACTTTCCTGGCCTTCCCTACCTCTGCCTGCATCCTGGCGCTGCCCTCCACCCTCACCTGGCTTGCTTCGTTACAGGAAACATTACTTCTCAGTTTTCACCTTCTGATTTGTCTTCATTGAACCTCTTTCCCCAAACAAACAAACAAACCAATCGAGGTCAGATCCTCCCTGTCCCATACCAACATTCTCTGTGACATCATCATCTTCCTCCTCACTGCCACCCGCCCAGGCATTCACTCTCGGCCTTGCCATAGGATGCAATGCTCTCACATTCTTAGGGTGCACCTAAAGTGCTCAGTTCGTCCTGGGTAGGGCTCATCTGCTGCTCCTTCACAGGTCAGTAGTGATCTACTTACAAAGCCACCTTTTCTTTTGCCCCTTCCTCCTTTGCCTTGGGATAGCATAGCTTGAGAACATTATTCTTCTCCGTAAGTTTCAGTTGTATTTACAAGCTTCGTTGCTTAGAAACGCAGTGGGTGAAGGTGCAGGTCCCGTTCCCTACCATTCCCTAGGAGTAGGTGTCAGGGGGCTCGAAAGTGAAAGCATACAGTTGTACCTCCATGCAGCACAAAGGACCCTTTCAGAGACACTCCACTATGACTATGTCCTTTACTACCCTGAAAAGCCAGAAACAACTTAGGGATGCACATCCTAATGTAATGTGTCATTACGTAATGAATCATAATGTAACCGTTACAGAATTAGGTATGCCACACACATAGTCAAAGTGGACACTCATATGCTCAAGCGTGACTAAGGGTATGGGAATATCTAGGGAAAAATACACTTAAATGCTTGGCGTACTTTTAAGTCTTACTGAAAAGCACATGAATATGATCCCCCCCACCCCCGTGCCTGTACACGAACCTATTTGCTTCAGTCGTTCTTCACCATCTTAACATTTTTTAACCCAATTGCAGCAAAATTGGATGTCTACCTTTGCTCCGAAACCATGTTTATTTTAAAACGAGCGAAGCACATTTACAGTACACTTAATACATCCAGTTAGTTATTAATGTAGTTCGAGTTATTAGTGAGAATTCTCTCATTCCCTAATAGGCCAAGAAACTTTGCTGAAGGTCCTCCCAGACCCAGGGATCTCAGGTCAGGCTGTTGCTGTTTGCTGTACAGCCAAGGTCAATGTTTCTCTGTTCGTTAGAAGTGATCTAGCATTCTCTAAGATGCTACAGGGCACTAACATCCAAGGCGGTTGTTTATTCTTTGGGTTAAAGATGATGTTGGAACTTCGGTAACATAGTTACAAAAGAGACTTTCCAACCTGGCTTCTTCTGTGTACAAACATATGCAAACATAACTTTGCATCTAACATCCAAATCTCATGTAGATGGGAAAAGATTGCTAAGAGATTAACAGAGAAGATGGAACCCAAAGATGGCTACTCTCTTTTAAATAACAAACCATTTCAGAATACAACTTTTTAAAAAGAAAGCATGCATTTTCCCTCAAAATTTCAGATGATATGAAATTACCAAAACATATATTTCTGGCAGAAGGAAGTTTCTTTTACTAAGATAAATGTTTAAAATGAACTAATTTTACTCTCAATATAGTTAATAAGCCTGAGGCCATACAGAATAGTTTGCATGTGTGTATGGTGTGTGTGCATGGTGTGTGTATATGTGTGCGTGGTATGTGTATATATGTGTTTGTGGTATGTGTGGTGTGTGTGTATATGTAAGTATGTGGTATGGTGTGTGTGTAGTGTGCGTGTATATGTGAGTGTGTGGTATGGTGTGTGTGGTGTGTGTGTGTATGTGAGTGTGATATGGTGTGTGTGTAGTGTGTGTGTATGTGTGTGTGGTGTGGGTGTATGTGGATATATGGGTGTATGGGGTAGGTGGGTATGCATGTATGTATAATGTATGTGTATGTATGTGTGTGTGTGTGTGAGTGTGTGGTATGGTGTGTATGGTGTGTATGTATGTGTGTGTGGTATGGGTGTATGTGGATATGTGGGTGTTTGGGGTAGGTGGGTATGCATGTATGTACAGTGTGTTTGTGTGTGTGTGTGTGTGTGTTATGGGTGTATGTGGATATATGACTGTATGGGGCAGGTGGGTATGCATGTGTGTATATAGTATGTGTATGTGTGTGCTTGCACAGACCAAGTCTTTGTATATAGTTCCAGGGCTGTCTTGCACCCTTGACTCTTCTGCCTTGGCCTCCCACATGCTGGACTTGAAGGCCTGCTTCCCCACACAGAACAAACAGTCTGTACATGTCATTTTCATGTTCAGGAAGAAGCTGAGACTTGTGTGCATGATTGGCAGGTCTTGCTGTGTTCTGGCAGTGGAGAGCTAGACGGGTTCACACTTCTTACATCCGTGTGTACTCCCTTCCCCTATTCCATGTAGAGTTGGGGAGGGGAGTCCTGAAGTACTGCTCTGGTTGGTCTCCTTTGTGGTTCTACTCACACACAGGTCTGTTGTTCCATTCCCTTCCCCTCAATAGAAAAGATAATCGCAAAAATGAAGCGTGGGTTCTTAGCTCTTCCCATCTTAGAGACGTCCTCAGCTTCTCTACCTGCTGCTTTTCTAGAGTAGCGTCCTGTGAATGTGAGTCTGCAGAAGGCATCTCGTCGAGGAGTAGCTGGCCCATAGCAGGTACTCAGCAAGTGCGAGCTAATAGGACTTCTGTGCTTCCTCTAATCATTCTCCAAACGCTATTGGCAAATTGAGTAGCTATGTTAAAGTGCTCTCCCGTGTTTCAGTCATGGACCAGGTTTGTCTTCCTTATCAGCTGCAATCATCTCAGAAGGAACCGAAGCCCTTTTTGTTCACATGCACAATGCATAGCTGAATATCCCATCTGATGGACAGGTCCCCCAAACCCCGACCACGGAAGGAGGAAAACATTTCTGACACACAATCCCTATTCAGACCGGGGGCCAGAACCATACCAGGCACGATGCTAAGCCTGACCTGTTTTATAAAAGGAAAATCTCAGAACACTAGGGAATAAAGTGGTCCAAGCCCCGTTCCACCAAAACATTTCAGAGACTTGTCAGAACTCAGCGAGAAATCTATCTCCTGCAGCCAACTCTATCTCAACGGGACTGAGGACGGCAACCCCTGACCAGGATCCTATCTCAGATCTCTCCTGTTCCAGTGAGGACTCTCTATTTGTGTGCCTTGGGCCCTAGCAAGGGATCCAAGTTTAACTGGATGTTGCATTTTTTGAAGCGTTTTAAAATGTGTACATTTTTGTTTTTAAAGTTGGTAAGATAGAATGCAAAACAAGCTAAATAAATTCCCTTTAAAAATGTGTGTGATCAGGTTGTGCGTGCAGAGTGTTCCTGCCTTAGGAGAAGGTGGATAACAGGATTGGTTCTTCCTTGATTATTCTCGACCTCATTTTCCCCATCTCTCCTCGAATCTGGAGCTCACTAGGCTAGAGTTGGTTAGATTAGGTCTAGGAATGATCCTGCCTATCCTTCCATATCCCTGGGGTGTAAAGACAGACTCGGCTTTTTAATGAGGATGCTGGGGATCTGAACTCAGGGCCTCATGCTTGCTGGGGCAAGCATTTTACCAATGGAATCATCTCCCATCCTGCAAACTACTTTTGATAGCTAAGGGTAGAGGTGAAGAGGAAAGGATGTGTTATCAGGTGAGGTTTGAAAAGGGCTGGAAAGTTAATGAGGCAGAGAGATCCAGCCAAGTTGTTCCAAATGGCAGGATCTGACAGACAGGCCAGGAAGGGTTAGTGAAGGGATGTGCATGGGGCCGATGGGAGAAATGAGACCCAGCAGAGAGCAAGCATTCTCCACCCAGACGATAATCAGTTCTGAATCTTATCACAGAGTAGAAGAGGGACCATTAAAGGAGAATGCTGTGGGAGTCATGAGACCAGACACAGACAGATGGGGAAGTGCAAAGGAACCTGCACAGAAATTTGAGCTTGTCATAAAAGAAGCCATCGCAGGCCAACGATGAGGCTTTCCTCCCTCAATGGCTGATTCAGCTTTCCTTGGATCAAAAGGCTCTGCAGATAGGAAACTGTAACAAATGTTTTCTTTCACCCAAACAAAATTTTCAATGAATTATTATATTTGATTCTATAGACAATTAATTTTCCAGTAAGATTTTTGTTTTACACACTGGACAAGGGTCAGAGAGTCTGAGTCTAAGGAGACCCAGAGTTCGCTGGAATAATACTTCAAAAGATAACCAGGCACGTGTCGGTGAGACTGTCCTTGCAGGCGAGAATTAAGAACAAGATTGCTGGCTGTCTGAAGTAGGGGAGTCTCAGCTCTCCCTGGAGATAGGGCTTAGATTGATGTCTGACCTTACCTTTCACGCACAGTCACGGCACGCCTGGAGCAGGTGTTCGGCGCAGAGGAAGAGGAGAACCCGTGTGGTCCCAACACACCAGCTCCACATTTTGTTCAGAACCAGTGGTCAGGGAGCAGGAATGAAGGATTTTGAGGAGAAAGACAGACAGTCAGGGAGAAAAGAAAGCAGAATACACAGCAGGGGGCAGTTGGACATCAGCCAAAAATATCTCACTCGGATGCCCTGTTACAATGAAGGTCAACAGAGCTGCCAGGGATCCGTTAATGGGACAGAGTCTGAGACAGTTCATTTTGTTCCAGATCATATGTGTGTTTGGGAAGTGAGAAGAAGCGACATCACTCTGAAAATAAAACACCATGTAGGTCAGATGAAACGAAAGAAAAAAAAAACATTGGAAACTGTGACGTGAGTTTTGAGCTAAGAAGAATGTAGAGCTATGCAGTAGATGGCCACAAGAACAAAGAGATAACTAAAACTAACCAGAGCCATGCTTCCTGGGGAAGGTCAATAAATATTAATTAGCTGACGTTCACCTTGGTTGAGAAAAGCATGGGGCAGGGAAATGCCAGTCAGCAGGGCACGAGGACTCTCAACTAAAACCAGAAGCAAAGAAGGACACAGTCACACAACAGGACTGCATGCATACAAGGCCAGAGTATTTCAAGGGAAAAGCAAAAACAGGACCACCACAAGATCACAAGAGCATCTGCTTCTCTGAGAACACACCCACTTCTTAGGGGTGAGCCCCTCAAGTGCAAATGTGTCCTCCCAGGTAAGCAGCCTTGCAAGCAGGGGCCCAGAAGCCCTTTTGTCTCCATTAAGACAATTCCTTTGTCATGTGTTGCTGGAGAGCTGAGAAAGTGTTATTTTGGGATTTGGCTTCAAGGCTAGGGATTCTGTAGGCACGGCTCACTGCAGAGGGAGGGGTGTGCTTCCTCTAGATCCCAATAGTAGGTGCCAACAACACGACAGTGGCCGGCCCTTTAGTGAGTCAGTGCTCCTATCAAAATACAGGGACAGACTTGTGGTCAAAGGTTATTCTCTCCGATGACTGGGTACATGAAAAGGTGTCACACACACACACACACACACACACACACACACACACACACACACACCTCTATACTCTATTTCCATCTCTGTCTCTATAACCATTCACTCTTTAACCAGACAGATCCTCTATCTCTGTACCCCCCCTCTACCCCCATACCTATATCTTTCAGTTGTTTGAAGTCTTAATTAAAACAAAAATAATTCAATTTCCAAATCTGGGAAGCGCTGTTTACTTGAAACATGTAAGTTTGTGGGGTCCCTGTATCTCTGTGGGTGGCTTAAAGATCAATCTGGAATATTATCCCAGTGAAAGAGAATTAGTTGTTACTCAACAGCATGAAACACTGAGTCCAGGTTTTACTATAAAAGCATCAGTTCCAGGAACATTATAGCTTCTGAGTAGGTATTTACTAAATGACCAACAGAGGAAGAATGTAAGGATGAAGCCAAGTGCTGAAAACATGGGATTTATAAGGAAACTTTCCCTTTAAATGCACCCCTTTCTCCTTAATTCTACTTAAGAGAATTAAAAAAACACACAGGTGCCATATTGCTTTTTTCTCTAGCAGGTTAGCCACACAGAGCAATGTGGCTTTAGCCATGTGGAGCACGCCTCTCGGCCTCTAAGACCTGGGTAAGGGTGAACTAAAGTTCTTGAAGTATTTCCTAAGAACACCCAAGTAATTAAATGCTCTGCCTCTTTCCACCAGACACATCAATTCTTTTTCATAGACACTTTCTAAGTGTCTTCTGTATATAAAGCACGGTGCTAAGCATCTGGAAAAGAGAGGATTGGGCACAGCCCTCAATGGGAGTAAGAGACGCACATATTTGGGTACTGGATATGAGTCATGTGGACAGAGAGAACAGAGAGGAATTCAGCGCCATTCAGAGATATGTCCTCCTGCACCCCAAAACATCCGAAAAGGGGAATATTATCATAGCCTATGAGAACACCACATGGCTATGGGTGGACTCTGGAACTCACTGAGTTTCTGGAACAACAGCCATTGTTGGGACTTGAACTTCGAAGTGACTGGCAAGGCGTGAGCTGTATTGCCAGGGGTTTTTATGCAAACATTTGAATATCCAGCCAAACACAGAGAATGGCCTCATTGAGACAAGGGGATATCCAGGGAGATTGTCATGATGAATTGGCAGTCACACTAAATGCCAAGTAGACCATATATAAAGATTTTGGGAGGGATGTAGGGTAGCCACTAGGAAAAAGGGGATCCATGTTTTGCCCAATCGTCTAGGTAGTTAGCAACTGTCTTGGAAAAACAGTTAAATCTCTTTGCAATGCAGCACATTGATGTAAGACTTGGGGAAAAATGGAAAAAAAATAATTCTAAGAACTAAAACTTATTTGGATTCCTTGAATGTAGGACCCATAAAGGAATTTTGGATTCACATGAAGAGAAACATTGCTTCAGTATTTTAAGACTATTAACCTCTCAACACCAAGATAAATAAGTGCCCAGCTAGGAGAAGAACTTTATGAATGAGATACCTGTCTTAGCCAAGCTTCTAACATAAAAGATAGTCTTTTAATTATGACTTGCAAACAGGAATAGTAAGTTTGTAGCAACTGGAAAGGATAAAGTCCAACATAATTTACAATCTTATGCTAATAGCCTCATTTGAAAGGGATAGCCTTCCCCCTCCTAAGGGTCATTGCAGCTCTGTCCGGAATTCTCAAATGCACTCAGTAAGTTAGGATCCAGTTTTCATTCTCCTTCCTGTTACTGGTGTCAGGCCTATTTGTCACTATTTGCTTTGTGCTCATTCTTCTGCCAAATAAAATATTAATTGCATTTTTAGCTGCACTGCTGGTGATCAAAGAACTCTGATATGTCAGGCTAAACTGATAGAAATGGCATCCATTAACATATTTATAGGTTCAGGGCTTCTAGAACATAATTACACCCATTAATTACTTGGCGGTACTTGATTACAGGCTGAAAATGAAAGGCATTTCCAGCCGCCTCTTCCTCCATAGACCAAAGTTTCCTCTTCAGTCATACATGCCTCTCTAAAGACTTATCCAAGGGAAACAGAGAAGAGGAACTTGTCCTTCTCTGTGTTGAGAAGGCCGGATCATTAAGAGGAGCCCTTCACTAACTTTGAAATAGAATGTATGCAAGCAACCCAGAGGGTAACCTAGGCTGACTTAAAAAAAAAAACAAAAAGCACATCTGAAGTGTCACACAGTTTCCGTTAATGTCTTAGACTTCTGAGAGAGACAATTCCAAGCCAATGAATCTTGATGGGAAGGCATGAGGCTGTGCTTGTAATTTTACTTTCAAATAAACTTCTTCAAATATCACACAGGACCAAACAATTTTTAATTTGCTAACATACTTGACCATGTATTTCTAACACACACACACGCACACACACACACACACACACACACAGGGTGGGGGAGAAGAGAATGAGAGGGGGGGTCAGAGACAGGAGAGACACACACACACACACACACACACAGAGAGAGAGAGAGAGAGAGAGAGAGAGAGAGAGAGAGAGAGAGAGAGAGAGAGAGAGAGAGAGGCACTTATAGAACTACCCTGGTAAAAAGCTCATGAGATTTGAGGAATTAATAAACAATTATTCCGTGGACCGAGCAGCTGGGCAGTCCAGAAGCTGCCAGCTGCATTTAGTACGTGTTCTACAGAAAGGACATCCATGCACACTTGACTCCTCTTGACCAGATAATCAGCATGCAAAATGACAGTTTCCCGTATTAACTTCAGCACCAGACCCAGACACATCTGCTTTTCAGCAAGGAATGAAGTCATTAAAAAAAAATCACACGAGCTTTTTTTTTTTCCTCCCCCACCACGATTCAGCATGAACCCAGCCAGAATAAACCAGCACAGAGCTGGGGGAATGTACCTGTACAGAAAGATCTGTACAGATCTCTCTGAGTTCTTTGTTGCCCGACAATAAACTGTAAAAGGCAGTCATATTTGAAAGTAAAAAAGCATTCAGCTGTGGCTCTGGGTTGCGGAAGCTGCCACACTGTGAAGGAGGAGGAGGGTACCATACCTTTGGTAAGTCGCCTTAGAATCTGACAGCGGCATTTAAAAGAGACAGCTATCATTCTTGCTCCCTGATCTCTGGCAAAGTGCACACAGGGCTCTGCTCTGGTGGCTGCGGCGGCGAGCAGCAGTATATGAATTCCTTGCGCACATACCAGGAGGAAGGTAGTCCCAGTGGGGAGTGACAAAGCTTAATTCCTCTTGGCTGATGCAGAGGTCCCCGCTACATGTCATCTGGTGGAGCTGTGCTGATCACTACTACTACCACCTCTGCCCGGCACAGCCTCCTCCCCCTGCTCCACCACAATGGCTTGTAAAGTAAGGCTGTTTCGTAGCAACTAAGCAGCAGATAGGAGAGAGAGGGGGACAAGGCTGGGAGAGGAGCCATTCCGCAAACCCATGCACTGTTTCAGGGTAAGGCTGTGTACTCTAGTCAGAGCAGGTCCCTCCACCCCTTGCCTCTCAGCTGTGGGTCTCACGTCGTGGGGAAGGGGAAAGATGCCTGCACTCTGAGTTTACAAGGGAATGTGTAGATCACAGACTATATTCTTTCAGCGAGGCTTACGGGAGAGGCAAAGGAACGGGCACCCTGCTCCAGCAGAGCATAGCAGTTTGGGCTAGGGATGAGAGGCACACCTTTGATCTACCTGGAAAGGTCCGTTTGGCACTTTTCAAATCTCTGAGGGGTCAAGGCTGTGCTGGTTTGTGGATGGGATGGGAGGAAAAACTGAGGGGAGGAGCTCAGGAGAGTGCGGCGAGCAGATCAGACCGAGTTCTAAGCCCTTTAACCACTCTTAAGGAAAAAGCTTCTGGAGGGCAGCTCAGTCAAGACTGTTTCTAAAGATGCCAGGAATACACCAGGCAAACATGACCAAGAATTTCTATTTTTAATGAACCTTATGCTGTTTCCCCAAACAGCCCTCCCCTAAGCCATTCTCCACATGCAAATCTGAAGTGCCCTGCACCACCACAGCAGATCTGCTGTGGAGAGGAAATTTAACAAGCCCTACACAGCCCGTTCACAAACTGACAAGAGGCGGGCCCACATCTTCCTCTGCCAGCACCAGCCCACTCAGGACACAGTCACCAGAAACTGACATCTGCTGTGGAATCTCTATCACAGTCGAGACATCTCTTGGGGGAGCTCACACAGACATGGGGTGGGGAGACTTAGATGGGTGGCTAGAAACATAGACAGCAAGTCAGTCACGCCGGGGGAAAGCACTTCAGCGTTGAAGCTGTTTCCTTAATGTTTCCAGAGATATGCATTGGTCATCTAATGTTATTCTCTACCGTCCTGTTTTATTCCCCCCACCCCAAAGAAATCGTTTAAAGACCAGTGAGTAAATGTGTGAGATCTGGCAACCTGAGATCTATCCTCAGGGTCAACATGGTAAAAAGACCGTCATCCTGAGGGTTGTCATCTGACCCACACATGTACACACACACACACACACACACACACACACACACACACACACACCTATACACACTAATACATACACAATACACATACCACATACACTTATATACAACCACACTCTTATACACACAATAGACACACTCACACACCATATACACTCACACACATCCACTCACACACATATATACATACACACTTACATACACAATACACACACTCACGCCACACACACACACTCACACATAAACATACTAACACATACACAATAAACATACCACATACACTTACATACAACCACACTCTTACACACACAATAGACACACACACCATATACACTCACACACACTCACACACATACATACATACACACTTACCTACACAATACACAGACTCATGCCACATACACACACACTCACACATAAACATACTAACACATACACAATAAACATACCACATGCACTTACATACAACCACACTCTTACACACACAATAGACACTCACATACCATATACAGTCACACACATACATTCACACACACATATACATACACACTTACATACACAATACACACACTCAGGCCACACACACACACACACACACACACAGAGTTTAAAAATGTGGAAAGTCGTTTAAGCTGGATTCTAAAATAACTTCTACTGTTTCAAGCCCAGTGACAGCATCTTCTGTTCATTCATAAATCTCAATCGCATCGTCTGAGGCAAATTCCATTCATCAGGATGCATATGCTTGCCCTTCAGAGTCCGACGGAAAGTCACACAACTGACCATTGTGAACACCTGCATGAAAGGCTTTTGGAAAGAACAGAACTCCCTTATCAAGGATGGTCTATCTGGAGCCTCTTGGCTATCATTAATGAATGGGAATGGCGGTATTAAATACATTGTGAGAGTCCTATATTTTAAATTGCTTATCCAATACCATCATTTTTAAAAGAATGACATCCTTCATCACTTTTGTTCCTTTTAGGACATCTCTGGAAATATTTTAAACTCCCCAGTATTTGTTTCCTTCTAAATAGAAACAAACCTAGTTGCCAGAGGCTTGGATCGTTACTTCATGTGAAGAGAATATTTATAGCTATGTTGTTTCACCATCCTTCCTGGAATCTAACGCCTTTTCTAAAATGTAGGCTCTTGGAATATGCAGCTGTCAGGTAGTTTTAATACCACCTTACTTGGCGAGCATTACTACTCTGGTCTCTTTTATTAATGTCTATTCTGTTAAATCTCAAAATCGTACAGAGATCTTGTGCCTCTCTGCACCATGCAGCCTCAAATCTAATTTGCTCCTTCTTTAAAGCTAAGACGATCAAATATTCCTACTTTCACTAGCGTTCCCAGTTTTTTCTGTTTCTGTTTTGTTTTGAAGCCCTGTTTTCTGGCCCCAAGAAAGAGCTTCAGAACTACTAAAATATTCTGTTTCCATAGCAGGAGACATAACTCATCCTGCAGCACTCCCAAAGGCTCCTAAGGGTCCACACCAGAGGCTATCTCTTCCCTTTGAGTTTGCGAAGCTAATCCTAGCCTAGCTTCTTCTCCAGACGTGAGTCCCTTGAGAAAGGCTTTTCCTGGATGTGAGGAAACCTCCAGTGTGGCCCCACCTCCTTATCCGGGGTCCTCCAGGACCCAGATACCTCCTTGAGAACAGTTCCTAGGCCAGGACATCTACCTAAGTCAGACACTGTGTCCTTTCTACCTGATACAGACTGAGCCTCGGACATTAAACTCCGAGGCAGCAGAAAGCCTTCCAGAGGTGGAAGCCTTCCTCCATCTCACAGCTTACTGACTTGTGGGACAAAGGTCTCACATGCCCCAGGCATCCGGTAGACATCATCCACAGCTTCCTGCCAGGAGCCTGGCCCACCATTCTTGCATGTAAGTTTAATATAACCATCCATCTTTGGACTCCCTGCCACCTGGAGTGGCTCAACCTTACAGGTAGCTTGGATATCACAACACACTCACCGAAAAGCACCGAGTAGTGGCTAAAATATGACAAAGCAGTCAAAACGGCGTCAAAGGTGTGTCTGAAGATGTCGTGGAATGAGTGGGAGAGCAGTTTAAGTGTCAGTGTAGGGAGTATTAGCTTCCTTTAATACAACAAATGAACAAACAAAACCCCGAAGCCTCAATATCTAAAAGCATGGCCTTGCTGGACTGGGAGTAGATTAATCCCTTGGGATGATAACTTCTCTCAGGGTTTCTCTAAGTGCAAGCTCCCTTAAGGCATAATGCAAGGGTATTACATTTGCACAGGATTTAACATATCATTGGGGTGACTCTGTTCAGGTACAGACTGGTTCTCAGGAAGGTGACTCAGCTGGCTGCATGTGTAAGATCAAGAAGAACCATATTTTTTCATCCTCCATAGCTCCACACAGATGGAGCCTAGAGTTTGCTTATGACAGGCAAGCAATCTTTTCTCAAGTCACATCCCCAGTCCCAGTAGTCTTTCATTACCTTTCTTACCAGTTCCTCTACACTGACAGAGAGTGTGAGGACCCCTGAGTGGCTTCATCCAGTAGTGGATGAAAACAGAGGCAGAGACCGACAGGCAAACATCAGGAGGGACCAGGCAGGGGTGGAGGTGGGGGTGGGGGAGGGTGTCTTGTGGAAGAGGTGGAGGATATAATTGAGCAGGTTGAATGGGTTAAGAACACCACAGGAAGAACTATAGAGTCAATTTAATTTGGGCCCATGGGGGCACAAAGAGACTACCAAGCAAAGAGCATGCAGGGGCTAGACCTAGCCCCCTACACGTTTTTGGCAGATGTGAAGCTTGGGCTTCATATGGGTTCCCTAACAATTGGAGTGGGGATTGTCTCTGAGTCTTTTGCCTGACATTGGATCCCCTCCCCCATACCTGGACTGCCTGGTTGGACCTTAGTGGGAAAGGACTTGCTTAGTCCTGCTGGGACTAGATGTCCTATGTTGGGATGGGATGGTATAGGGGGTGGGGCTTCCCTTTCTCCTCAGAGAAGGGGACAGGGGTAAGGAAGGTGTACAGACTTGTAAAGGTGGAACTGCAGGAGAGAGGAGGAGGGGTTGCGATTGGGATGCAATGTGAATAAAAAAAGTTAATTAGGAAAAAAATTGTGAGGACCCTTTAAGAGCAGCTACACTTTGTAACCAGCAGGGGCGCCAAGAGACTGTTTCTCTCAGCCCTTCTTTTTCTTTTTTTTTTAATTACAATTATTTTTTTAAATTGGATATTTCTTTATTTACATTTCAAATGTTATTCCCTTTCCTGGTTTCCTGTCCATAAGCCTCACTATCCCCTCCCCCTCCCCCATAAGGGTGTTCCCCCATACCCCCCCTTACCACACCCATGCCCCACCCCCGACATTCCCCTGCACTGGCTGTCCAACCTTGGCAGGACCAAGGGCTTCCCCTTCCACTGGTGACCAACAAAGTTATCCTCTGCTACCTATGCAGTTGGAGCCATGGGTCTGTCCATATGTAGTCTTTGGGTAGTGGTTTAGTCCCTGGAAGCTCTGGTTGGTTGGCATTGTTGTTCTTATGGGGTTGCAAGCCCCTTCAGCTCCTTCAGTCCTTTCTCTAACTCCTCCAAAGTGGACCCCGTTCTCAGTTCAGCAGTTTGCTGCTAGTGTTCGCCTCTGTATTTGACAAGCTCTGGGTGTGTCTCTCAGGAGATATCTATATCCGGTTCCTGTCAGCATGCACTTCTTAGCTTCATCAATCTTATCTAGTTTTGGTGGCTGTTGTCACCCACGTCTGCTTATGCCCAAGTCATCCACAGCAAAGCTAATGGACGTAGGCATGGATACTGTGGCTATAGCCACAACCAGGAGGTTGTTGAGACAGAGACAATTTCTGGGAGGTCAAGTGTTACCAGAGCTGTCCCTTCAGACTGGCTGATAATCTCCTGTCATGCTTTTTAAAAACATATTAATAGTACCGATTTCATAAGTTGAGGCAGGGCAGGATAGATAAAAATCAAAAGAAAACAAGCCCCCCAGGCTTGCTCAAGGACTCCAGGGTTCTTAAAGCCACCACCAGGACGTGGACTCAAAAGCTGCATTTGTTTTGTTTGGTTTGTTTCTGCCTGTTTTCTTTCACTGTGTTCCTTTCTCTATGTCAAAACCTTTTTTCCCCCTTTTTTATGGAGTCGTTTGATTATTAGCAAGGAAAGGCCTTTGCAAATTTCCTTCCATACACATATACCTGGAATATTTTTTTAATTAAAAATTACACTGAAACGATGGAACAACCGCAGATAAATGCCTCTTCCTTTGATATGAGAATCAAGTTGGCAGAAAAACTACAATTTCATTACCGTGGTCTCCTTCCTTACCAGTGATTTCATAAATCTGTAAGAAAGAACAACTGGCGGGTCTCACTCGTTTGCTTATTCACAGTTGTCTTTTTATTCCTTGCAGGCAACTGAGTCAAAATACTCAAATCACTTAGGTTATTCCTCAACAGCAAAGGACATTCCCAACTGGCTCACATTGAGTATTCTGATTATGTTCCCCCCACAGTTAATTATGGTGAGTCCATACGGGTACCCTTAAAGAAGTGTATTCCAGACAAGCTACGCTTCAAAATTAAAGTCCCAATAGCCAGTCCTGTGCTACCTGCTTACCTGGGCCAGACTCTTATGCCCTTCACTGCCAAAGGGAGAAGGTTGACTCCACTTAACAGGAGAAGGTTGGGGACTCCAGAGCAGGAACTGCAGGAGCTTGTCTGCTCAGAACACGTGGCAGGACGTGTCCAGTGATGTGAGAAGTGCAAAGTAGGGATGGCAATAGGAGAGGAGCTGTGCGGGAGGGAAACCACCCCTTCGATGGTCCAGGAGGGATGGAGAGCAGCCAGAAAGTTCTGGTTGGGTGTATCACCTTGGGAACTTCACTTGGTTCTGCTTTGTCTTTTGAAGGTTTCTGGTGAAAGGCTGTGTCGATGACTGGCTTCACTTGTGCTTTTAGGTACAGAGAACAGCGCTGGACTTTATAACTGTCATGCATCCTGTAGAAATATAATTCCTCAGTCTGGCATTTGGTCCCTATGACTCGGTGTGATGGGATGGATTGCGTCATCAGACAAAACACAGGGAAGTGTGAACTTGAATTAACAAGAATGGTCCTCACTTTCTTTCTCCTACCCTTAAACTGTAGTTTTTCTTGTTTCCCAGTATTGTAGCTCCCTTCTTCAGCAATTGATCTACTCCCAGGCTCTGGAAATGACTCTTCCTCTTTTTTTTCCTTGCTTTTAAATACTGCTTGCCAGTCCAAATTTGCTTTTCTATTCTGAAACCATCTTCCTTGATTCTTGACCCCAGCATCTGGGGTACCCGTCACAGCCCCTCAAATTATGCTTAATCACATCGAGCTTCTTATTGACTCCCTAACAGGACACCTGCTCTCCTAAATGACATCATCACCAACTTCCTCCATAGACAGCTTGAGTTTATTAAAACCCCTCTGTCTTAGGGTTACTATTTCTGGGATGAAGCACCATGACAAAGGGAAGTCAGGACAGGAACTCAGACATGGCAGGAACCTGGAGGCAGGAGCTGATGCAGAGGCCATGGAGGGGTGCCGCTCACTGGATTGCTCCTCATGGCTTGCTTAGCCTGCTTTTGTAGAGAACCTATGACCATCAGCCCAGGAAAGGCCCCACCACACGGTCTGAGTCCTACTCCATAAGTCACTAATTAAGGAAATGCCCCACAGTTGGGTCTTACTGAGGCATTTTCTCAAAGGTAGCTCCATTCTTTCAAGTGACATTAGTTTGTGCATGTAGACATAAAACTAGCCAACAAACCCTCTCAACTCATTCCTTCTTATGACGGCCAAAATCCTAGGCCAGCCATGTACAGTTACTTAAAAAAGGCAGAAGAAAGAATGGATGGATCGCTCTGTTCAGCAACTGCCTAATTCTAGTGCCCAGTGTACTGGCTGTGAATTGGAGATAGCCCTCCTATCTCAGGGTACAGTTAGTGACCAACACTCACCATGATTCTTTTATAAGTGTCTAAGCTGCTGTTTGAGGGGAAACACAACTCTTTGAATCTTGCAATAATTCTCAAAATTCACTCCTTCTGCTCCCTCTGGGCCAAGTTAGAAGATGCTGCCACATAAGTCATCTCACTTATTTGGGGGGCACAACTACGGCCTGAGTCGTGCTCCATGCTGTGATCTACAGCGTATACAGCTCACATGGCAAATAAACACAGAATTGAGGAATAAAGAAAAGCACAACAGGAAAAGGAGCTACAGTTCCAAAGAATTAAACCCCTATTAAAGATATATATATATATATATATATATATATATATATGAACAACTGTAACAGCACAGACAAAATCTGTGCATTTTCTGCAAGCCCAGACTGTGGTGGTGGCCTTGAGTGCCAGTACGAAGGCAGGAAGCATGCCTGTTTACAGCACCAAGCCAAAGGAGAAGGGGCTGTGTGCAGGGAAACCAGGCCAGGTCAGATGGGATCTGGAATCCGACACACAGCAACTTCGTTCAGGTCCTGCTTTCCACTCAGCCAACAGACTGCCATCCCCTGCATGTTCTTTCCACGCCACTAAACACCATCTACCACACTAGTTAAATAATTGATTCGTGCATAGCTCTTCTCCCCTCCCAACAAGGTTTTGCTTCTGCTTTAATGGAGTAATGACATTATTTTGGAGATTTGTCTGTTTTGTTCATTGCCTACCCTAGCTCCTCGCATAGAGCTCATGTTCAATATATTTTTTTATTAATAAGTTAGTGGGGGCTTCCCTTGTAATGGCCCGTCTTTACAGGCACTGGTTCTGAAGCTTGTGCAGAAAAGATAAAGTTGAGAAATTACCGTAAAAGCCAAAACAGACCCCTCCCACACTGAGAGGAAAGTCTCTCACACAAGGCCAGGTGTCTTGCATGTTGCCTGTTTGTTGGGAGGAGGGGAGAATCAGGCACCCTGAGCGCCCCACAGATTTATTTCTGGTGCTTCCAACAAGATGATTCATACGGACTCTGCCATTTCTGACTATGAGGAAACACAACCCAGCTTGTTTTTTGTTCCTCCGAGGCAGCAAGAGCATCCAAGAGAAAGGCAACGTAAGGAAAAGATGGAAAAATGCAAAGAATTCTCTGGCTTGGCTCTGGGTGAAGGAAGACACAAACTGGCCGGCAGTCATCCTCAGGGAAGGCTCTCCCTAGCATGTCTACTCATGGTCTGTCAAGGACGGTTGCAATGATACAGTAACGGACCATCCACTTCCAGAGACTATTTGTATCTAGTAGCATGTGAACTTAGCCATCCCATTGCTCGCCAAAACATTTTAACCACAGCCATGTCCGCAATGGTCTCCTTGCAACCTTGTAGCTACTGTGATGATCTGCTTCCTGCCGGCCAGGAATTGAGCTGTCCACAGTCAGAATGCACACGCTGAGGCGAATCACAAGAAGCCTGCTCATTTCACTCTGAATCCCTTAAGATTGCCTACAGATGTGTCAGAATCTAAAACTTTAAATAAAGACAGGAACGGTAAGTCTTGATACAGTTACTGTTTCTGATACACTGAAGTGCACAGACTGCATTGTTCCTTGGAGCTATGTAAATCATGGGTCATTAAGACACGTGCAATTAGGAGGCAAATGCTCAATCGAGACTGATGGCAAAGAAGGGAGAGATCGTGAATCAGGAAAGTCAACTGCAGAAAATAAGAGGCGACGTTGAGAAGGAACCTAAGGACTCAGAGGGCTCAGAGTCAGGTTCCTAAGACCGTCTTTCTGTTGGCCATCACGACAAGCACCAACTAACACAATCACTTCGCTGGCAAACTGCATTCATGAGGGTGATATCTAAATCCAGAACACTGTAAATCCAGACTCATGAATTCTAACTAATAAACTATGGACCCACTCTTTCCAAACTGTTGCTCCATGCACATGGATCAGGTAAGATGTGTATCATCTCCTCTTTAAAGACAAACAGTGCTTGATTTAGTCTGTGGATCTACTCTGGTAGGGACTGGCTCCCCCGGCTTCCGGCCCCTGGCTTCCGGCCCCTGGCTTCCGGCCCCTGGCCCCCGGCCCCCGGCCCTCATCTGTCCATCATTAGGCCTGACCAAGGAGAGCGTACCAGCTGTTTAGACAAAGCAATAGACAATGCCTGTGAGCCAGGCTGATGACATGCTCCCTCACAACGTCTGTTAAAAGTCTCAAAAATATGATCTCACGTCGTGGAGGGGTTGGGGATGGGTGCCTTGGTTAGAATTCTTTTGCTGTGAAGAGAGACCGTGATCATGGCAACTCTTATGAAGGATAACATTTCACTGGGGCTGGCTTACAGTTCAGAGGTTTAGTCTATTATTGTCATGGTGGGAAACATGGCGGCATGCAGGCCGACATGGTGCCGGGGAGGCAGCTGAAAGTTTTATATCTTGGTGTGCAGGCATCTGGAAGAGACTGTGACACACTCCCTACTTCAACAAGGCCACGACTCCTAACAGCGCCACTCCCTCTGGGCCTATGGGGGCCATTTTTACTCAAACCTCCACACTGGGAAGGGCAGGCTATGAACAAGGCTAGAGGTGTAGTCTTTTTGGCATTTGGAAAGAAGTTGGCTTTGATTCAAACCATGATAGAGGCAACCACAATTGCCCTATGGATATGGATTGTTCCACCAAAAAATTCATGTGCGGAAGGCATGGCACCCAGCTGACATTGCTGCTGAGGGGTGATCTAATAATGAGGGTCCTGAATGCCCAATGAACAGATTTATCTGTTGACAGGTTCATACTTGGCTGGCATGGCTGGGAGATGGTAGACACATGGAAGTAGAACCTCGTGGAGGAAGTAGCTCTGAGGGAGTGCTCTGGAAGGGTAAACTCTCCTTGCTTGCTGGCCATTGGATGGTGAGCATCGGAGCCCTCTACTCTCCAGCGAGCTGTGTTTCATGCTACTCTGCCAAGTCTCAGGCCAGCAAAGTGTAATTGCTGAAAGTGTAATACAAAATAAATCCTTACTCCCCTACGGTGTTGCTGGCTTTTTACATAGCAATGAACCAATGGCTAACACAATATTGTGTTAGTGTGTACATGAGTATTCATAGGTGTGTTAAAGGCTTCAGAGTTTGTCCGTATAAGATGCGGAGAATCACAGCCAAGGAAAGGGGATGTCTTACTCCTGTGCCTCTCTCAGAAGAAATCTACACTTAATCAACTTGCAAAGGATTCTGTGAGCCATTTCGTGTGTTTCTGAGTTCATCATCACAACTTGAAGGTCACCTCTCCCTCACTTGAAACAGTAGTGCCCATATATTTTACCTTTATTTCCATAAAGATAACATGAACTACCCCTTGGAGATGGACTGCAAACACTTTCATCACCGATCACCGCCCATGAAAACAAAAGGTAGATGGATTTCAGCCTTCTAGTAATGCCTAAAGGGGAATACCGAGATGTTCATAAAAATGAAAAAGTTGAAGAAATGAGGGAGAGAGACAGCATTTAAATGAGGGAAACATTCGAAACCGAGGCTGGCCTTGTTCCCAGGCATCTCAGTAAATAATTGTGTGAGCCACCTCAAAGCAGCAAGCCCAGGGCCATATTGTGTACTGGGTGCTCCTTGGAGTGGGCAGCTACTGGAAGGCAGCTGAGTCTCAGAAGGAGTCCAGGACATAGGCCCCATGGATATGATCTCACCTGATGGCCAAAGGCTGCCAGACTCCTGGCGATGGTCTAAGCCATGTTCTCATCCTAATGTAGGGAGGATTAACCTGCAGGAGGCCTCCTCTAAGTGCATCTATAGCTAGGACAAAGCCTGTGTCAACAACACAAGAGTTCTACAGAGAATCTCAGTCAGTGGTCGACCAGAGGCAGGTCATAGCCAAGACTCACAGGTGAAAGAGGAAGAGAGGAGGTGGGCCAAAGATGATGGTGATGATGATGATGGTGGTGGTGATGATGAAGAAGAAGAAGATGATGGTGGTGGTGGTGGTGGTGATGGTGATGATGATGGTGATGGTGATGATGATGGTGGTGGTGGTGATGGTGATGATGATGAAGATGGTGATGATGATGAAGATGATGATGGTGGTGGTGGTGATGATGATGGCGATGGTGATGATGATGGTGGTGGTGATGGTGATGGTGATGATGATGAAGATGGTGAAGAAGAAGAAGAAGAAGATGATGATGATGATGATGATGACGAGATGAAGCTGGTGAGATGGGGAACTTTGAATCCTGAAAGTTACCCTGCATGTTATTCTGAATGCTGTCGCCATCACTGGCATGGCTTGCCCTCACATTGCAGTCCTAAGTGCTGAGCAAGAGCTACATCACCTGGATTCTCATTGAATTCTCCAAGAACAGCTTCATACAAAAGAACCTAGGTTTAGCAAGGTAGAACCGGTAACCGAAGTAAACGTCTGTGTTCATAACGAGCAGCAAAAAGAGTTGGCTCACATGTGTGTTGTGAAGTGATTACCAGGATAGATTGACACACCCTCCACTGTTCCTGGTTACCTCCTGTGCTGACGACACTTAAGATGCACCCTTCGCACAGTACAGTGGTATCTGCCATCACCACTAGGCCATCATCAGATAATACAGCTCTCTGGAACTTGGTCCTCTTGGGTCTCTGTCCTCTAACCAACATTCCATTTATCTTCCAAACTCAGAGGCCCATTGGTGTGCTTCCTGCTGCTATGAGTTTGGTTGCTGTTTAAATGCCACTGATGCACAGCAGGGTCATTGAGTATTTGCCTCATTTTATTTCCTACAAAAGTCTTGACAATGGGTGTATCACAAAGATGACCTGGTCCCCAAGATGGCAATATCAAAAGTGCTAGAACTTTGATAAGGTAAGGCTTTGCAGGAGATCCTCAGGTCACTGAGTGTGTGCCCTCCAAGGCAGACGGACAACCCGAGTCTCTCTGTCCCATGAGTCATGATTGGAGTATTTTCGCTCTATCACACACTCATGACTTTTCCTCCCTCCATGTTTTTCTTTATTTGTTTGGATTATTGGAGATCCAACCTAGGGCCTCCTATATGGCATGCAGTGCTCTACCACTAGGCTGTACTGCCTGCCTTGAATGCCTTTGTCCACGGTGTGCCATCTGAAGCCAGAACAGTGGGGACAAATGGTCACCTGCAAAGAATATCTAAAGCTACTAAAGGAAACGTTTTCTTGTTATAAATTGATGGTTGTATCAGCTAAGTCATCTGGTCACAGAGCTTGGCATAATGTCCTTCAGCCTCATCCTTGCTACAGTAAGGACCAGGGCTCTCTTCCTAGAGGCGATTATCCCCAGTATACAGAGCATCTTCCACATCAGATCACCCATCGATGGACACATAGGCAGATTGGATTTCCTGCCTTTCGTCAATAATGCCTCAATGAACATGCCAATGAGGAGCCTACCACACTGATTTCCTTTGCCCGTGTGGTATAGACATGGGACTACCAGACTGCATGGTGATTTGGGAGCCTCTATACTCTTCCGAATAGTGACACCATCTTCCATTCCTACGTACAGATCAAGGGTTCTCTTTCCCTCCTCAGTCCTGTTGTTCCCTGGACTAGGTTTTCGAGGGACATTCAGGAACTTGCTTGACCCAAAAGGAGTCCCAGCCGGATGAAACATTACACCCAGGACCAGGCTAATGAAAACCACCAGTCCCACACCCACCATGGCTCACAGGAAGAAACATAAAATGGGTAAGCTTCGAACAGCTCAGAGTGGCAAAGTAATGGCCCAATTTAGCTTTGAAGCATAATAAAATATCCTTTAAGTAGGAAATTAAAGACTTTTTTGGCATAATCCACAACACAGGACAGCTCTGGAGTAAATTTACACCTTGTCCTTCTGTCCCCCGCCTGCCTCCTCCTTCGGTGTTCCATTATCAATCTCTCAGCGGGGTTGGGATTTCAGCATTAGTGCTCACAGACAGAACTGGAAATAACAGCATTCTGCAAATCCCTGCCCAGCCCTGTTGTCATCGCCTTCTCCCTCCTCATGCGTGGATTCCTCGGTGCTGCTGCAGATTAAAGGTAATTCTCGGTCATTACTGGGGTCATTTATCACCTTCCCTGTGTGTTTCTTTTGTGCAACCCTTGAGGAAGCCTTGCTTATTTGAGGAAGTTCAGATTCTGAGTGGAGAATGAAGCTGTGGGGGGTTTTCCCTTCTTTTTCCTGGGCAAGACATCTAGGTGTTTCTTGGGATACAACCCCTTTGACTGTTACGATGGTGACAGGGTCCAACTTGTCAGGAGACAGAAGACAAGGCCATCTATCACTATCATTTGGAAATCTCATCTAGCAAAGGATTTATGATCTGCTGGGTTCAGAGGAGATTAAAAGAAAATAAAACAGAGGTTGAATAAAGCATGTCTGCTGGCGCATAGAGACGAAAGGGAATTTAGAGAAGACCTGAAGTGATTGGCGTGCAGCCAGAGGTGCCGAGTGACACTGGACACTGCCATGCCAGTGTGGATGGGGAGAGTCGCAGACTGCTAAGTGGCATGGTTGTGTCATTTGAAGAGCAGCCCGCTTCCTGAACATCTGATTGAGACAGGAGACAGGAGCATGCATGCAGAGCTGTGGAAACAGACTCTTAAGGTCAACAAGCTAGCCTTCAAGTCAGACACAACGACGGCCTCGTGCCTCAGTCTCCCTAGTTTTTCATGAAGTGGTTAAGATCTTAAGTCAAGATGTAAACCGAGAATCCCCCCATTTGAAAGCAATCGACATTCAGTAAATGCTATGTTAGCCCCACAAAAGCTGCGATGACCTACCCTCATTGAATGTGCAAGAAGGGTAGAGAAATCACTAAGAATATTTACAATAGCTTCAATACAGAGGAGACACTGGAGTGGGACTAATCACCACACACGTTGCCATGCCAACAACAACATCCCTCTGGTTGTTGTAGCTGTTACAGAGAGCCAGGTCTTGAACTTGACAGGCAAAGCTTCTGTCTTAACTGGTTATCTGACTGGTGACTTAAGCAACACTTGTAACCTATAAATACACTAGTTTTGACTGAGTGGAATTTAGAAATGACTTAGCTGCACAGCTCACATCAACTTGCACTTCTTTTAAATGACCCTCACATGGCTTGCCTTAGAGGATTACAAGCTCACCTCACCTAGAGCCTTACAGTTTGGTACGGTGACTCTCAGGGGGACTGAACACAACCTACCTCTTCCAAATGTGTCCCAGATTTCCCCCAGTGACTTTACAGGCTTCTTACAGTCACTGTAACTTGTCTGGATCTTAAAGGGACTTAAGATTCTTGTCTTCTTTCTACAAACTTCTTATAGGCTCGCTCAGGCAATGGACCTCACAGATAGTCTCTTTCTCTTACCATATAATTTGATGATACACGCCCTTTGCCCTTCCCCAACTCCTTCCAGGATTCTCCCAAGCTACCCAATGGAGGGAGCCCTTTTAAAAATCCACCAAGTACAATTTCTGCTGCTCACATACTCTTGGCTATGTGGCCTTCACTGGAGGACGGTCCACCCACCTGGGGCTGTACTCTTAAAGAAAACTGATTTTCCCTTTTCAGCAATTACTTCCCAATTGCTTCTGGGATAGGGCTGGGCATTCACGCCCTCTGCCCTCTTCTCCTCTTTAGGCTGGGTTTTTGTCTGTCTTGACAAAAGTTGCGCATGATGCCTCAACTGTGAATCCACACATACAACTGCCCCACTGTGTTCAGAAAACACTATTTTCCTATAGCCATCCACTGCTCTGATCTCCTTACAAGCTCCCTTCCCCTTTTAGTGCATCTGTCAACCCTCACTAGAGAAGCTTCCCTTCACAGTCTACAGTGATCCACAAAGACACCCATAACTGTTCAAGGAACAGAGAATCAGAGATTCTGCGGTGCTTGGCCTGTAGGATACATCTTTGGTCTTACAGCCTCCTCTACCCCACAAGGCACAAGTGTCATCAGGGAAGAACTGGAAAGAATGTAAGAGTCAGGTGCAGTTTTTAAAGCTCAAAACTGGTCCAAGGATCTGGAAAATGATGTAGGAGCTCTTTCTGGTAAAAGGCACACATGTGAGTGGCCCCACTGTGTGCAGAACTTCCAGGAAAACTACAGGTTTGCTCACAGTCTTACAGAAAATGCTTCTTGCTTTATCGGTTTCATTAGGGACAAGGAAAACCCACATGCTCCATCTTCCTCAGACTACACCTATGTGAGGGAGGTACCACAATTCGTGAACAGGTTATTCTGGTGCAGAACCTGACTCTGATTAGGAGGGTGCTTGTGAATGGATGACAAATGTAGGGGGTGTCACTGCAGTCAAATTCTACAAATTTACACACGTTATAAGCACTTACTATCTGATTTCACTGCCTAAACTCTTCTCAACTTTGTCACTTTTCTTCCATGTATGAAGGCCACTTATAGCCCTGGTGGTGCCACTGAGAACATTAGAGTAACAGCCATTGTCAAGACATTTTACTGCCATCTGCTGGGAGAAAGACGCCATTACTCACTACACACTTGGCGGCTAAGATGTGAATGGCACCCCATCAGCTCAATGATTTGGACAGTGTCTGACCACTCCCGACACCCTGTGAGCTCTGAGCATCCCCACGAGGGGAAGCAACAGAAAGCAGTCTCTATGAGCTTCGTTGTTTTGAAGAAAGAAAGAAGCTTAAGAATAAACTTTAATACTCAAAACAGAATGGAGTTTCTGCAAATTAATTATCTCTCTCCCCAACATGCTTTAGTTCTGTGGTTGTGAAGACTACACTTTGATTTCTATTCTGACATGATTGTGCTAGAAGGGCCATGGGGTTGCGATGTTGTAAATGTTTGATATGACTATGATTTTACTGCTGCTAATATCTGGCAAACCAAGTTTCTTCAGCTGACAGTGAAGAAAATAGAGAATGCCTAGCAGCAAGGCTTGTATTACTGACAGGGGGATGCTTGGTACAGCGCAATCAACAGCGATATTAACTGCTGTTGACTCCGGAGGTGATATTAATTATTGATGCTGTTTCTGTGATCTCACAATGCACGGAGACATTGCTATTCTAGCTTTCCGTCTTACAATCACCATTATCGAGACGTTTCTATATCACAGAGGTAGACCCGATTCTGATTCTGCAACCATATGAACAGGTACCCTGTGGCCAAGGGCGGAGCCAGTTCCAGGCTTAACTTGTTAAGATATTCTGCTTTCACACTTGAACTTGGCCTGATACCTCTCTGGATCCTGGAAGTCTTATGGAGGGCTGTTGATAATTCTGTATTAATGTCATAAAAGAAATGGAAATCTTAGGGTAAGGACAAAGAGAATGGCTTCTTGGTCCTTTATCCAAATCTCTGTCTCGGTGAGACAACGGGAGAAATGAACCAGCTAAGAGAATCTGCTCCCAGAGCCAGCTCCAGAGAAGGGCACAGGGCATGCGCAGAAGAGCCTCACACCTCGGAGAGGACTCTGCTCAAAGCACAGTGCACAGAGCGGACACAGCGCACAGAGCTGACACAGCACGCAACCTAAGCCTTTTCTTCCTAGCATCTGTTTATACAAATTCTGACCAGGTGGCATACTCTTCCCCTCTGCTCTCAAGCAACAGGATGAAGGACAGAGAGCACCTGCTCCGAAACGACACTGATTAGCTGGAAGTTGGCAGGTATGACATGGGCTCAGGGCCACACGTGGGGAGAGGATCCTGCTGCCTTGTCAGTCCTTGGCTCTGCTCCTGATCTTGGCTCTAGTCCCTGTCGGTGGCTAATGGGATTGATCCACGGGCATAAATCTGAAAGCTCTTGCTGGCAAGAGAGAGGTTATCTTATCCAAGGCCACAGCAGTGTGCCACTGCTATCTCAAAGCAAAATGTTTCCAACTTGAAGGAAGGTCCTGGAGGTGCGGTAGGGGTGTGATGCTCTCCGCTCTCCCACAGCTTCTGGGAAAGCGTGTCACCTAGGTGATTATGCACGCGTAGGTACCTTAGCGAATGCCTTTTGTAATTTATATTTGCAGGTTTGCTTTAAGAAGATAACAATAACCAAGATGGCACATGTTGCTTGGAGGAATAGAAGCAAAACTCTGAGGGAAACTTAGGGGAGCAATAAGTAGAGGGGGCAGTGAGGAAAACTGTGGGAGAGTCTCCTGGACAAGAGAGCGTGTGCAGAACGGAGGAGACAGATGCTCTGTGAAGGAGGAAAAGCTTGCAGCATGGGACAGTGGAGATGGGATCTGAGGGGAAAGGACAGAGCTCAGTGAAGAGTGGATGCAAGAGTGGAATCACCATAGCTATCAATGTGGGAGGAGCCAGTGTGTCATTGAAAAACCCCATCAGGACCGCACACTGCAGCACGAACGCTCTGGAACTCTAGGGTTCCTCAGCCATGGTCCGTCAACCCAACAGGCCACACATTCTGGCCAGCTCTTTTAGTTTTCTAAGAATAGAGAACTCTCACACAGAATGCTGTCATTTTAATATCTGCTTCCTGATCGGTGAGCTGTGAGCCTAAAGCACTGATCTAAACACAATTCACAACAGTTATACAGAGGAAATGTTAGGTGGGTTTTATTGGTTTTTTGGGGTTTTTTTGTTTTTGTTTTTGTTTTTTTTTTTGTTTTTTCTTTTGGTTATAGACAAAAAAGCAGAGACCACATGAACGTAAGTCAGAGTGCATATAGTCTTGGTTAAGAAACTTAGAAAGTAATTTTAGAACGCTAGAGTCAAGGAAGGGATGTTTGGAAGCTGGAGACTAGTAGAGTTTGGTGTGTGCTCAAAACTGCTCAGGACACGAAGGTTTCGGCGAATCTTCTCCTTCCAATGGTTCTTACATCACACTCCCTGGAGGTTGCTCTGGGTTCTGTACAGCAACTCTGTAGCTCTGAACTGAAGAGTCAGACGGTTGTGGATGTGAACGCAAACGTGAGTCCAGTTTATTGAGCTTGTGCTCCGCTCTGTGAACAGTTGTGAATGGACGGATGGGGCACGAGCAATGTATCAAGAAAAACAATAACAGAATGGCTTGACCTCTGACCATCATGAGCGGAAGAACAGAAGCTGAGAGATGTATTTATGTTTATTTTACGTGCACAAGCACTTCAACAATGGGTGCTTACGTGCAGCACATGTATCTACTGTCTACGAGACCAGAAAATAGTGACAAATCCCTTGGAACAGATGCTACAGACAATTATGTGCTGCCATGAGGGTGCTGGGAATCAAACTTAGTCCTCTACGAGAGTAGCAAGTATTCTTAACTCTTTGCTGTCTCTCCTACCCTCCAGGATTGAATTCTAAAGGGCAGAAAGAAAAACAAACAAACAAACAAACAAACAAAAAACAGGTTTTCCTTCCCACCTCCCTATGTCCTATTTTCTTTACATCAAGAGAAGAATAA
Organism: Rattus norvegicus; assembly: GCF_021556685.1. Classification (NCBI taxonomy): domain Eukaryota; kingdom Metazoa; phylum Chordata; class Mammalia; order Rodentia; family Muridae; genus Rattus; species Rattus norvegicus. The sequence continues at coordinate 65,001,783 of NC_141540.1, read as the reverse complement.
AAATAGCAGTGGCCTTTTGCTGACTTCCGAGGGGTATGAAAAAGGATAAATACATTCAGGCGTGCCAAGCTTTTGAAGTTTCTTGGAGAGAAACTGCAGGTTTCAATTTCATAGTAACAAGCTACTGGTAAATGCATCATGAGTATCTTCAAACCGAGGTCGGAGCAAGTCACATGCCCATTGGCAAACTTCTGCCAACTCAACTGGCCTTGGCCTGGTGCTCATCTGGGGCCTAGCGTGGGCAGATACTGATGTCAGCTGATTTAGGCTGAGTGGTTTGAGCTGAAGGTCTGATGACCCTGACGCCATCTTCCTCTGTCTATCCGAAGCCCCGTGACTCTGTTCTAGACTCCAGGAGAGAAGCAGGAGGCAGGAAAAACAGTGGATATTAAGCTTTTCCAAGCGTGCTACACTTTTTTCCCACCACTGGATGTCACACCACAATTCTCATGTCTCCATGGGAAACATACTGTTCTATTAGAAAACACATATCAAGATCCCCACCTCAATAAAGGGAAGGGAAATAAAAAATAAAAGCGTATTAATTCTCTCAGTATTGGCCAGATAATATATCTAGACTTGCCTAGATTCTAGATGTAGGGAAGTCTTCTGTATCTACAGTTAAATACAGAAAAGAATATCCAAAGTAATGTTTTCTGCAATATGTGGTCTCAGGACCACATCACGTTAGAACACTAGAAGTCTAAATAAGTCAGCTCTTGCTGATTGGACAGCATTTCCCTTGGAATACTGAACATCAAACACACAAAGAAACCATCCTTACAGACTTGGAAGGAGTTGGGGGAAGGAGAGGAATATGACCAAAATATGTTGCATGAAATTTCCAAGGAATTAATAAGAATATTTTTTTGAAAGAAAAGAAAGAAAAGAAACCATCTTTACTCTTAAGAATGTAAGTCCACTGCCAATGCTAAACACAGATGCTCATAGTGCATGAGAGGAGTAAGGAAGTTCTGATGACCAGTGGGTGGTTTGATGGCATTTCATTCTCCTGGTCCCAGAGTAGGAACAATAGAGAGGTGTTACAGAAGGCAGATGTAAACACAAAGGGCTTACTACCTATTATTCTGTGCTGGTGAAAGCCCTGGTCAGACAGATCTGTGCTGTCACTGTTATAAACTGTCCTCAACAACTGTAGCCCTTTGTGGAAAACCTACGCCTATGGGATAGAGGGTATGAAGGTGTCAAAAGAGGAGGGAAGAGAGCTGAGCTTTGTTTGGTGACTGAGATCAATTTGTCCAGCTCCTGAGAAAGGCAAGTTAGCAGGGAGAGTGGGAAAGTATCTCCCTTGTTGTCCAAGGATGTCAGCACACAGTATCAATGATCAAGAGAAATAGTACAGGCTGTGGGCAGAGTATAGGAGACAGAGAAGGGCTCCTAGTGGAGCTTCACGAGATAGACAGGGAGGGAGAAACTGAAGGATGCTTTAGGCATCTCTGTAAACAGAGAAAAGAGCCAAGGGCAGAACTGTAAGTTTGGACAAAAGGTGCTTTGATGCTGCCCAAGTTTTAAATTCAATGAACTCAATGTGTTGTGGCAAGGCCCCAATTCTGGAGAGGTAGGCAAGAAAGGAGTGGGTATCCAGGACTCCTGTGACTGTATCTTTGACAATGGGAAACATTAACAGCTTTAAGGGGTGCTTTCTATTGTTCGGGTGGCTGCGAAGAGGAGAGGAGATAAGTAAGGAAGATACTCTAGTAATTCAGATGTAGATGGCAGGATTCCCATGTCAAAAGTTAAAAAAAAAAATGAATGGACTTGAGAAGTGTTCTGGAGGTCTCACAACCTAACTAAGCAAGTGCTCGCTGCTAATGGGGGTTTCCTGTCTCTCTCTGAGTCATGCTGAATGAACCACCTATGTTCCACCCCAAGGTGTTTCCATGTACTAGGCACATACTATATGCTTGATCTACAGGTTCATTCAAAGAGTAATCCCATGGGGCAGGTAACTATGGCACAGAGGGAGTCAGTGTCTAGGAATGTCCAGTGAGTAGCTGACGATAGTTAGAAATCACATTTGGACAGCCCGACTCCAAAACACTTGCATCTGACTACAGGGCTCCATGTGAGCCTGCGGGTACCCCTCAGTACCATCCCACTGCTAACACTGATGCTCTGAGCTCTCCTGCCTTTCTGTATCCTTCTTTCATTCTCTATCAATGCCTCTCCACCATTTCTGACTCTAGGGCTTTTGTATGGCATAGATCCAGAGCCACATACCTTAATAACACATTTTTATCCTGTTTTAGTCGGTCAAAAGGAAAAATGTGGACAAGATACAAGACCCAAACAATGTATGTAGCTGAAAAGACAGTGCAAGGTAGACTTTTCTGGGATCATTTCTCCAAAGGTAGTTACTGTTGTTTTATAAAACATGGAGCAAAAGAGATACAAAACCAAGGAGCTTCTTAGTATTTAATGTGACTAACAGAAGGACTTCCTATCTCCACTGGTTTCCTCTTCTACACTTCTCCTTTTACCCACAATGCAGTGTGGTCCTTGAGTTAATCCCATAATTAATTCAAGTTGTTTCACAGGTGTTGGCTTGTATCACGGTAGCCATGACTTTCTATATTCAGTGAAATACCAGACACGTAGTAGGTGTTCATTAACTACCTGTGGATTAATTGATGCTGATTAATTAAACCTTGACTCAATCTGTACTAGCTTAACTGACATGTTTCGGGAAAACCTTAAATTGAACCCCTGCATGTCCATTTTACATGGTTAGCTTTGCAATAGCACCTAGTTAATTGGTCATATGTCTCTTTTTAGAACTCTGTAAGAGCAACTGAAGAAGATACTGTCATAGATGCTGACATTCTAGTAACAAAGTCACTAAAAATATCTAATGCTTAAGCTATTCAAGTCTCATCGTACTGGTCTTGCAACATAAATTTGAGGAGTCTGGGTATAAATGATGGGAACAGACAGTGCAGATCCCTCCTGCTTGGCCCTAACAAGATATTACTTCTGCCACTTCTACCTATTTATGGGAGGCTATATACTCATATGAGCCAAATCGTAGATGCTGGCTTTGTTCCATTCATAATATTACATGAAAATATGACCACCAGACACTTCTAAGTCACTCTTCAGGTGAATGAATCTCAAGCAACCTGTCAGCCAGAGACCAGGCACTGCTTCACACCCGATGCAACAGTGTTTTTATTTAATGATGCTACAGAGTTACATTTTCCTCTTCTGCTGAATTTATTTTGTTCTCCGGACACTTTCCAGTCATGGCTTAAAATGTCCAGGGTTCTGCTTCCAGAGCAGTATGGTTTGATCCTTATTTGTAATGGCAGCAAAAGTTCTGTGAAGGAGTTCATGTGTGCTTCGTGCATTTAGTAAGCTCCGGAAAAACTTGCCTTTCGGAGAAGGTGCATATCCGGTTACTAGGAAATGGGTTACAATGAAATAGCCAGCATACAGATAGGGCAATAAAGCCATGCTCAATTGATAGTCACCATATTGAAGCCAAGAGGAGGCAGTGTGATGCACACTTATGACCCATTCAAAAGTAAAGGACAGTGTACGTAGTAGAAAAGGACAATTTCTTCTCTATATAAGCCAGTGAATCATTCTGTTTAACAACTGGACTAGGAGAGGTGAAGGTCTCCTCTGAGATCCATAAAAAGTAAGCTTGAAATTAAGGAAGAAAATAGTTGGGAGCAGGTAACATTGCAAAAACAGATTTTAGAAATCTTGATCACTTCCATCCTTTTAAAAAGAAATACCATGAGATGAATGCAGTGTGGTGGAGAATATCTGTAGCACTGTGTCCTGTGTGGGCTGCAGAATAATCGTCTCATCATAGACGCTGTCGTGAGTAGGTTATTTAATTACATCACAGAGCTGTGACTTCCCGTGCACCCAGCAACAGTGTAGGAAGAAGGCAGAAACATACTAGATCCAGGAAGTGGGTTAGAGAAGAGAGAGGAAAGTCGATCAGGAGGCATTTTGAGGCACAAGCAAAGACAGAGCACCTCGTCCAGGGATGACCAACGGTGGACGTGGACCTGAACTTGAGCAGAACAAGAGCTTGCCTCCAGAGGTTGGCCATGTGTATAAATGCACAAACCCGCATAAATGTGCATGGGTGCGCGATGCAGGGAGAGGACATCTGATGTCAAAGGAGAGCTGGGCATTTGGAAAGCCTTCTCTAGAACCCGGACCTTATCATGAAGGACAGAAGTTACAGAAGTGTCATGGAAATCCTGTGAGGGCAGAATGGAGGGTGACTAGGAGAAGGAGAGGAAAGAGTTCAGCCAGGAAATAGTTCCGGTGCTCAGCAATGAGGACCGGAACGGGGAGGGGGCAGCAGTGAATGGGAAGGGAGTGGAGACTGGAGCAATCAGAACCACAGGGGGATGGGCAGGACAGGTGATGGACAGGACAGGTGACCAATAGGTGAGAAAGGAAGATAGTAGAGTCTGGGCTGGTAGTACAAGGGTTACTCGGGATCATCAACGTGATTGGATGCAGATCCACCTAGCAGAGGATGCCTCCGAGCTTCTCGGTGGGCTCAATACTAGACTGGCCTAAGTGTAAAAGGAAAACCCATTCAGAAAGTTGGCAGCACCACCCCTGGACTGTTGTCCTGGACCAATCAAAAAGGAGAATACCCAGATTTATCTCTATCTACTTAACTACACTTGCCTGATACTCCTAAAACCACAGCCAAGATCTCTCCACTTCATTTCTCCTCCACAGTGGGCTGTAGCCCCAAACCATGAACCCAAACAAAATAAACTCTGCCTTCCTTATATTACTTCTGCAAGATATTTTTCAATGAAAGAAGAAATAATACGAGTGTCATGCTTGGGTGAATGGTGAGTGATGGATCCATTAAATCCAGGATTCAGACAGACTTAGAGAAACATTTAAAACAATGCCCTAGCTTTTGATACAAAGAAACACTTGATTGGACACGCCAAGAATTTTGACCCAATCATTACTCATTTCGTACACGTATGAAAGTATCGTGCTATGCTCCACAAACATGCATACTTACTATGTACCAATTAAAAATTAAAAACTGTATTCAAACTGAAATAACAGGACGCCGTATATACTTCCAACTACAGTCACAAGTTTCACGGGAAAGCTGGGGATAGGATGTGGTATTCGCATCAGGCGGTAAAGCATATTGCAGGGGGGGTCGTGATTTGAACCCCTGTGAGGGTTGCGGTTGTTTCTTGGTAGGTAGGGGCTTGCTATTTGGAGTTGTGAAAAGTTGGGGGTATGCAATAGTGTTGATGGCTCTTTAATACTGTAAATATATGTGATGTCACTGAATGGTGCACTTAGACACCGTTAAATAGTTATATATATGTATATATATATATATATATATATATATACATATATATATATATATAAAGGGAAGAAAGAAAAGGTCACAAAATACATGCCAAATATATAAAGAGGGGAAGATGTGTGAGCTATAAGGGAGCAGCATAAAGAAGACGCCAGTAAACGGAAGAATATAGTAAACAATAAAGGGAATGCATACCAACACTCAACCTGCAGACAGAGAAATCAGATAAACACTCCCCAAATGAGACAATCTAGAGATGTCCCATGGACACCTAAATAAATGCCATTTTGATAGATGTTATATGTAAAGAAATTGAACATAAAACTTAAAAGATCTAGGGAAACATTTTCAGTTTCAGATGGGAATCTTTAAAGCATAAAAACAATGTCAGGGGAAATGCAAGCATTTTTATACTTAAAATATCTTAATATTGAAAGAGATAAAATATAATCAGAGTTTTAAAAAGATTTTGAAATAAATACGGCGAAGGCCAGTGTTATGGTATAGAGTGTGTTTGAGGATCGGTGAGACACAAACACACTTGGAGACGGTGGGCAAAGGTGTGAACGTGAAAATCAACACTACATTGCAGGGACGGCTTAGTCAAAAGCTCGCCTTGCAAGCACGACACACTGGGTCAGCTTCCCGGCATCTGGGTAAAAGGCCAGGTGCAGTGCATATGGCTGTAATGTGAAAGCTGGGAAGGCAGACAGGAACAGCGTAGGGGCGGGCCAGACAGTCAAGCGCAATCATTGAGAGATCCTGACTCAAACAATAAAGCGAGGGAGCGTGACTGAGGGAGACATCAAAAACCACCCTGTGGCTTACACACATGTGTACACATAAGCACATACCCAAGTGTGAGTGTGGACACAAAGTACACATACACACATGCTTATGCAAACACATGAACATGGGAACACATACACTGAAAACCAATACAAGTGATAAATACGTGAAATAATCAGCACCAAAACCGTCAGAGGACTGTGTAGACCATAATAACGAGAAATGCTTTCATCCATTTAGAGGGTTCGGGATCCCCACCAAGCACTCCCCACAACACCTATGCCCGTATACTGACTAAGGACCATTTCCTCCCAGAGCTCCCTGTGGATTTATACCAAGAACCTTGAACACAATTCAGTCCTGCAGCACAGTAATTTCAAGGGTGGGGTTATCCTAAAGAGGTTTTCAGAGAGGCACCCAGATTCTAGCTTGTCATCAGAGCCCTTCTTAAAGATGCACCGACCCTCCCACCAGTAAACTTCCTCCCATTCCTGCTCTCGATGCCCTTCTTCTCGGGCCTCGGCCACAACACCATCTGTGTTGTATACTGTACCATCCCATCCCACAGTCATCCTGATGAGGTTCAAAATGCTGGTACCATTTGCATTGTCCAGATATCCTGTCTAACTAGTCATCACCATGAAGGACTTTGTCACCTGCCGTTACCTCGAGGAGCTCTTGACAGGAAGAAGCACTTGTTGATGAAATGCAAGTGAATAAATGAATGGCGGCCAAGGAGAACATTGCAACATTCCGTTTCCTTTTCCCTTTTGCATCCTAAGAATCCAAAATGATCTTACCACGCATTTTCATACAGGATAACTATAATAAGTGCAATTAAAAAGCACTTCCCTTTGATACAGCCCATCTACTGAGTTAAAAAAAAATCAATGCTTCAAACTGTGAAATGCTTACTCTGTAAGATTTAAAACCAATAAACCATAACCTTTTAAGGCTTGTTTTAAATGTTTTATGAAGGAAAAATACGCCGAAGCACCTGGCAGCTCGTGCGACAGCTCACTGTGCATAAACTGCCCAAGTATGTTCTGTTTTTTCCCCAAAGTCTGCGTGTTCTTTGAGACTCCTAGATGTAGGGCTTCCGAGCCCCAAGTTATGATTTCTAAACTGCAGCTGTTGCTAGGAGAGTTTTCTAACTCTCCCTTACATGGTGAGTAAGTGGTGATCAGTAATAATTATATTAAATGTTATATAGTATAAGCAAACAGTATATAGTTGATAATTAATATTATATTACTGTGGATATACATACTTATTTTGATAGGTGGAGGGGAAAAGACAAGTAAAGCGTGGGTGCTGGCCACGGTGGCTCGTGCTTGAAAGCCCAGCACTTGTGAGGCTGAGGCAGGGGAATCATTGCCAGTTTAAGGCTAGTAGGCAACATAATGAATTCCAATCCAGTCTGGGCTACAGAGAGAGACACTGTCTCAAAACGAAAAGAAAAGAAAAGAAAAGAAAAGAAAAGAAAACAAAACAAACAAAAAAACATGGAAAAACTAAAATCTACTAGAGAGGGCAGGCTGTGATGTCACTAACACTAGGGCAGAGCCAGTAAGACACCAGGCCTCCTCATCTCTGCCACCTCCAGGGAAACTTTTGACTTACTACTTGCTATGTCTAGCAGTTTTCCTGCTGAGAGCGAGATCCTTTATGTCCATAGATTCTAACCTACAAGAGCCATGGTGTCTTCTGCCCAACAGTTCATCTGCCAAGACCATCTCGCCTCCTTCTCCTTCCCCACCTGCCCCATTTTCCTTTCCAAAAGTCGTCTTGCTTGTATTCTTTCAATGAACCAGCTTTGCTACCTGCCTGGTCCTGTCTAAATTCCTGAGTAGCAACTGGCATGAGGTTTGGCTTTAGATCTGTCACCTCAGAGCTCCCATCCCAGCCTGTGTGAAATTTGTCTCCAGAGTTACGATTCAGATCTTCCGAATACGTCTCTTCTGTCGTGCTCAGTTTCTCTCAAGAAGGAAGTCTTGCTTGGCCCCAGTCTTAATTACAGACAGTAAACAACATTTCCTTTTAAAGACAGCAGTGTGAAGGCTTGTGATTTCCCCGCCTGAGCCAATCATCGATCGAAAGGTAGAAGGGTTCTGTGCACTCTGGGCTTTTTAGAGACCAGTGATGCCATGAACCATCCTGACACGTCAGGAAATCTTTCAACTGGACATCTGGGGGACAGGATGTTGACAACCCACTCCCTCGGCCTCCTCCCCACATTTACACAGTTGAAACCTAGTAAATCCCCTTATTATCCAATCATTCTGAAGGTCCCTTTTATTCCCTCTAATACTGAATACTGAAAAATCTAAGTGCCTTCTTTTCAAGACAGGACGTGGAACATCCATTAATGTTACAATGTTATGTTTTACTGTTAGACTTTAGAATAAAAAATGAATTGTCACTGACATCAAAAGTCCACCTGAAACAGTGTGCCGCATCAGGTGTAAACGAAGAAGGCTGGCCTGTTCTAATTACTTGCAGTGTTAAGTGACGGTTCAGTTTGCCTGGGAGAGGCTACCCACGGCAATATTTAAGGTGAAATAGAAGAAAGAAGCACACGGCAAGCCATGCTCTAACAAGGGAGCTCACTGTCTAGAGGGCATCCTCAGAGGACTCCATAACTGCCCTTTAACGTTAAAGGTGAGCTATGTCATACATGCGCTCTGTGGCTCCCTGCAGAGACGGCATGTCGCACGGTAGCACATAGGGCCAAGATGACTTAAGGCTCTTTTACATCAGTACTTGGTAAACGGACTAGCCTGTCAGACCCCAAAGACTAGCTAGTGGGCAAGTTGAAGGTAATAAAATGATGTAAAGAGAAAAAAACTGGGTCCTGTCTAAAAAGTAACTGTCTACACTTTAGCATCTAAGGGGAAAAGTTTAATTTCCCAGACATTTTGTACAGAAGTGCTGCCAGTTTATCGGGAAGTTGCACTGAGAACATTTAATTTGGAACGCTTGTGAGTGTAGGTCAGGCCTCCGGAACTCAAGACTAATTCAGTTACACTCCACGACTGGTCAAGTGCATTGTTTAACAAATAAAACTAATTCTTCAAATATACAAACGTCTGTCTTACTCACTTCTCCCCAAACTCTCAAACAACAGCATCTACAATCCATACAGTTTGTCAGGCAGAAGAACAGGCGGCGGGGATATGCGCACGCTTTGACAAAAGGGCGGAGGTGGAGAGGGTGGGTCAGCAGCACTGGAAATTAAAACAGTTCATCAAGCAGGCGACTTAAGAGAATAGTTTTCCGGCGCGCCTGCCTGTTGAAATGGGTGGACTTTTGACCGGAAACCAAGGATTTGTCTCTGGACCTCCCTGATCTCCATGCTCGCTAATGAAACTGCTCCTATGTATCCGTGCAGGAAAATCAACTGTACTAACCTTAAGGAGGATGGTAATGTTATTGGGACAGGGCAGGGAGAGACGGCCAACAAAGTTACTGACTGATCTCACCCAACTGGTAAGTGGATGGGGCCTGCTGCAGCAGGCACCAGGGTCCTAAAGATCCACAAAGAGTTTTCAGGTTAAGATTCACAAGAGTTTAAACATTTCATGGGCAATGATGTCATAGGTCTGAAGTTAAAATTTGATCTGATTATATTTTAGGGTTTAAGTGTTTTACTTTAGAATATTAAGGGAAGGCTGTTTACTTATATGTCTTAAAAATAAACATGTTTCTGTTTGGTGGATATCCCTAGTAGGCCTGATTATTTTTTTTTTAAGGTTAGGGTTTTAGGGAGAGGGTTAGGGCTGGGATTAGAGTGGAGATCACGGTACTGGGAGAAGTGAAGGTAGAAGAAATTGTGGTCAGGATAGAACGCATATAAAGAATAAAAATAAAATAAATATGTTTCAAGTTCATATATATGCATATCCTTGTTACACTTTACATTAAAAGGAAATCAAAATAGTGTGTTAGGTAGGTGAACACAAGACTACAGATAAATGTGTTTCTGCAACTCAAAAATCTGTTTGTGGACTCACCACAAAGAGCACCCAGGGTTAGGTTATACTGAGGCCTCCATTATAGACTTGTATTTAAAATTGTATACTTATGCATTTGAAACCACAGAATAAAATCTGTATTTACTTTTGCTCTAAATATCTGTCCGAAACTACATTTGGTTGTCGTTGACTCCCCCTACTGGATAAAAAATGGTATTTTAAAGAATGAAAAGCCGCCTTTTTTTTCTCCAAGATTTCAACAGGTGAAATACAGATAATTTTCAAAATTTCTGACATATTAGTATTCCAAAAACCAGAGGAAAATCCAGTTAAGAGGAAAATATAATATGCCATTATGAATCAGAATAGGATGAAAAAAGGTAAAACACTTCCTGAACATAATCTAACATTGAAATGCCTCGGAAGATTTCCAAAGTGTATTTATAAGTATAAACTGCTCACATCCCGGTAGTAAATGGTTTGGGATTCCAAATGGTCTTATTATGGGGGTGCAACGGCAAGAGACTGGCTAAGGCATATCGCTTACCCACAGTTCCCTGCAGCTATTTTCATGGCCAAAACTCTGACTAGAGTTGATGACGGGTCCTCTGCACCCGTATCTGTCTTACCGGGTGTGAAGACTCATACACCCCACAGCATTGATTAACTGTGTGATTATAGACAGAATCAATGAGTCATGAGATTCTATGGAGCTGCTCCTGGACCCTGCTGGGATTGGAGGTTGCGTATTACAAGTGCACAGGAAATCCACGTTGGGGAAAATGTTGTTTTGCAAAATCTAAGAATCCAGATCATCATTCTGCATTAGAGACTATGGTAAGTGGCAGTGAACAAGAATGATACCTTTTTAAAAGAATGCAAGCATCGGTGGGCAGCTACATCAAAAGACTGGGCAGCTCATATACAGAAAGAGACTGGATTAGCGAAATGTTTACATTTATAGTGAGTGATATCAGTTCTAGGAAGCCTGTTAATCCAGTCCTTGTCTGGTCATCGTATATAAGTTATATCAGATTTACAGTAATGGGTAAGATAAAAGCATTCCTCACATTTTATACATGAGGAAACTGAGGCTCAATGTGACTTATGGCTATTGTGAGGCACAGCGAGGACCTGTACTTGAGCCCTGACCTTCTAGAAGGAACTACCCTGCTGTTTCAAACAGGGTAGGGCAGAAGCTGAGGCACCTTGAGAGTATCAGAAGGACAGGAAGGTGTGGCTAGACGACAGGTTTTCCTGAGATGAGGGTAGGCACCAGATGCACAAGTGCAGCCTCTATGTTAGAATGGGAGGTTGACTTTATGCCAAACAGCTAACTTTGTAATAATGACATCCATGTGAATTCATGGGGTGGGGATCTGCCACGTTCACGGATGCACTCCACATAGACCACACCCAGTCACATTGAGAAGTCATTATAACAATGCATTTTGAATTAATGAATGAGCTGATCAGGAAGGAGAGGCCGTGGGCCCCAATACCTTGGCTACCTCTTGGATGCTTTGCACAGCCGGTATTTTCTCCTCGAGATCTAGTGGAGCTGTCTGAACCAGGGCTGGGTCGCCACTTTATTCCTAGCCCCTGCTTCTATCCACAGCACAGAACAGATGTTTGTAAATGGCACTGGATGACTGCGGAAATAAATCTCAAGGGTTTTCAACTCGCTGTAGACTTTACCTCTGGGTCTGCAGACATAAATCTAGAAATCTAGGGCTCAGATAGAGCACCGCCACCATCCAAGGTGGTGACTGTGTTAGGCGGCGTACGAATTCTCTCCAGCTAGAACAAGAAGTATATCTGACTTTCAGAGAAAGCCTAATAAATCCAACACGAATAAGATCCTTCTAAGAATGTAGGGGTCATAAATGTGCTTCATGTGCAAAATTTAAAGACTGTATAAAATGGTTATTTTAGAACCGTTTTTTAAAGAAAACACGACGAGTACGATACTAGGAGTTTCAATGCACTCCACATCCAGGTTTCCCTTACTATCTTATAACCTGAATGGCAGATTTATCAGAATAATGAATGGGTGTTGATGCATTATTAAATAAACTCCATGTTCCTTATATTTCCTTAGCTTTCACATTTAATATCTCTCCATCCCAGGATCCCTTCCAGGAGGCACGTTCCACGGCATCACATAGATCTTCCTCGTGGCCGTTTCTCAAATGGGTCTTGATATCCTGATCTTAAAAGTCTTGGACTGGACTCCTCAAGTAGAATTCACCTGGTGTTCAGCCATGAATAAATGGGGATTCTAAATTGCTGGGAGGAAAAACAAGGGGAAAGTCATTTCCATAATACCTTATCAAGCATACGCCTGCAGCCTCAGCTGTCAAACCTCTGGCTGAATAAGTGTTTGCAGGCTTCTCCAAGTCCCTGTCCTCCCAACTCTCGCTTTCTGCCTCCATGCCTTTTGGAAGGAGGCCAGTCGGCATCCGCAACTCATTCTGAAGGAGTGGAGGTTTAGTTACATGTCTATGATGGGTTTTTTTTTTTTTTTTTGGTTCTTTTTTTTTTCGGAGCTGGGGACTGAACCTCCATGCCTTTTGGAAGGAGGCCAGTCGGCATCCGCAACTCATTCTGAAGGAGTGGAGGTTTAGTTACATGTCTATGATGGGTTTTTTTTTTTTTTTGGTTCTTTTTTTTTCGGAGCTGGGGACTGAACCCAGGGCCTTGCGCTTCCTAGGTAAGTGCTCTACCACTGAGCTAAATCCCCAGCCCCATCTATGATGTTTTAAGAACACCAGAGCACCCAATTGTGCCATAAATGAAAAACAAAACAAAACAAAACAAAACACTGGGATAGGAAATGTAGCCTGCCTTTTAAGCTATTGGTGGGAACTCTGGAAAAGTAGTTCTTGCTTAAAAGATTAATAAAGAAAGAAAGAAGAAACAAAGAAACAAAGAAAGAAAAGTGAAGGTTCACTGTCCAAGATATTTTCATCAATTAAATCGCCTGTAGTTTTTCAGTCCTCCAAAGGCAAGTGGGTCAGTCACTCTCCTTTGCCTCTTAGAAATACATTTTGTTCCTGGGGTAAGTTAATATTTATTTGTTAATATCTTTGAGTATGTCACCCAATGAATTTATTTCCTGCCAATATATTAACCTCATATCTAGAGGCGATATGCAGAAAAGCCGGTGTGCCTTCCCTGAGAATTTACTGCTGCCTTGACCCCTGAGTTAATGACATTAAATACAGAGGGAGAAATTCAACCCACCCCTCCTGTCACCCATTCTGCAGGGCTTTATGATTAAGGACAATCTTAACATAAATAATGCACGATCGATAACGTAGTATACCAAATTGCATTTGAAATATTCATGTCGCTCTTCTTAAAAAATAAAACTACAAATTGCAACCCAGGCGAAGGCTTCTGAGGGTAAAGGCGGGCAGAACAGGAATGAGCCTGACTACTTACTTCACTCCCACCCTGAAACGGATTTGTACAGATCTCCTCCACCGCTTCCCTCACTCTCTGGATTCCCGCAACCCTGTTTACTGTCGTAGTACAAAGCACAGTGCTTGGCTCATATACGGCAGACTTGTCTTCATGCTGTCTGTTGTGGTTTTATAGGAGATAACATCTCCATTCTCTGACTATGGTGGGATAATTTACTAGCACGTTAGAACAGCTTCTAGCATCGATCTAGAACTTGGGTGATTTGATTTAGAACTCCTCGCATGCTCAGAGGAATTAGGCGAGGAATTATCAAAAACACTTGGTTGAAAATGAGAGAAAGGGCAGAGTGGTGGGGGCCGTGGATCTCCGTGGAGGGTATTTTTTTTAAAGCATCTTAAGAGGAAGAAGTCAAAGGTGCTGAAATGGATCCGGAATTAATGTGTCTCAGCTGCCGTTAGCCAACACATGTCATAAATTTAATTTCACACGTCCATGTAAAAATTAGAAATATCTAAGGATTTATGAGTACAATTAAATCATCAAGAGAGTTTTTCAGAGCACAGTAATCTTTCTCACCATAGATCAACAGAAGGTTTGGATATCATGAAAATGAAACTTTCCTAAGCCTTGTCATATAAAACAAAATTCACTCTCATCTTATGTATGAAATACTGAAGATTTAACACATATTAATGTTCAATGTTGTTTTTTTTCCTTAGTAAAAACTTTGAGTGCACAGTGATCTAAACACTGGGCCATTTATATATCTTATAAATTAAATGTCTATTATCCAAGGGCTCAACGCATGAGTCATAGATCAACTAGGAATTCATCTGCCAATATTGCTCCTTTGGACTTTGGAATAGGCCTATTTGGGTCTTCTACACTAAGTTCCGTAGGAGCAGCATGGCTAGAATACCTCGACAATCATTTCCCCAGTTACACGAGCACTCTGACTCACAAACCCTAAGTGGATAACACACGTCTGGCTCACTGTTTGCACAGCACAAGTCATCTCGGATGGTTCAGGACTCCAGGCATTTTAATAAGTAAGCAAAACTACCCTAACAGCAGAAATCAACTGACGTTAGCTGCCCAGGAATTGAATTTGGCTTATTTATGCCAGTGACAAAGATATCGAGATGTGACAAGCCATTTCTGCTTTTTAAAAACATTTCTTAATTTTATTTTTGTATATGATTTACTTTGATTTTATGTGCTTTGGTGTTTTGCCTGTTTTTTTCTGGGGGGTGGGGAATCAGACACCTGGAACTGGAGTTTCAGACAGGTGTGAGCCACCATGTGGTTGCTGGGCATTGAACCCAGGACCTCCAGAAGAGCAGTCACTGTTCCTAACCACTGAGCCATCTCTCCAGTGCCTCCATTTTCATTTTCAACCTTAACATGCTGTACATCTTTGTTCAAAGTTCAGTGGCATAAAATGGGCTTTGTAAGTCTGACTCCTGGCCCCAGTTAACACGTCTATGTTTTACATTTATACTTGGTACTATGTAGGCAGAAAGATATTTTATCTTAGAACTCACTATATATATATATATATATAACTATATATAACTATATATATAGTTATATTTCAGTTAAAGGAAATGAAGTGCGGTGCTGAATAAAGCTTTTGATACTATGATTTTACAGACTTGCAGTCAAATTCCAGTATCACACTCCGTACTGTATAACCTGAGGTAAAAATCATAGCTCATCTTAAATCGGTTTCATCCATGAAATCTCCACCTTCTGAAGCTGTTGTTAGTGCACTGGTTCTCAGCCTTCCTAATGCCGAGACCCTTTAGTACAGCTCCCCATGCCAACCATAAAACTATTTTTATTGCTATTTGATAACTGTAGTTTTGCTACTGTTAGGAGTTGTAATGTAAACATCTGTGCTTTCTGATAGTCCTAAGTGAGCCCTGTGAAAAGGTCATTCAACCCCAAAGCATTGTTACTCATGGGCTGAGCGCCTCTGTGTTAGGCATCAGTGATGTGGGAGAGTGGAAAACTTAGGCTTGGTGCCCACTCCTGGCTCTGAAGTCCTCGTGTCACCTATAGCAATAGGCTACGCTTGCTCACCCTTACTGCTGGTGTGAGACCACCAAGGACAGGGAAGAGGCTTTGGAATCCATGTATTCCTTGGACAATATCAGGAGATTGAGTTCAGAACAAATGGTATTTATAGACTGATGGATGAACACTGGATATGCAGAAAGAATATTCAAAACATTCCCACAGACCACTTCTCATCTATACCATAAGCCTCTCAATCAGAAAAAAATGAATAAATAGACCAACAGACTTCTTTCTCTTCTAAAACAAACATACGCCTCTCAAATGTTTCTTAATTACCTTGTCTTATAACAGTGAATTGTTCTACTTATTCCAGTTAGAACAGGGCAGCAATAAATACATCTATGTAGAACCAAACAGGAACCTATCTAAGAATTAGGACAGTGACAACCTAAGACACATGATATCAGCCAGTGACCTCATTCCTCAGTGACCTCATTCCTCAGTGACCTCATTCCTCAATATGCATTTATTGGTCATTTACCTGAAGTCAGGCAGTGTGCACATTGTGGAAAACTGATAAAATCTGTCTTTAGTCATGGCGTTTAAAATTCAGGAGCCACTGCTGTACCTTGTGGTCAGCCTGAGCCATCTAGAAATCTTGCCTTTTCCATGAGAGACGATTCCCAGAAAAGGGACAGAAGTTGACAGGCTTGGCTTCTACTTTTCACACACTTTTAGTAGCATCGTCTCCATCAGGCTGCATGTCTGAACTGTCACTCATTGGTTGCCACTTCCCTTGCTCATCCTTCACAGTCCTCCTAATGCTCCCTCTTCTGGTGACTTCTCTGGCCTTTCCTTCCTTCCCCAGAGTTAGCTCTCTCCATCTACGATCCCATTTCCTGTGGGCACACCTCTGTCCTTGACAACTGCACCATATTATCACGCAATCTGCAGATCAACAGGTCTACTTCCCTTATTAGTTGGATCAGACTCTATGTCACTAACACCCCACATGGGGGTGGGGAGGGGTGGGAATAAAGACCTATTTTAATTTACAAGTTTCAGTCCATGCCACCCGTATCTGTGGATTCTGGACTCGTAAGAGGCAAAACCTCACTGTGTCATCGGCGTTAAGCATGTGACGTGGAGCAAGAGAACAGAGGAAAGGCCTAGGGAGAGATACACTTCCCACTACATGCTCCCAGTGATTGACTTCCTCCAACCAGGCACAGCTTCCTAATTCTCCCACCTCTCAGAGACACTAATTTATTATACACCCATTAAGGGATTAATCCTCAGAACTCAATCACTTCTCCCAAAGCCACTATTTGACTTTAAGGTCCCAGAACATGCGGTTCTGTGGTACATTTCATTTCCAAATCTTAACACTGGGTGAAGGGCTTTGTCAACATCCTAGCTCTTTACATCGCCCTTGTTTTGCTGCTTAGCTCAGAGCCTATATGCCTGTGTGGCCAGGGATCATTCATTACATTATCAATCAAAGTGAAAAACGTTAACAGCACACTTACAGAAAGGGCTGGGAATTTTCCTGGACAAAGATGGAGACAACTTAAAACTACTATTTAGATCCACTCTGTCATTCATTCAGTGACCAGCACAGTTCAATCCTACACTAAGGGCTGTTTTTATAAGGCGTAGAATTTTATTGTATTACAATTTCCCTCAAGATGCCTTCAGCTGTGATTTTTAAGTCCAATAGTTGGTATTCTAACCCCATATAAAAATTACATTTGTTTTACTTTTTAAATCTAATTGTTACTTCAGTTTGGTCTGGTTTGAGCCTAATGAGCAATTTAAAAAAAAATCAAATAAAATTAGGATCCAATTCACAATTTCAGGGTTTGATGTACTAGAATGTAAAATATTTGATGGAAAAGTTATTCAATTCACACAATACTTCATTAAAATTGATAATTTAACTCTGATATTCTCAACAGCACTCAAGAGATAGGAGCCTTGCGAAGCAGGACAGATTAGGGAATCACGAAAACCCAGCTTCTCTGTAATTGTTAAATCAACTCTTCAAATAAGACCAGCACAAAATGGTTATGTTTTTGCAGCTTTTGAGCTATTAAAAGAAAATTATTAAATTGCATGTACCGTTGACATACAATACTAGATTCCTGGAAAATCATGTCATTGAACCTTATTTACTAAACACGGTATGGACAGCTTCTTTTCAAAAACGTTATTTGTTACGTACAGGTACACTGTGAATAGCATTCCCCATCTTTCAGTGGGTCAGTCCAGATAAATGCAAGTTTCTCTTGATTCTTCCCCATCCACACGCCTCCTTACCCACTCGTCAAGTCTAGGTTCAACAAATCATACTCACTAAGGATCTCTGGAGATTCTCTCTTTTTTCCAACTTTGACTCCCGGTGCTCTAATGCAAGCCTTCACATGGTCTTTCCTATCTCTCCCCTCAACTGTAGCCAGAGAGTCTTATAAATTCCCATATAACATGTTCGTTACTATTTTCTATTGGCAAGATTATAAAAACATAGTCTTCAGCAATGTACATAGGGTTTTTCATGATCATCCTTATAAGCTAACTTCATGACTGGCTTTGACCTAACAAACAGTACTTGGTATCGTTTCTGTGCTTTCTAGAATTCATTGTGTGGTCGTTGTTTCCTCAGACAGCCTTCTCCCTACCCACGGTCCCCAGTACCTCTCCCGGAATCAATGGGCTGTTACGTTCCTGTTTGACGCATCAGCTCTTACCTTCAGCATAGTTCAACAACTGTGGAACGGATGCTTGATTTGTACAAATGCAGCGCTGTCAGTCCATCTGACTCCCTTCTAGATAAAGCATTGTTGGAAGGAATAGTTCTTCTTGTTTTTGTTACCCTGTGTCAAAAGGTTTGCCTGGAGTAAGGCAGTCATTCCTTATAAGTTGAACAAGTGAATGCTTGCTTGCCTTTTCCCTAAGACTGATTCTTGTGAGAACAGTGACAGAAAAACATGCAGACCAATAACAACTCAGCATGCAGCTCCACTGACAAAGATTTCCATCAGCTCTTCTCAAAACCTGTGGTTTGCAGCCCCTTTAGGGATCTAACAACCCTTTCACAGGGGTCGCCTAAGACCATCAGAAAAAAGCACAGATATTCAGGTTAGGATTCATAATGGTAACAAAATTACAGTTACGGAGTAGCAACAAAACTAGTTTTATGCTTCATTCCACAGCACAAAGAAGTGTATAAAAGAGTCATAGCAGGGGTTGGGGATTTAGCTCAGTGGTAGAGCGCTTGCCTAGCAAGCGCAAGGCCCTGGGTTCAGTCCCCAGCTCCAGAAAAAGAAAAAGAAGAGTCATAGCATTAAGAAGGTTGATTAAGAAACAGGGGTTGCCACTGCCTCCCTCAGCCGCTTCTCTCCTTTATCCTGTCTTCACCAACGCTGCCACGGGAACGCTGATGAAGATACTTCAGATCTAGAAGCTTGAGAGGTTGTAACTAAGTACTTGGAATAATTTAAGAGTGTGTTTTCCAAGGTGGCCATCCGCTGGGGCTATCCAGTCTCTGGGTAGTCCTTGGGCAGAAAGGAATAATGTTTACCCAGTGTAAATATTTTACCTGACATCTATTTGCCATCCACAGATGGTACTTTCTAGGGTTATTTACACCCACTCCTTCGGAGTAGGATTTGCTCTGGTTGATATATGTAGACTCACAGTGATTTCCTATGAGAAAGAGAATATCCTGATTTTCTTTAACATGATTATAAGTGCCATCCCGTTCTGTGTTAAATGGATCAATGAAAAAGAGGAGGGGCACTACTTTGATTGACATAAACAAAAGCACAAAAGGCCAAGTACTTTTATTACATTTCTTCCAAGCCTATGTGAGTACATTGGCTTTGCTTTTTTTTTTTTTTTTCTCCTTTGTTGAGAGTAAACAGTTTGAGGAAACAGAGTTTTTAATCAGGGGGAAAGATACTCTGCTCTTTTGGTCATTGATTTTCCTATCTGATCACTTTTTACAGGGTCCTAGGAACTGATTGATTCACTGTAGGTGGGGACACAGAGGTCCTAGGAGGAGGCTCTGAGAATTCTGCATGGAGAACATTCATGAAGGAAGCTGGGTATCAAGCAAGCTGAACACCACCATTTTATATCTACCAACCTCTCAAACATATTCTTCCAAGTGAGCGTATGGGTTAAAAGCTCATGCATTTAGGTCCTAGAAGGACTGAATTAAAAATCCAAAGGCCTCTGTCACTTCAGGATTCTGGAAATGGGAGCACTCCAGGTGTGCCACCACAGAGGGGGGACATTGAACGATGAAAGCTCTAGGTTTCATGTCTTGACACACTTTTGATAACACCATGCAGTCCATTCCACAAACTTTGAAAACAGAAAGGAATCCCAGTTCGGATGCCTGAGTAGTCTCTCCTCCTCACCCTTCCCACAAGCTAACACACAGCCCCAACAGGAATTTGATCAGATTCTGAAAAGATGATATGACCAGATTGCAAGACTGTGATTAATATTTATATAATGCTGCTTTTATGATGAAATACAGTCTAAATTCTAAAAACCATAGTCCCCGGTGACCTTTTGATGCATAACTTATTTTTGGATTAAAAATACCTTCTATCAAAAGAAAAATCCAGCAAGTTACTTACTGATGATAACTACCTACAACAATCTGTTTCTCATACTTGGATAACTCATGGCAGAAAATGAAATATCTTGAATTTTGTAGACAGAGGGCAGTATGCACAAGCCAACTGTATGAGCGAAAAGCGTGTGTGCCAATTTTATAGCATATACTTCACGTAAGACCTGTTTGTGTAATAGGGCTTTCATGCATCAAAACTTATTTACATATTTATAGAGGTTTGGTATTTTTGGCGATTGTGGAAAAAAAAATCACTCTGGGGCCAAAGGAGGTGCTTATTTCTTGATTTCAGGGAATGTGTGCCTCCGATGTCATCCTGGCTTTGGAAATGGTGCACTCACAGATGTGGGGGCAAGCAGAGTGCCAGAAACCTCGGTAGTTAGAAATGATCACCAAGCTTGTCATGCTCTGTCATTATGCAAATGCAAGAAACGGGCTGCCAAAGTGACTTTATATCAGTGCAGTGAGAGAGAACGGAAAGCATAATCTTCAGCAGATCATTCTAAAAATTACCCATGCCTTGAAATGGGGATGTGCATCCAAATGTAACCATGTTAGCCTTTTCTTTAAACGTTCGTGCTATCCCACTAAAGTCCAACATATAAACACGGACAAATAAAATTAGCTTAGTGGAGCTTAAAGGATGTTAACCGTAAATAGTTCCGCCTGTTTGGGAAGAGACGTCTTAGACTTTTGTGTCTCTGGTTAGACGATGACTAACTAGTAGTCTCCGTGTAGGAGATAACAGCTGAATGGTGCACCCTGTTTCCCGCACCAGTGTGTTTACAGGCATAGGAGCGCTGAGCAAATCAGTGCTACCCAGGGGCATCACAGTACAGTTTCCATGGAGACATATTCTGACTCCACATTTCCGCAACTGCACTGCAATTTCCTTTAGACTCTTAACTAGCATCCAGATGTAGACTCTTCCCTGTCACAAAGTGGCTGCACTACAGTGGCGCAATCAATGACACTAAGGATTCCTCCCACCTCAGATGGCCACCGATTCTGAGGCATCAGGAGTCATTATCACACATGCGGTTAAATAAGACGGTGACGAGGAAGTGAGAAAATTAATGGGATTTTATCTTTATTTTTATTTCTTTTCCAATTTGTTTAGCCTAAAAATCTACTCTAACTCCACCGCTTTCTGGACAGAGAACACCAAGGTAATTAAAGTGCAAGCTTTTCTTCCTAAGGAAAGGGGAGCAATAATTAAGACTAAAGTCTCTTCTGCTATTCCTCTAAAATTAAATTCCTTACTGTGTTCCTTAACAACCAGTGTCTTGAGAAGCTCAGGAAAGAAGATAAACACAGCCAGGCATGGCCCCCCTGTGCAAATCCTCTCTTACGTTCTTCGTATACACAGGAAGGATGATGCCTATATAAATTTTTGATTCTTTCTCATAGAACACCCCAGAGATCTATAAATCTGCAGGAAAGAAAAAACCTTCCTACACCCTATAACAGAGACGAAGGCTGACTATATAATTTATTGTCCAATTAGGGAAAAATTTTAGAATGAAAGGAGGTGCCACTAATACCAATTACCAGAAAAGAGGCATGCTGGGACTCTCTGGGATGGCATTATTGTCTGAGTAGAGTGGCATAAAACAAAACAAAACACTCCAAGAGCTAAAGATAATGGAAAGATAGTCGTAACACTGATTTCCACACTTGAAGATTATAACACATGAGGACAATGGGTATTATCCCGTGTTCCCTAGAAGGCTATAATGACAATGAGGGGGAATTGCCTTAAAGATATTTCTGTACCAGGAAAATGAACATTACAGCAATTAGATCCATCCACAATCACTAAGGTTTCATTCGGAAGATTTGGGTTTCCTCCTCCCTTCCCAGTGAAAGACGATAACCTGTGGCAAATGCAGCTTGAACTAGAGAAGCAGTGGACTTCTGGGAACCATGACGCCACTAAGAGGAACTGACTACAAAGTAAGGACGCGCCGAAGCCTTCGGGCTAAAGAAACACAACCCTTCCAAGACAGGCACCGGACGCCTGCCGATTTAACTGTTCCCATTTTCTAGCCATCATAGGTGCTACCACCCAACAACATGAGACCAGGCTTGGGTGGCTGGGTCTCACACGCCCTAGACTCCATTGAGGAGCAGGTTGCGTAGGGCCTCGGTCTCTGCAGATGACTTGAATACATGTTCATAAGCAGAGATGTCAGAATAGAACACTAAGGCTCAGACGTAGATAGAATGGACAGACAATGAAATGAGAAAGAGTGGAAGGGACCGTGGGGTCATTGACGTGCAATCCACTTGTTTCCTGAAAGGTCACAGACCTCTGAATTTAAATATCTTCCTTATTGCCACTCCATAAATTAAGCACAGAGTTGTTATCTCAGCCTAGGTATGTGTCTGAATAGAACTTGGTCAGTGTAGACAGCAGGTAACAGAAGTACTGAGTGCAAGAGAGTTGTGAAAGTTCTACATCATAACTGTGCTGAGTTATGCTCCAAGTCATGCTAGCCAGAGCCCATGGTAATTTGACGTTTACTTACTTAAAAAAAAACTGATAGAAAAATCTGCTTAAGATTAGGCAATTAGGATGGACAATAAGTAAGCTATTGTATTATTTGTCTTACAGAAAATGCTCAGTATTTTTTTCCTAGATCCAGTACTTGGTAATCTTTAGCTGCAAGGGAACCGGAAAGTACAGGGAAACGACAAACCACGACCGGCACATATCTCTCCCATGGAGAAGGATGCCAGAGTTATTAGAAACTTTAATGAGGTGGTGTTAACTCAGCTTTAGTACAAAAGTCTATTGTGACTGGGGTTTCTATTTTACAAACTGGGTCTGAGGGTATAACCACTAATATTAAAAGCTTAATCACATATTTATAATCGATCTGACCCCTCATGGCCACTGAAGCAAGCTGTCATAGGGCTATAATATTTTATGTTCACAGAGGCTCTAAAGTATATTGCAATCATATAGAGAATGCACACTCCGTTGAGCGGGCTAGCAGGCTATTTTTAGCATGGGTCTAAAAGCATCACTGAGCTGGGAGAACCTAAGGCTCTAAAGCAAACAGCTACCTTCGTCTTGTCCATTAAGATTCGCTGGATTCTAAGAGTGACACCAATTACCAGGAGCAAATGCACATATCCTGCAGTGACCCATTTTACTCTTCAGGGTATCAATCAATAATGCCTGGCCATTTAGAACTAGTTAAGCACATACAACGCATAGCTGAGTGAACTGGCCAAACTCTTTGTATAATGCCAGTATAAGACAGAAAAACTCTCTTTCTAAACACTGTAAACACCAAGAATTTCTTCTAACACACCATTTAAGCCTCTCTGTGTCCAACAACGTTCAGACCTCCCAGTGCACATCTATTCCTGGATTTGAAGGTCAAGATTAAACAGCATTCGAGAGACCGTAAGCATGTGGCTGTGCAGAACATCTAAAGAAAACACCTCCACTCCAAACAAATGACAGAAGCAGTGAAATCAAGTTTCCCAGTGCCTGGCACCGGATCTGCAATCTTCCCCATGCGATTTTGCATTGTCTCTGGGTGAAAGTGGTAGAGAAGGGCACACTAGCATCCTCCGGGGACTCTGGGCCCCTGACTAGAGGACACAGAAGTGGCAGCATAGACTTCTGCTCAGTCGTCCTCCTCTGTCATGTGCTAAAGGAGGGAACACGGGCTGATCAGCTGCCACTGCTGAGTGAGGAAGACACTGGGTTTACCTCAGCTAACCAGCACCCAAGAGAAAGTAACTGGCTGGGAGCATCGCCAGCCCTGGGTGCACAGAGTAAACGGAAGTGTTGTGGGAACTGAATGCTGACGTTAGGGTGACCGATTATGTTGGGTTAATGGAGCAAAATTGGGCAACGAAGAGACAGAAGGTTTGCGTTTTATTTCCCAAAGCACCGCTCCCTCTCCATGTATTAGATACATGACCCTCAGGGAAACGGGGTGGAAACGGGACAAAAATATTATAGAAATGAGGGAGTGGGTGTCAAGTTTCCACAGATAAGATGAAATGGATGGAATTAACTCATCAGTTATGTGCATAAATCCTGAGGAGCTCATGGGATTCTTGAAGAAGTCTGGGGAACTCTATAAGGAGAAGAGGTAAGCTTACCTAACAATGTGGATAAAAAGAATGTGATTTTTTTTTAAAACCTGTGCTATCCTTGACAATGCTAAATCTGAACACCAGAAGTGTCCTGAATTCATGAAGGTTAATTAATACTTGTAGGCATTAATATGATATTATAGATGAGATCAGACACTCAGGAGGAAAACGCTACAATGGCACGCTGTGAAGACAGAAGACCCGTGCAGAAAAAATAGATTGAAATTTTAATTCAGTCTATATTCTACTCTCTAAAAGAGTGGAGAGAGGGAGAGATGGCTCACTGGATGCAGCGCATCCTAGAAAACAAAGCTCAGTTCCCCAACAAACTCAGAGATGCCAGGCAGGTGCCGTGCATGTAACCCCAGCACTTGGAAGTTGATGACGGAGCCTCAGTGAGAGCTGGTCAGGCACACCAGCCAAGTTTGTGAATTCCGGGCTCACACGAAATACCCTGCCTCAGTATATAAAGTGGATAGCAGGCTGTGAGACGCCTAGCACTAACCTTGGGCTTCCACACGTGTGCGAGCAAACACACATACAAGTACATACTTACACATGTGATCATGCAGGCACACACATGAACAAAGAAAAATACAGATTTTTTTTTAAAAAAAACGTCTCAAGCTACTTTTAATTTTTAGGACTAGGTGTGGCTGCAGGGAGCAGATGATACCAGTCCACAGTGCCTTCTACACTGGGTGAGGTCTCTCTTATGAAAGAATTTACAGGCAAATAAGTCATGGCCACGGTGGTGTCTCACAGCGATACAGACAATGGCCTTGTGGCCTTGTTGCCTCGTTGGTCCGCAGTTCTTAGCACATGGTTCTTTGCTCTCTTTGAGTTCAAGATTTACTATTCTGGTATCAGCTATGAATTCCATATTAAGGAAGCAGTAGAGAGAAAAAGACAAGGGAAAAGATTCAATTAGCAAGGGTAACTTCTAGAAAGTCCATGTGATTCCTTAGTCTGCATTGAGTCAGATCATACACTGACAATGGAGCTTTGAGGTTATGGACCTATGTTAAAAAGGAGAGTAGGGTTGGGTTACTAAAGACAGAAAGGATGGGCGAGCACAAAGTCAATACTTGCAATGTGTCTGGCACCATGCTTTGGACTTGACACCAGTAGTTTTAACTTCTTTTATTAAAAAAAAAATCTAGAATAGTGCTTCTCAACCAATGATGAGTCTGGACCCTCTTCCCTGGGTGTTGTAGAATGACTCTTTCACTGAGTCACACATCAGACATCCTACACATCAGGTTTTACATTATGATTCATAACAGTAGCAAAATTACAGTTATGAAGTAGCAATGAAAATTATCTTCTCGTTGGGGGTCACTGTCACCACAGCATGAGGAACCATATTAAAGGTTCGCAGAGTTAGGAAGGTTGAGAAGCACTGGTCTAGAAAGATGGACAAAAGCATATTCAAATATACAGAGTGGAGGCTCAAAGATGGTAATTAATATGAGTACAGGATGGGGACAAAGACTGAAAGCTCGTTTCTGATGTTGTGACTGAAGATGGACCATAGCTGGCTTTGTTGCAGCACGTATCTTAAGGGAAGTCACATTCATTCTGAAAATAGACATTTTACACTTATATATCTCCAACTTGTCATTTTCTATCTAAATAAATATTTAGAAAACTCTGCCTCTAATTAATCATAATAACAGTGGTATGGCACACAGACTCATATATTCTATATGTATATATACATATATAATGCTATATGCTAATAAATAATGTATTATTAATATATGTATATATGCACATATAATATATATAATTGCTGTGTCTGTAGAGTAAATGAATAAACTGTGAAATTAGTACAGTTATTCTATTTTAATCCAATTTACTTGTAACACAATAATGGTTTTACTTTGACAGTTACCTACACAGTATTTATCAGCCCCATATACAATTCTACCACTCTCGAATTCTTATTACAAGAGCTCGTCTATTGCTAATGGCTAGTAGTGCTTTGTAAAGTCTGAAAATTATCTCGTAGCGAGCCATGACTGCAAGGAGGAGAACCGTGTAATGCAACTTACTGGGACCTTCCAAGGGCAGCGTCAATGACTGGAAGACATTATTTATTGTTTAAGGTCAAATTTGCAATTTACTACTAACTGAAAGATCAATAGCCGTCTCCCGAGTTTAGCAAAGTTAGAATTATCTGCCTCGAAAGTCTCAAATTTCAAAATTATTTAAAGACCAGTCAAATGAGAGAAGTGGTTAATCTAGAATGAGTTTATTCTTAACCTGAAGTCTGACTGGACACTAGCCCAAGGATAGGTTGCCTGGAAAGTCATCTACAAAGAAGTCATTTATCCCAGATGTGGTGTTTTCTACGACAGTTGTATGGAGCAAGTTGTCAGAACATAGCACTGAGCTAGGATGCTTGAAAATGACTGGTTATTTCAAATTTGTGCATATGCACGCATACACCCATGCACACACATGATGGCTAATCTTGGTAGTTAACTTGACCTATGTAGAAAAAGGGAACCTCGGTTGAAGAAATGCCTCCATCACACTGACATGTGGGCAAGTCTGTGGGTCATTTGTTGATTACTAATTGATGTAGGAGGGCCCAGCCCATTCTAGGCACTGCTGTCCAGGAACATGTGGGTCCGGGCCCTATCGGAAAAGCATTGGCATACGCCAAGAGAAACAAGGAAGCAAGTGGTGTTTGTCCTTGTTCTCTGCTTCAGTGCCCGTCTTTGTTTCTCTAATTAGCTGCAACCTATAAACCAAATAAACCCATTCCTTCTGCATAACTTTTCGTCATGGTGTTTATGCCAACAACAGAAAGCAAACTAGAACACAGCACGCATTGTATAATTGACTTTACCTCCCTGCCTGGGTCATACTATCTGCCACTGAAAATTAACCTGATGACGTCCACATGGAATATGTAGTCCTGTTTGGAAGAAAGGCCGCTGAGCAAATACAGAAAGCATGCCTATGAGTATTAAAGGCACATTTATGCCTGTTGGTTAAGTGACCAAGTGTGCTGTGAGCTTCCTCGACGAAGAGCTTCAAATCAATGAAGACTCCAGAAAGTTGCCTAGACTCGTGTTTACTTGGAGAGACTACATCAGATATTTTCTCTGCTGATGGATTTCATTACTTTAGCTAGAACCACTGAAATGCCAAGTTAGAAATGAATAGGTCTCATGAAGTAAGACAGAACAAAACAGAGTATAAAAAGGAAAAGACATAATGACTTTAAAAATGAGAAACACTGTGGGACTACCATTATTGTAGAACATTGGACCCTGAAGAGCTAGTGTGTGTCATAAAAATTATTTTTGCCTTTTGGCATTTTTATATGCAGTGAATTTAGTCTTAAGGACCATGTGGTGAAAGGGTCCTGTGCACATTGACTCGTGCAGTGTGTATGGAGAGGAACATTCAGATATGAAATTATCCGGATGGCCATTTAATTAAATTCAAACTTAATTGTTTGAATCACACATAAAATAGTGAGGGAACGACTGCTTGATACCTGAAAATCTTTTGATCTGAGCAAGTACACGCCAGTCCAATACTGTGGCGGTGTGAATGAGAAGGGATCACACAGGCACATCTATCGAAAGCATAGTCACCAGTTACAG
This sequence comes from Rattus norvegicus, assembly GCF_021556685.1. NCBI lineage: Eukaryota > Metazoa > Chordata > Mammalia > Rodentia > Muridae > Rattus > Rattus norvegicus. Next base: position 64,973,832 of record NC_141540.1, on the reverse strand, counting down.
GAACTGTTTAGAGGGGACTGGGATCTGTGGTCTTGGAGGAGATGTGTCACTGAGGATGTGCCTTGAGATTTAAAAACCCACACCAGGCCCAGTGTCTCCCTCTCCCTGAAGAACAAGATACAAAGTTCTTAGCTACTGCTCTAGGACATACCTGCATCCTATCCTGATGATCGAAGACAAACCCAGTTAAATGTCTTCTGAGAGTTGCCTTGACCACAGTGTCTCTTCACAGCATCAGTGACTAACCCAGAGAGTCAGGACACCATGAGAAGGCCATAGGGAGGAGGAGTTAGAAAAGGGGAGATAGAGCACAAGTAGTGTGAAGGGGAGACAGGAAATAACAGAGCTGTAAGGGCGAAGCCGCTAAGAGCAATGGAGAGACCTTTGAAAATGCTTTATTGGTACCTACAGCGGGAGCCTACAGGAGCCTCCTGCAACACACATACACACGCATAAGATATACTAACAACAGAGGGTGATGCCTGCCTACTGCCAGACTATCAGTCAGGATATTTAGGGATTAATCCTCTACAACTCTATGCTAGCTTATATTTATTAATATAAATGTTTTATTTTATAAGCAGCCTGAGTCACGAAGTGGCCTCACAGCGATAGAGCAGTAAATAGGACAAATGCTTAGGATCAAAGCCCGTGGCAGACAAGAGAGAATCAGGCCATGATAGTGTGAAATGTAAATATGGAAGGATGGTTACACAACTCCGACGTGACTTAGGTAACTTAAAACGGCACGTTACTAAAAATTGTGAACACAGTGAATTTTATGGTACAAACACTACACCACAATATCTAGAAATCTTGAAAGAAATTTTCTTGCAAAATAGATCTACTAGTTGGGTCAGTTTGTACTGGCACATGAGGTATGTTGAGGATGTGACTTAATTTTCCAGTCATGTCTGTACCACACTTAAGGTTCACAAGATTATTTGCTTACATTAAAGAATTGGGAAGTGTACTACCTGAGGAGAAATATTTCTTTCCAATTATATCTCCGTATTCTATCCGAATGGGTCTATGTCGAATAATTTAAAACATTAAAGTCATATGAAAATAATAGTTAAATAAAGAATATTTGGTGTACCAAAAATAGGCACTGGGCCTATCCTCTACCATGATTATGAGCAAATTGGCTATCAATATGGAAAATTGGAACTTTTTGATGCTTATGCACTAATTGGTTGAGTTATCATCTCTGAATCCCCTCAAGAGATGAAAATCGTTGGATGCCTCAAGTCTCCTATATACAATGGCGCAGTATTTGCATTGAGCCTCTGCACATTCTTCTATATATTTGAAGATCCATCTAGCTTGCAGCTTCTTACGTCATGGGTCACAAACCCATATGCCATTTCATAACTGAATGGGGCAGAGCCGGAGGGCACAACATTTAAGGAGGGTTTTCTAATCATGGGCAAACAAAAATGGATTAAACCAAATGCATAACGACCTCAGGTACTTTGGTGCTGCTCAGCCACATATCGCCACGTGACTTCACCGAGGTTTTAGCTCTGAACACACGTTTGCTTCGTCCCGTGCATGGTATCACACTACAGAAAACTGATCAACCTGTTTAGATGCCAGGCTGCGTATTAAGACTTGTGTTTCTAATGCACGCAGAAAGTTTTCTGCTTTTATAGAAACCTAATTTGAAGATTTTATTATTTCTCTACCCTCATTCCTTTGCATGGATGTATCAGATTATTATATATTTGGATTGTATTGTTCTAGAATGTTTGATTTTTGAAATTGGAGTTTGAGTTGCTAATATGAGCCTCATGAAAATCATGATGTGAATTCTGGCTTGGGATTAAAACAGGATCTCCAATAATCTCAAAAAAGACCCTAAACATGCTTCTGCCATTTTGCTACACACATGTGTACAGTGATAACCTCAACATTGATACTTATAAAAATATAAATAGCAACCAACCAAGTGTTTACAGTGCTCTACATACTGCAATGTAATACTATTCAGCCAAGTTTTAATACTCTGTGTGAAAATAAACAAGGACACCTCCCTCATTAATAGGCAAATCTTCGTCTTTCCTAAATGGTAAAATTATACTTGTGCAAAGGAATTGTTTTATAATAAAATCGTTCTCAGGAGACAGTTAAGCTTGGCTCCTGTCTGCAAGCATAGCAGAGTGTCATTAATAGTGAGAGGGGTTGGTTCTCTCCCAGGGGGCGGGTCTCCAGTTGGGCCAGTCATTGGTTGACCATGGCCTCAGTCTCTGCTCCATTAGCATACCTGTCATCTGAGAGGTTTCATCCAGCAGCTGAATGAGACAGATGCAGAGACCCATAGTCGCACACTAGGTGGAGCTCAGGGAATCTTATGGAAGAGTTGAGGGATGGATTAAGGGAGGCAGCATGGGTCAAGAACATGATAAAATCTACAGAGCCCACTAGCCCATGGGGCCTCACAGAGACTGAACCCCCAACCAAAGACTATGCAAGGTCTGGACCCAGGTGCTGGAAATGGGAGGGAAGGGAGTGAGAGGGTGGTACTGGGAGGAGAGGAGGGAAGGGAGTGAGAGGGTGGTACTGGGAGGAGAGGAGGGAAGGGAGTGAGAGGGTGGTACTGGGAGGAGAGGAGGGAAGGGGACTCTGATGAGATGTAAAAATGAACAAATAAATTAATGAGAGAAATAAAATTCTTTAGGACTTGTTGTCAGTGTTTGATTTGTACCCCCATTTATATGCTTACACACCCAGGATCACATGTTCTTCCCAGACAAGAGAGGGCCAACAGTAGAAAAGGTTGAGAAGCTCTACGTTGCCGGTGGTAAATAATGAAGTATAAATGTAGTGTTATATTATATTGTTTAAAGAATAACAACAAGACAGTGAAGTCTACATACATCAGTACAGGTGCAAGGGGTGGGGCAGTTCATGAATATTTCTAGTTAATGTTTCTTTGATTTCATTGGCAGGGAACTCAATCAATAAGAAGGGACAACTTCACTTATGGTGGAAAAATATATTATTCTAAGGAAGCATAAATTTATTTCTACTTCTCATAATGGTATATACCATCAGGCACAGCAAAGACAGTTAATTGTTAATGCCAGCATCCCTTCACCACTTCCTTGAGGTGGATGCTTCACAGACAGGACACCCAACTGATAAGCCATCCTTTCCCACACATTGAAATTCTAGCCAAAAAGTTGTGCGTGCACACTCTGTGGTTGGACACCTAAGGGTAAGCTCCTTCAGACAGAGGGAAGATGGCTGGGTGGGATTCCTCCTTGCCACTATTCCTCTCAGAGACTTGGATAAAATGGCTGCAGCCCAGCCAGCCCTGTCTGGGCCCCAGGCAATAGCATGTTAAGGATGTCAGATAGCAAAAGTTTGAGGCTTCTGGGCCCCACTGGAGACCAGCAACTCTATATGTGGGCCACCAGCTCCATTCTCTTCCTATGAGAGAAAGGAAAAGCTTCGTGTAATCTGTCAAAGCTATCGTCGTCGTCTCTGGGCTTTATCGTCCATGGCTGCAGTCAGCATCTAGCCTATCCATCAGGCAAAGAATGGGAGAAACAGATCTGACATTGCCTGAAATGAGAGAGTCCTCTTCAAATTTTAATCAGAAGGCCTTGTAGGGTTTTAACCTCATTATGCAATACATGAAAGCTTTATTCTGAGGGAAATCAAAGGAGAAAGAGACACTCCTTATGACATTTCTGAAGTAAGTCTGCAGAAAGCCAAAGCGCCATCGCTGTGGGGCATCGTCGCTGTGTTGGAAACACAGATGCTTATTGCTTTTTGCCAGGAGAGAGGTGATTTTGTACATAAGCTGGAACCAGGAGAGGCACAAAGGAAGTGTGCAGCCCACACAGCAAAAGCAGCAGGCATCAAAGTTGCTTGCTTTGTAAATCCTGAGACGTGAATGGCGCACAGGCTGGGCTCTCGGAGGTCTAGTGTAATAAAATCCCTATTTTAATTACAGCAGCATACTTAAAATGCTATCATTAAGGTTGTGTCAGCAATTACTTCTTTACGACCTTATTTTCAAGAGAATAGTAAAAATGTGTTTGGGACTGATACCTTGGGCTGAAAGTTGACAGTTGGCTCTCAATCCACAAGCTTTTCTTTGCCTCCAACAAATTGGGACGGACCACGCTATGCTTCTTCGGAAATCACGAAAGAGAAAATCATAAATGAACGGGCCCCCAAATTGCTTTGCCTCTGATTGTCTGAAATTCAGGTCTGTGAACTGTCAGGGGCGATCACCGCTGTCGTGTCTCAGGTGAAGAGATTTGGTTTCTATGGTAACAACAGCTACCATGATTAGTGCTGAAAAATTAAAATCACCTCCCTGAACTGTACTTTAAAAGGCCGAATCTGAAGCCAGATGTCAAAGTATTTGGGCGAGAGGAGTGACTTCAGAGGGTTAAAGGCAGGATAGACTTCATACAGAGCGGGAGGGGCGGATCGGCAGGAATAAACACCTCAGTTTTATAAGTGGTAGAACCTGAGGCTAACGAGATGACTCAGCCAGTAAGTGTCTGCGGTACAACCAGGTGGACCCAGATTCCATCCTCCGCACCCATGGAAGAATCTAGCATGGTGGAGTGTACTTGTAACTTCAGTCCTGTGGAGGTGGGGGCAGAAGATCCCTGGGACTTGCGGACCAGGTAGTCTTGTTGACTCCGTGAGCTCCAGGCTCAGTGAGAGAACCTGTCTCAAAAATCAAGTGCAAAGCGATGGAAGAAAGCACGTCATACTGACCTCCAGCACACCCCACCCCCGCATCAACAAACAGAGGTAGAAAGAACTAAGAAGCAGACATAACTGAATTTGTTGTTAGGAAGAATTGCCAGTAGAAAGATTGAGGCTTTAAAGTGAGCTGTTTTACGTCCAAGACTGATTGCGTAATTCTGGCTACTGTTTACATCATCCCAACTGCAATGATAATTATTGAGCTTTGGCTGTGGATAGCCATTTTAGTTTCCCACGGACAAGGTCACGTGACACTAGTATCCGGGTGGGGCGTGGGGAGTTTGGCTATTTCACTTCTCAGGAGTGGACTGGGGTAAAGGCATGTCCAAGTGTCCCCTCAAGCCATGTGTAAATCCACGGATCAGGAAGGCTCCCTCTAGCAGGCTTCAGCTTACGGAAAGAGGATAAACAGGTTTTAAGATATACAAACTGAAGGTAAAAATGACACTCTGTTGAAATAAAGAAGAGGAAGGATTTTCTGAGGCACAGGAGGATTTTCTGAGGCACGGCAGGAAAAAAAAATACTAAGGAGGAGAAAGGTGCTTTGGAGAAAAGCAATTACAGGTGCAAAGTCATTGGAGAACGAGTGGAGTCAATAATAAAAGTTCTCAGAAGCCCAGTGGCAGCAAGACGGGAGAGTCTAGAAAGATAACAGGCTGCATCCCGGACGTAAAATCCCTGCTTGCTCCTTATTGCCTGGAGTCATCCCAGGACTCTTTTATGACAAAAGAGAAAATCTGATCAAACTTGGTAGGAAGATAAAAAGTTTAAGTGGCAGCAGGCAGGGAAAAGGAAGAAGCGAACTTATCTGAGAAGAAAGGCAGCCGGAAGGGAGGTGTCAGGGGAAGGAAGGCGTCAAGACCCGTCTTGAGAAAATAGGCCAAATAAAGGTGATAATGGATCATAGGACTTCCAGACACAAAAGCTGTCATTACCAAGACAAATCTTGCCAGAATCCCGCTCCCCATCCTTTCCTTCGAGACACGGCCCCACAGGGAAGATGGGTTGCTTTCAGACTGTAGGCTCTCCTCACCAGTGAACAAAAGATGGCCCCGAGAGTCTCTCCGTGTAGGAGAGGAGAGATGCAGAGAAGATGGGAGAGACTAGAGCCCCCAGGAAGAGAGTTCAGAAGGAAAACACACGCTGTGAGCATCAGAATAGGGACTGCTGGGATACTAGCTGCCCTTGGAAACATTTGCATGAAATTTTATTGGCAGTGGGCATGGCGGGTTGCTAGGTAGATAAATTGGCGTCATAAAGATACATTTGCGTGTGACAAGATCTATTATGGCTCGTTCTGGAAAAGGAAGGTCTTCAAATTGAGTGTACATCGGTGTTTGAGGTTTTTGGCATGCGGCTGCTTTATGGCCGTGTGTGTGTGTGTGTGTGTGTGTGTGTGTGTGTGTGTGAACAAAAACATCTTAAACTTCACTGGGTTATGCAGACTGACAACCATTCACAGGGGACTCTCAGGTTCAGCTGCATACAGCAAGCAGACTAATGTCGGAAGGGTTGGCAGTGAATATGTGCTCATCTGGGTGTTTTAACTACAGTGTGGCTCTAGATAGGAGACATTCTGTTGTGGTTTGAATATGCTTGGCCAAGAAAGCGGCACTATGTGGAGGTATGGCCCTGTTGGAGTAGGTGTGTCACTGTGGCGTGGGCTTTAAGACCCTCACCCTAGCTGCCTGGAAGTTAGTCTTCCACTAGCAGCCTTCGGATGAAGATGTAGAACTCTCAGCTCCTCCTGCACCAGGCCTGCCTGGATGCTGCCATGCTCCTGCCTTGATGATCATGGACTGAACCTCTGACACTGTAAGCCAGCCCCAATTAAATGTTGTCCTTATAAGAGTTGCTTTGGCCGTGGTGTCTGTTCACAGCAGTAAAACCCTAACTAAGACACATTCCCTTCCCTTGGGTACAAAAATGTTATAGGTCCAGGACCTTACACTACCCAAGGTACTGTTTGCTTGGGTTGCAGTTCATGGTGGCTTTTTTCTTTCTTTCTAGCTTCTACAAAGTGTTTTGCATTTCACCTCCAGTGGGTCCCAAAGTATTTTGCCTCTTTCCTGACCTCACCTCATAAAACCATCTCGTTATTCCATATCTCTCCAGCTTCCCAGTGCAACCTCTATCCTCTTCTTCCTCTCTCCTCCATCCATTATTTCCTTGAGGGTGTTTTGTTTTGTTTTGGTTTTTCTGTGTTTTAATAAAGTGAACGACTTTGTCACATATCTTTGCTCTGCCTTGGACTCATCCCGTTGTTCCTATAATCTTAGTCTCCAAGAAGTTTTTGAAAGGAAGCAGGGGTTGGGATGGTGAAGAAGGGGGAAATGGGGGGGGGGAGAGAATGGGGGGAGAAGAAAGGGTCGGGAGAGAATGTGCATACATCCCTGTGTTCGCTTGCATGTGTGGAGGAAAGAGATCTTCCTCTATTGCTTCCACCTTACTTTTTGAGACAGGGCCTCTCCAATGAACTTAGAAGTTTCTGTTTGGTTAGACTGGGTGGCCAGAAAGCTCTGAGAGTCAAAGGTCTACTTGTCTCACTCACCCTCAGATCCAGAGTTCCATTGCACACCTCCACATTAGGTTTCTTCCTTCCTTCCTTCCTTCCTTCCTTCCTTCCTTCCTTCCTTCCTTCCTTTTCTTTCCTCCCTCCCTCCCTCCCCTTCCCTTCCCTTCCCTTTCCTCTCCTTTCCTTTCCCTTTCTTTTTAACCTGAGTGGCAGAGATCTGAACTCAAGTCCTGATGCTTGTGCAGTGCTAAACACTGAGCATTCACCACAGCCCCTCTTTCCATAAATATTTAACCATGGCTCACCATGTACCAGTCACCATGATGGGCCTTCTGGATCCTACAAGAAACAAGGTGCACTGATTTTATGGTATTATGGGTGGGAAGCTGGATTACCAGACTGGAGTCTAACGCAGTGAGAGGCCATTAAAGACTGGCAGAGTGCAGAGATGGCTGGTAACAACTGGCACTAACCAACTAAAAGAAGTCAGGGAGGACTTCAACTAACATGAAGGCAGGGAAGGGGAGGCAGGCAGATTGCTATGTAATTCATTTTGCTGGAAGGCCTCCGGGTGGAGGATGGGAAAGAAGTTTCGAGAGTGATTAAAGGGGGAAGAGAGCAGAAAGCTGGTAAGGTCAGATGTGTGGGGTCATGATAGGTAAGCCTGGGAAGTGACAATGAACATTCTAGACTTTTACCACAAGGGCAGTGTGAGAGCACTGAAAGGACTTTAGGCAGGAAAGAAAGCAACAGCCCAGTGTGTGTTCCCACAAAGAATATGTCTGTGTCCTGGTTAGGATGTGTCATAAAGAGCAGACAAGAGTGGACACAGAGACGAGCTAGGAAACCACAGAGGAATAGCAGGGGAGAGATGATGGGAGGTTCCCTAGGTGTGCCAGCAGGAAGGATGGACAGCCTCAGGTGGGAAGATGAGGGCAGCTGTGGAAGGGGAAGAGAATTAACAAGCACCCTTGTCGTTTCCTCCTTGAGTGATACCCCAACAGTACAAATATGTCCCCCACTCTGCTTCTGCTTCTGTGCCAGGAGTTCTCCTGCCCAACCCCCCACAGTGAGATGCATCCTGCACTTCACCTCCAGGTTTTTTAGGAATTCTGCTTGACCAGGCAAGCCTTAAATATTTGCTACTAGACGGTCATGATTGGAAAATTTGCCCATTTTCTCAACAATGACTGTAGACACTGGATCAACAATTTTCTTCGGTCATAATAGTTTTGAGCTGAAAGGATTGTGTTACTAAGTCAGCAAACGAGTACAATGTCTGCTAAGGTTATGTCACAGAGTGGGTGCAGGTGCACAGGGTCATAGCCCTCCCAAGATGTAGGTCCTGTTATTTACACCTGTCTCCCATTTGAAGAAACTAAAGCTTAGGAATGCGGAGTGACTTGCACAAAAGTAAACAGTCACAGGCTCGAGCTGGCAGTATGACTCAGCAGTTGACTTGTTAACAGGCCAAGGTAAGACACACCTCAAAGGAAGACCCTTCATTTTCACAGAGGAACCATGGCTCTAAGCCCCAGGCAACCGTGATACAACTGTCCCCTGCTTTCCTGTAGTCTCTCCACGGTAGCTACACCTGCAAAACTGACTGTTGGTGTAATCAAAACTTGACTATGTCTGTCTCTATGCTCTTCCTTTAGCAAGGAAGAGAAACGTGGATTAGTTTTCCCTCCAAACCTCCCTTTGCAATATGCAAACCTACTCTTCTACTACGTGTTCACCTCAGGCAAGAGACCATGAACAAACAGTGTCAGTACAGATCTATAAGGAAAATCATAAAATGTATTTTGCTGAATACATAACTAGGCTCGGGTATCAAAACGAGCCTGCATTCATGGTTGGCCTTGTCTCCCTTGCCCATAGATTCTATAAAGGAATCAGGAAATGGAGACTCTCCCAACACCGGATGTGATCTGACTTCTGCCAGCTCCAGCTGCAGCCCTAGGACCCACCACTCTTACCCATGCTCTTCTGACATATGCACCTCATGTGGACCCAAAAATATTTCCAGGCCTGAAAGCCCAGAGGCCAGGTGTATTCTAGCATTCAGATGTCTTTGTCACTATGACATATATGTTAGACCTCTAAAGATGAATGCATGTTGCCAAAATTCAATTCACTACCATCTAGAGTTTCCAGCCCCATCTGGAGTCCATCGTGACCCAAGGTAGACTGCAGATCATGTCTCATCTGCTGTTTCTGGCATTGAGAGCAGCTGGGTCTTCAGCCTGGCTGTGACAATAAAACATGGCCAACACACTTGTCAGTTTTAGCATGGATGTGAGCCTGGGCCCTTCAGTGATGGGATGCTAGGACGCCACTCACTCCAGATTCTTTCCCAGAAGTCTGCGGTCCTATCTGGCTCCTGGCCCAAGGCCTAGATTCGTTGATATTTGAGCTCCAATGCCAAGAGTGCTTTTAATCCATTTAAAATGTTAGAAAAATCACTCTGGCTTCTGTCGGTTCATCCCATTAGAACAATAAAGGCTTGGACTATGGGAAAGTAAGTGAAAGCTGTTTTCGGAATCAGAAGTATGTCAATAAAACCAGTTGATATTTACTGAAATTAATGTGCCAGGGGCTGTGCTGAATGACTGAGACAAGGCTCTCATTCCACCTCACGACAATCCAGTGAGCAGTTGTCACATAACCTAAATGTTGCACTGGAGAGGATTAGACAGGAGGAGACTGGGTAACTTACCGAGGCCAGAGAGCAGGTGCCTGACGGGAGGTGGAGGCAGCCAATGCTTTCTCTGCTTTGGGTGTATATGTTCTCATCATTGCTCAAAATAATCAGATATATACAAGATACGAGCACATATGTGTTGAACGTAAGAGAAAACTAACTTTTTAAAGTTAGGAAGGCAAGGAAAGAAACCAACACCAAATCAACCAAGACCCCTTGGGTGAAAAGAGCGATGCTCAGACAATTTTAAGAATTGTTCAAAGTTCTCTTTTATAAGAAGATAAAATGTCAGTTCTACTGATCAGCACAAGAGTGATATTAAGAGTCGACAAATTCTCCCAGGAGCTTCTTTATGTAGTTCGTTTGCCGATAATGAAAATATGGTGGTTCTCTCTTTTAAATTACTTAAAGGGGTTGAAAAGACATCTTCGGTGGTTACAAACATTTGCTGGTCTTCCAGAGCGACCTGAGTTTGGTTCACAGTACCCAAGTTGGACAGCTCATAACTGCCTGTAACTGGAACTTCAGAACATCCCAGCACACACTTCCGGTTCTGTATACAACAAATGCATACAGATACACACACACACACACACATACACTAAAACGGAAGGAAGGAGGGAGGGATGGAGAGAGGGAGGGAGGGAGAGAAATGATAAGAAAGAAGGAAAGAGAGAGAGAGAGAGAGAGAGAGAGAGAGAGAGGAGAGAGAGATCCTTTACTCCCCATTAATGTCTCTTGGGCTTGCCCATAAAAAATAATTCCATAATTATGTTATATATTTTGTTTATTTATACCCACTTCCTATTTTAGAAATAAAACTTTCAAAGCAATTAAAGGTAGTACTTAATAAAATCAGCATACGAGAGAGCTACCTTGGAAGAGAGTGCAGTGATAGGCCAGCACTGCCCAGCAAGACCAGAATGGGCGTCTCATATGTAGTGAAAATTCTCTGGGACTTGGGGAGATGGCTGGCTGACAGGCTATAAGTGTTTCCTCCTCTCTCGGAGTTCTGAGCATTCGTCTCGTGCAGTTCATAGCCACCTTTATTCTCACGCCTCTGCTAGGTCTCTTGGACTCTAGTGGAAGCTGGCATACACAGAGACAAAATTTTAGAAAATCTTTTTTTCTAAATAGAAAAGTTTTTGTATTTACATTTAAAAAACCAACTTAATCAAATTTCCTTAATTAATTCAACCTATTACAAAAGAAAAAAATCCCTTCCATTTTACCATGAAGCTAATACACTGTTTTATGTTTCAGAACATACCAAGACTGGAACTCTGGTATGTATATGCACTTAACACGTGTCAATTTGGACTGCCCACCTTTCACATGCTCCACAGCCACATGCTTGGTTTCTGCAGCTGAGCAACACTATGAGAGCTATGTGAATGTTCTTCAAGTTTCTAGAACGTCATGGCTTCATATCTTCAGGAAACAGCCAGCTCTGACCTGGTCCTTGTCTTTGCTTGGGTCACTTCTGTTCTAGGGAATCACACCCCCTACCCATCTTTGAGAGACTCATGTTAGAGAAAACAATTCTCTAACGATAAATCAGAAAACTGGTGTAAAATTACACACCATTGTATAGTCTCTCCCTGCATTGTGCTACGTGTAGGCTGTGCTTCTGCTCCTGCATTTTTCTCCCGTCATACTGCTGCCTTGATTTACAAGGGCTTCCAAGTTTTACTACTGAAACCTCATAAAGACTTTCTTCCATGAACAACCTGATCCTGTGAAGTTAACAGACCGGCTCTATTTGCATTTTTACTGGAAGCATTTTCCTTTCAGCTTTCCCTGCAAAGAAGACGTTTTGATTTGTTTGTTTTTCGTTTTAGGAATGTCCATGTATGCACACACACACACACACACACACACACACACACACACACACACACACGACAATCCCTCCCATTTGTTGGGCTATTTTGTGTTATATGTTGGATCTGAAGTGTTTCCCACAGGATCATGTTTGAACACTGGAGCCTCAGATGTAGTGTGGCTACCTGGGGTGGGTGACTGGTGTAGGCTGCAAGGCTACCCTTGCTTTTAGTTCTAGCCCAGACCTCTGCTTCCTTGTTTGTGCCTTTAGAGACACGCTCCCATACTGTATAGGCACAGACTGGCACTGCCTCCAGACAAAGCCATATATCATGTATGCATTAGTTTCCTAGTGGGCAGAAGATAAGGACAGAGGAGGGAAGGAAAAAGGAAAGGGGGTGAGACAAAGAGAGAGAAATGGAAGGTAGATGAGGTTGGAAGGGAGAGAAGAAAACCCAAGAACCAAGTTCTGGTAAGGAACTGACCTTGGGCCTGGTAATTATCAAGGAATTGCTCTGGAGTTGCCAGAAGCAGCTCTGCTGCCCAGAATCTCATCAACATCTCTAGGCATAGAATATATAACCATAGGAAGTCGGTTAGAAAGCCATAGACGACCAGCTCCAGCCTTGCCAAGTTCATCTTGCAGAAAGGTTAATTGTAAATATATAGGTTTCCATTGTTTGGATGGGAGGGATCTTTAACCACATCTGTTGTGTCCCTCTCTACTCATTTTATGCAGAAACACGCCAAGATTATGCTGTAACGTTGCTCCAAGAGAGATCGAATGGGGGAATGGAGAACAATAACATTTGACGGAAGGGCTGTTATCTCCCCAGACGGTAATATGAAATTGTAAGCCGAGAGAAGAAAAGGGCAAATGAAACATGATGAGGCAATAAAAAAAATAAAGAAGAAATGTCAGTCAAATTTATTATCTATATTTTCACAAGTTAAAACAGTAGTTAACTCAAGGCAGTGAATGATGAGCCAAGGAGGTGAAAACATTCGAGAATGGGGTTCATTCTGAAAAAAAGAGCAGCACATCCATCCGACAGACTAGTTGATATTGTCATCTTGTCTTTATGATAAAGAATGTCCCAATTCACCACAAGGCCGGAGTCTTTCCTGACTGGGGTTTGAGAATATAGACACCAATAATAGATGCTTCTAAATGCCAAGTAGGGATTACCCCAACTACACACACACACACACACACACACACACACACACACACACACACACATACACACATACACACATATATACATATACATACATACACACACATACATACATACACACACATACACATATACATACACACACATACACATACATACACACACATACACACATATACATATACATACACACATACATACACACACATACACACATATACATATACATACACACACATACACACATACACACACATACATACACACATACACACATACATACATACACGTACATACACATACACACACATACATACATACACATACACACATACATACACATACACACATACATACATACATACACATACACACATACATACATACATACATACATACATACATACACCTACATACATTGTCTACTATGACAATAGGATGCTATATGGAAGACAGCCATTCTAATGCTAAAGACTATGCCCTGATGTTGCTCACCTAATATCCGACCTGGGTCTTGGCACAGTGTCTGAAATGCAGCAGATGCTCAAATATTTGCTAGAAAGAGAACAAGCTACAGCCTCAGGTCACTGAGAAGTGTAATTCTATCCTGTAATACGCTGGGACAGGAAATGACTATGGAGATGTACTTGGTTAAGGACTATGTCCTCCATGACGGAAGGGTTACAATGGGTGGCAGCAGGGACACCTGCTCTTGTCTGGACTGATAGAGTGACCAAGAGCTCTTCATTATGAATCCCAGTTAGAAACATGAAGAGAAATCATCCAAAGTCATGGAATGACTGACTTAACAAGATTGAACCACGTGTTAGAGTCAGGCATGTGGAAGAAGTGATTTTTTTTTTTTAAGAAGTGGCATATCTTCCACAGGCAAGGTGAGTAATAGATACAAAAATTGTCACATAGACTTCTTTTTGGGTCTGTAACTTGACCTTTCCCAGGATCCTGTCCCCTGAAATATGTATAATGGGAATTCAAAGTATATAAGGCAAAGTTAGTGCACCAGTACATGAAGCACTCTTTTACGGAAGTCTTCACCCCAGTGGGTCACCAGAGTGGCATGCACCTGGACATCTTGAAAGCTGCCTATGTGACTCTCTTCTTGTACTTGCTTTCGTGGGAAGTGGCAAATGCTCATTGACTGTATCTAGCTTACACTCAGCTCATGATGACAAAGGCTGTGCCCATACAGCTGTGCCCAGTGTGCAACGAAAGGGAATGGTAAGTTCATCCATTGCTTTACCATTGTCCCTGCGACACAATTCAAATACAACCTTCACTTCATGTGCGTGCCACCTAGGATATACCTCGTGCCCATTCTCCCGGGTGTGGGCAACAGGAACTTAACAGAGGAAATAGGAGACTAAATTAAGGCAAAATAGGTAAATTAAAAGCGGCCGTGTCTACATCTACCATCGGTTAGATCCATCTGCCCCTCCCCTTTATTCATCAGTACACTTACCAAGATAATCTTCTATTCCTAGAAACGAAATGTGTTTGCGGGGATAGGCATACAAATCATTAAATATTTATCCACTTTTGGTCTATAACACTTGGGGACAGAAGCTTATAAAATTACAACAACAACAACAACAAGAACGACGATGACGACGACGACGACGACAAGTCAGGTGTCTCCATTCCCCTGGGCTGGATTACTTCTGTCCAATGTTTCTGCCTGAGTCTAGATCCCAGTGTACATTCTGAACTTCAAGATTCCGAATGAGATCCCCAAGTTGTGAATATCCCCAAGATATTCAATCACCTTCCTTTGCTGCTTGAACAGTCCATCTGACACAATAGTTTCAAACACAGAAAATGGACATGGTTATATTATAAACAGTTCCATTAGTACCACCCACAGTTACTAAACGTAGAGTCTTGTGTGACTGTTAATACATGTCCAGCAGGAGATCAATGAGTTGGGCTAGCCACCTGAACAGCCACACTGGTCCCATACAAGGCAAAGGGGGCAGAAGGGAGCCCTTCGATTCAGGGTCTGCTTGAATGTCAGGGACAAATATGTCATGCATCGGGTGTAACAGAAAAGATCTCTCCATCAAACGAGGTAGAATACCAGCAAACAATGGATAAAGCTTCTATGGTCCCCAGGTGGCAAATCTGTCAAATTACTTCTACATGCTGATGTCGGCATTTATAAAGTAGTCGGTAAAATGACTTCTGACCTACAGAGACAGCATTCAGGAACAGAGAGTAAACCTGTATACAGTATACATGGGTTACAGATAACTCATGTAAGATACCAGTAAAGGGCTCTTTGTTGATAAATCAAAGCAAAAGACATGTTACAAGGGATGTCTAAATTAGAAATCACATAGAGTAAGTATTACACCGGCAAGCAAAGTTCTCTTGGAGGTAACCAACTGCTCTGTCATTGAATTGGAAGACCAGTCCACAGGAGGCACTAAACCCATGGTACTGCATGATTGAGTAGGTCATGGGCTGAATAGGGAAATACACACTGCTGTGCCCTAAATGGACACACTGCTAAAATGTCTTTAAAATCTTTATGTTTATAACTATAGACTCATTCTACTGCAACCCTGGGACAGGAAAAACTTCTTTTAAAAGGGAGGGAATAATGCAGACGTTCATGTCTGGCCTAAAGTGCTGGGATTAAGGGACTCTGGAGCTCTTTATCCTAAACAGGACAGTGCTCTCTCTCTCTCTCTCTCTCTCTCTCTCTCTCTCTCTCTCTCTCTCACACACACACACACACACATACACACACACACACACACACACACACACACCACACACGCTCACACACAGGGCCTAGGGGATATCATAGAAGAAGGAAAAGATAGAATGTAGAAAGGAGCTAGAGGCAGAAGAGGAGTGGCAAAGAATGTGACCCCAATATTCCAGAGCCATTATGAGCACACAACAGAAATGGACGCCTGTACAAGGCTGGGGACTTCCAACATTCCATCACTGATACAGAGGGTATACATGGGGCTCCACCCTTCCTGAAGAGCTGTTGGTTTAATGGTGGCTATAAGAGGAGCTGTCATTTTCCTGGTGTCATAGCCATGGGTGGCAGCTAGTGGGGTAAAAGAGACCAAAGAGAAAAGAATGGCAGATGGTAAGCATAACCATAGCGCGTTGGACATTTATATATGTATATAAAACTGTCAAAAACAGAAACAAAATAAATCATGGAGAACCAATAAGGGAACCCAAGCTGATCAATAAGTGTAGCCATTCATCCAACATTTATTTTTATGAAATATGCTCCAGATATTAGACTAGTTGTTTTAGACATAAAAATGTGCAAGAAAATGTTTTGTTCAATAGCAGCTTATAATCCAGTGGATAAGAAAAATACATAAAATATTTCATTACATGGTTGGGTGCCAGGTTAAATGATCTGAAGCTCTTGATAGAGGAGGGACAGGACCATCGTGAACAAGTGACTGAGCTTTTCTGTAATGCAGAAGGGAATCTGAAAAGTGGAGAGAGGACGGAGGGAGGAGGGAGGAGGAAAGGAGGGGGAGGAGGAAGGAAGGAAGGGGAGAAGGAGGGAGAGGGGAGAGGGAGGGATATAAATAATCAAGAACATTGGAAAGAGTCACTGAAAAGCAGGACACGGGAATGATGCAATGAGATCCAGTGAGCCGTCTTCTCCACACAGAAGAGTGAGAGGCAGGGGAGAACATTATCTAGAACTTAGTTCTCAAATAAACAACTCTGTAGTATTTCACAAAATAAATATCCCATGAAGGCCCAGTCCAGCCATAAGAAAGAATTCTGCCTTGGCAGAATTTGCTAGCTATGGCATCAGGGTGGAAACCAGTTTAGAATTCTTGGTGGTTGGGAAAGAAAGTAAACTCAGTGGAGATGCAAACTTCTGTAAGAAGAGTTGAAAGGAGTGGTTGTCAGTGGACGCTCTCTGTAAGAGCAATGAAAGAAAAAACCTGCCTCAGGGCTGCCAATGAGGAGAGTTGCCAGGCTGAACATTCTGATAGAAAGTTTCATCCTTTACAGTACCGCAGAGCATTTCAAAGTGTGGCTAAGTATATCGCAGTGAAGGAGAGGATGCTGGGATTGATTTTGTGGCTGGAATCTTGTGTGCCTTTTACCACCTGCCTCCCTTAAAAGGAACTTGATCCACTAAGAGCTGACAAAAACACCACAAAAGAGGGACAGAGCAGACAGCACAAGGAACATTCTTGAGCTAACTCTTTGGACCCAGCTGGGTCTGTGAGGACCAATCATTGCTGATGCCTCCCATTTGTGGAGAAGGAAAAAAGAGGTGGGGCCACTGAACTAAAAGTTGGGCTTGGACCAGCATTCATCAGACCACTAACTCTCAGACTCTATTCCAGACCACACTGATATTTTATAGCCTTGATACTCAATGTGCGATTCTCGGAACAGCAGAAATAGCATCCTCTGGAAACTTTTCAGAACCCTTGGGTGGTACCCTTGACCTGTTGAGTCATATTCTGCAGTTCATTACAATCACTAGGAAATCATGAACACAATGTTTTGAGAAGCACTGCTTATTGGAACTGAGGAAAGGCTGCCATGATGGAGAAAGAGAGGACGCCATTACTGAGGTACTAAGGAAGGCATGTTCCTCCCTGCCTCTCCGGCTTTCTCCACTGAAATCCTGCCATTGTACCAGATGCTCCCTGGAATGCCTCAGTTTACCTAAATTATAGATGGACCTGCATTACCCTGACTGAGCTCAATGTGGTACTAGGAGCAAATGGATAGTATTATTTCATTGATGTATTATTTCATGCTTAAAGTATGAAAGGCGGGTTGAACAACCCCCATTGACAATGCAAAGTAAACTGTTGATCCAAATGAACTTCTGGTTGGTATTTTACAGGAAAGAGTCACTTTTAACTGGGAAAGCTTCCAAGTACCCCTAGTTCAGACCACGGCTGACTCCTGCTGGCAAAACAATTCGCCATTTTAACACATTTATGGACCAATAATGTTATAATAAGGTGTTACATTAAATAATGTTCATCCGAATTTAGATCTGAAATCAGATATGTTGAAATGTTAAGCTGCCTACCTGTAATTATATCATATACTATGTTTAAAATGTGCGCGGATGAAGCAGAATCAGGTTTAGGATCAGGAAAGTTAATGGAGCAAATTTAGCTGAAGGCTAAAAAGCAGTGAATGGAGAAATAAACGAATAAATCACATTCTTGATACTAAAAATAGACCTCAAGATGGTTTCTTTTTTTTTTTTTATTAGCTTGAGTATTTCTTATATACATTTCAAGTGTTATTCCCTTTCCCGGTTTCCGGGCAAACATCCCCCTCCCCCTCCCCTTCTTTATGGGTGTTCTCCTCCCCATCCTCCCCCCCTTGCCGCCCTCCCCCCAATGAAGATGGTTTCTACCAAGAACATCAGTGGTAAAATTAGTAAACAAAGTTATGCCCAGTTGGTTTGGCTTTTTCCGTGCTTATAAATTGGAAACTGGTGCTGAAGAGATCGCTTAGCATTTAAGACATGTGGCTCTACCAGAGGGCCTGATCTCTGACTCTAATACTCATAGCAAGTGGGTCACATCCCTCTGTAACCCAAGCCCAGGGATCTGTCACTCTCTTCTGGCCCCTGTGGGCACCAGCACTCATATGTATATACTCCTCCTATCTTACGATAACAGAAATAATTAAAAATAAAATAAAATTTAAAAAAATTACAGATTTCTAACTTGAACATAACTATAGCAACAATATCTATCATTTCTGCCTATATAATCTGAGGGGGCAGTTGTATATGAGAAAGAATACATTTCAGTGGACATTTCTAAGGTCAAACAAGTTCCTCCTTCTCCACAGAGGCCCCAGTGTAAAATTAGCCCCAGTGACCGTGAAGCAAAAGAAGCATCTCTTTCTATGCTCTCTTATTGGGTAGATAAACGTATAGGCGAGTTTTAAGAAAAAAGAAAAAAACCCGAACAGCTTCAAAGACAAAATTGTGTCATCTTAGACTCTATCTTGGCTTGAATTTTGCATATGATTTTAAATATCTCCCCACTCCCATCTAAATGTTCCTGGGTGTTTTTTACACTTTATGCATTGGTGTTTGCCATCTTAAATACTAAGACTATGTATATGTATATGATGTATATATTAAAGTATATATATGTACATATATACATTCATTCTATAAAATATTTTGCTCCAAACAGAAAAATGGCCATTTCTAAAGCTAATCATTCCTAAGGACCTCACAAATGAACCCCCAGTTTTTTTGCTATATAAATATATAGATGACAGATAAATTTACAGATAAATTGACAGGTGAGATATATATACATATATGGATAAATAGATGATAGGTAGATAGCAGATAGATGATAGACAGATAGATAGATAGATAGATAGATAGATAGATAGATAGATAGATAGATAGATAGATAGATAGATAAGATAGACAGATAGATAAATAGATAGATCAAATAGATAATGATAGATTCGGCAACCTAAGCAAAGACACACCTGACAGTCATTTAACAAACGTTTTGAGTAAATATTTAATATTGTCCTTCCTCTCACAGACTGTAAATATCCCACTAGTCCATCAGCCCTGTCAATCCTGCCCTCTATAGAACTCTTCACGTTTCTGTGAATTTCTAGTACATTGTTTAATTGAGTATTTCTCTTTTTAAAATGTGAGATTCTAAAAAGGTACCCAGTCTTATTCAATACCATTTTCATTATTTTAAACATAATTAATATCTGTCATTGAGAAGGCATATTAAATGTTACAAAGCTGTGACCATGCTCTACCTGCTTCCCACATTGTTTACACAGTATAATTTATGGAAAAAGAAGACAAAGTGGTCTCAGTGGCTCACTTCTCTCCTATTCACCCTAGACCTTGCCTTTTTTCAGCTGTGCCCAAGGCAAAGCCTCACCACAGCAAACTGAAGTCTTTATTTCTGTTCTGTAAACAAGGCTTTTTCAGGTAATTCATAGTTTTTTTTTCCCCTGCACTTTACTGATTCTCCCTAAATGCTGATTTAGTAAAACCGTAATCCTTTTAAGTAACCAGTATCTAACTGCCAGACTTCCTGTGGACGTTAATTTGGCAGTTTTACTGCCTGGGGATAAAGGAGAGAGCCTTCCTTCCCCAGCCGCCCCTGCAATCACTGGATGGCAACAGAGTGGAGGTGAACACCTTTGGAAGTGCCTGCTCTCCCTCTCCCTTCCCATTGTCTGGAAAGCAGCTATCCTGGTGGTGAGGCATCAGGGATAAAGGTACTACCTTGGAGATGGCACAGCAACAGGACAAAAGGAGCCTGGGGCCCTGTCAGGGCAACTGCTCAAATCCAAATCAGTACCTGAGGAAGATGTGTCCGCCTTATTCCACTCCCTAACTGATTAGCAGGCAGATCATTTTCCCTGGTCAGCCTTCTCGCACTTCCTTCAGTTTTCACCTGAAAGACTAGTATTCGTAGAAGCATCCCCATACTGCCATGACGCTCGCCCCCTTGTCTAAACATGGTGCATGCTGGCAGAAACAAATCTGGCATTTGCCTTAGACTTCCAGATCTATCAGGGAGTGATTACACCGGCTTCCCTCTTTGGCAGGTATTGCATACCTGGTGTATTCCTCTGAAAAAACACTTTGGCTTGGGAGGAAATCTACACCATCCCTTGATAGCTCAGGAATTGGCCTTATTGGGAAATATTAGATAAGCTAATATATTTAACAATCTTCCCATCACTGACCAAAGACGTTCTGGAGAGTTCTGGGGTAGGCATAGCAGCTGTCAGTCTTGAGGAGGTAGACAGATGATCTCAGACTCCCTAGGGTCTCTCTCTTACAGGGAATGAGGAAAAGAGCTTTGATTGTCCATTTCCAGGTTACGTCAAGGAGTGGCTGCTGTGTATACCAACTGCTAGACAGGGCCAAGAACCGAGCCACTTTAGTCTACATGGAGAAAGCTACTGATCTCGCAGAAAATGGACTAAGGTGTAAGGAACCTCTACAGAGGGAGGGAACCCAGGCCCATTCAAC
This sequence comes from Rattus norvegicus, assembly GCF_021556685.1. Classification (NCBI taxonomy): domain Eukaryota; kingdom Metazoa; phylum Chordata; class Mammalia; order Rodentia; family Muridae; genus Rattus; species Rattus norvegicus. The sequence goes on along the minus strand of NC_141540.1, from coordinate 64,952,833 downwards.
TGCTACGTGGCTTAGTCCAGTCAACCTCAAGACAACAGAGACATCTAAAGACTAACTGATACTCTGAACAGTTGATCAGACAATCAGCACTTTTAATTAACAACTTTTGAATATATTCATTAAATTAGAGCAGAATCACCGAGCACCTAAGGATCACAAAGAAAACACACAGCTAAACTCAGTCTGATGAGTTCTAATGGCAATAAGAGTTTCTCACATAAGCTTCCTGGTGAGATAGGGGTTAAGTACCCAAATTAAGGGTATCAAAGAGAATTTAAAATCAAGTTTTGACATGTGATGATCAAGACAGAATAGGCAATGAGCCGTAATTCATCTCCTAAATAAGAGGAAGGATCTAAACCAATAAAGATGGGGATATTCTAAGATTGTTAGAGCGCTGATCTCTTTCATCTTCATATATTTATTATGGTCATCTGCTTCTGGGAAGATAGCATTGATTTTAAAAAATGTCTTAAGTTAAAATAAAAATACAGTCCAATAGAGAAGCTAAGAAAAATTAGAGTTTATGGAACTCCTCAGAATTCTAATTTATCAGATTTCTAAGTTAAGGACATTGGAGGAATGACTCCCATTCTTCACACCCAATCATTGAACAAGTCTACCCCTAATAGCTGAATGTAATGAGGAAGAATAAGAAAACAGAATGATAAAAGATTAGGAAAACTAAGGCAAACAGTTGTAGAAGTTTGGTCTTGTTCTTCCTCCCAGTCCTACGTTCCCAGAAATAAGACTCAGACTCAAAATATGTTTATAAATACCTTGTCCATATAGCTAGGCCCTTCTCTGACTAAGTCATGACGTAATATAACCCATTTATTCTGTTCTACATTCTGCCACATGGTTGCTTACCTGTGTTCCGTTACTAAGTGTGGTCTTGCCAAATCTTCCCGGGCCAATCTCCCATGCCTCATTCTATCCCAGAATTCCTTCTGCCTCCCGGATGTCCCACCTTCTATTATACCCTTTCCTATAGGCCATAGGTTTTTTCATTGACATCTATACACAAGGTATTCTCTCAACATAGAGTGAGAGAGGCAGAGAACCTAAAGGGATGTGTGTGAGTGCCAACACTCACAGGAGACGGATGTAGAAGCAGCCAGCATAATAAGAAACCCTTTCTATCTCAAAACCCTCCAGGCAGGAAAGGTAGAGGGGTGTTCAGGAGTATTCTTTCAGGGGAACAGAGTCCAGAATGGGAGTTATTCAGACTATCCGCTTCATTGTGTTTCAGGGATAACCTGATTCCAAACCAGAGACTCCTTTAGGCCTCTTTTTCCCACTGTTGTGAGCACATCAAGAGTGGAGTTTGGTCTTCTCCTTAGTATTCATGACTGGGTACTGGGCAGATGCTTCATATGTGAGCACTGAATTAAAAATTCTTATAGATATACTGTGGTGTTTTCATTAACCCTAATGAGAAACATTCCATGGTTTGTTGAGCCAAAATAAGTAGATTTACATTTTGTATCTATTCATCTCCTGCACACACTTGACGAATTGGCTTTTAAGTTTCACACATGATGTGAAAGAGCAGACAGTATGAGCCACAGGCTTAGTGTAACATTATGATCCAGTGATGGGCGCTGAGATCTAAAATGGCTCCTAGAGCCGCTGCTTGTGCTTTCAAACTATGACAAAGGGCAAAGCCACATTGAGTCATTATCATTAGGGAAACATGTCACAAACCCAGCAGACCCTGAAACAGACAAGGGGAGGGAATGCTGCACAGCCATCTTTACCCGTAGACCGTCAATTTAAACGCCAGCAAATCGCTAATGCAAATGAAAACAGAAAATGCTCATCCATACCATAAACCATAACAAAGTCCAGCGTAACACTGGGCTACGGGTACAGGCGAGCATTTAATCTGCAATTGAGTCCAAGGACTGGAGAACAGAATGAAAGGTATTGGGTATCAAGCATTCTCATTAAAGACCTACCTACAAACTGCCCAATCTGAGACTTCTGCTAATTTAGGTTTTGAGGGGACCTAATGCCTATGCATAATTAAAATGTTTTCAGTTCAATGTGTAAAATGGTATTTAGTTTCATAACAAATTAAAGCAAATGTATTGTTATAGACATGAATAGAGTGTGCCCTGAAATGTCAGTTTTCAAGGACAGCAATATATCTTGTTTATTTGAATTGAAATAAGCACTCTAACGCAGATATCTTTATGCAGTACGGACTGGATTATTTTGAAATCGTCACATGGGTTACATACGGGCATTGTTCCCTTCTACCCATTTAAAAGCCATTTCTGTGGATATTCAACTACTAGCTGTTAATTAAGCACTGAGTAGATTTGTATTTTGGTGTTTAGTGAAAATTTAAAGAAGTATATAGTGTGTAAAAATGATCTAATCTTCAAAGAAAAGCATCTTACTGAAAAAAAAAACAACTCAATTTTAAAAAGTATATTGTGAAAGCACCCACTTCAAATTCAAATAAATATAATGCCCATTTCAAATTTCAGTCACGAAAATCAACTAATATTTACTTATGAGACAATGGAAAACAATAATACCAGCAGCAGTAGAAAGTTCTTGGTAGCATATTCGAGCTGTTGATAATTTAACCATAAACTAGGCTCCTAATGGTGTTTTTCATTGATATGTTCCTGCTCACCCACTGTGCACCGAGGCCAAAATGCAACGATCCATTCTTCCCCCAGACTCTTTCCCAGTCATCCCTTCAGTCCGTTTTGTTAGCTGACTCCATTTCTCCATGGAAAATAATTTCATGATATTTAGCAAGATAACGATCATTAACTGGTCCCTGTTTCCCTCATCTACCTTAGCACTTGCTATGATACACTTCCTAGCCCATAGCTCAGGGCAGCCATGTGCTGGGAGTCCAGTACACAGAGCAGGAATTAAAGTGATGAGTTATGCCCATACAACTTCCATTTGCATATTGCTTATTCCAAGAGTCTGGAAAAAGCTAACCAGTATAAATGGGGTTCTGGGTACATTAGTTATTTTTCTGTTACTGTGAGAGAAGACTGTGATAGAAAGTGTCTCTGATGGGAATAGCCCTTGTTCTGACGTATAGTTCCAAAGAGCTGGTGTCCATCATGACAGAGAGACATTAACAGATGGGGAAATTGGCAGGAAATCATAGAGATAGGAGCAGGAAACTGGTTAATCAAATTTTCATCCATACACAGGAAGCAGAGAGGGAGGACCGGAAGTGAGGTCAGGCTATAAGCTGCCAAAGCCTGCCTCCAGCGACTTACTTCCTCCTAAATGTCCCACAGACTCCCCCATCCAGTGCCAACATCCAGACAAGTGTTCAAACACTTAAGTTGATGGGGAACGAACGTGAATGAATGTTTCTCATTTACCGCAGCAGAGAATCTAGGGTCCACAACTTACTCTGTAGCCTTCCACCGTTGCTAACCTGATTGGGTCATTGGTTTGTGACATGACTAAGAAGTAATTCCATCCTGTTGTGTTGAGATTTTAGAGTTTGTTGATCTTAGTAGCAAGCATTATTTACCACAACCGAGAAGCCCACTTATCCCTTAGTCATAGATCAAAGTTCCCTCTTCCGTGAAGTCTTTTCTATCCCTTCAGGTGGAATTAATCGTTCCTTTCATGGTGTCCCCAGAGCAATTATTATGTGTATTTATTATTTATTGCTATTTAAACCATTTGTGATTCCTTCTTTTTCATCAGTCATCCTAAGCACCCAGTCCTTCCCACCCCCCAAGAAGGTACCCAGTGAGCGTACACGGAGAGTTTTTATTTGATTGACAGTATTTGAAAAAGTTGTATCAATTGCACGGAAAGTTTATGCATGAATTTTATATTTTTTATTTTTAATGGTTGGTACTGGATTTAAAAAAAAACACTCAACCTTCACTCGAATGCAGTACTTACAGAGCATTTCCTTAGATAAACAGTTCGCTTTAAATTCTCTTTGCTGGTGCTTAGTGGTGCACATTATCCACCGAAGAACCAGGAGTGGATCTCCTCTCTGCCTCTTAATAGCACCTCAGTACTTAAGGGACAGCCTGCTGGCAAATAGTGATGATCCACTGTGTTTTTTTTCAAAATACTTTTATTTTTCCATTGGACAAAAGAAAATAGACCGACGGAAGTGTGCATCTGGTATCCTTTCAATAATAATGTAGCCACAAATAATTTTCTTTTAAATAAGGGTGTCTTAGTTAGTGTTAACTATCTGTTAACCTGGCATAGCCTAGAGTCATCTGGAAAGGGAGTTCTAATGGCAGAATTGCTCAGACTGGAATGTGAGCATCCTAAAGAGGATTCTCTTGATTGTTGATTGATGTAGACGCCCCCCCCCACTGTGGGTGGTACTATTCCCTAAGCAGGGGGACTCTAGGCTGGGCTTTCTGAAGAGACCAGCTACCAGAGCATGACCCCTAGTGAGCCAGCAAGCAGCTTTCCTGCATTGTTTGCCGACTTCCATTCACAAGATCCTGCCTGCCTTCCTGCCTCAATTCTCCACAATGGTAACTATAACATTACTGCAGATGAAACAAACCCTTTCCTACCCAAGGTTACTTTCAGTCAGAGTGGTTTACCACAGCAACAGATAGCAATGCAGAACAGGGAATCTGCACGACAGATGAGACCATAAAACTGAAGAGATACCAACACCCAAATGTCTACAATACCAAAGATTAAAACAAGACTATGTTCTGCCATGGAGTTTATAACCACTATGTGCCTGCATCCCTCTGAAGCTGCATGGGTACACTGATGGGTTTCCTGGGGCTTATAACTGGAAGGGAGCACTCTCACACTCATAAGTGCACACACAGAGTGGGAGTGGACCAAGCCTGTTAAATGGACAGATAGGATATTGTATCTGAAGTGTCTATACAGGACCTGTTAGCAAGGTGAGACAGATATTGCTATACTATCTGCTCCAGGCTGGAGCTTGCGTCATTTGAGTGTAATTTTCATCTAAATTATTATCTTTTAACACCCTGGCTTCTAAACTTTATCCCAGAAGAAGTAGAACTAATTGATGTGGGATCCTCTTGACTGCCAAAAAGCGGGCTCAAAAATACCTCTTCTTTCTATGGAGAAATGGGAAGTACATCATAGGAGGGAGCAGAGGGGAAGAAGCTCCTACTTCACCAGGAATTATCTACAATCCAGTGTTTTGTGGTGCCCCTTGCCTGGGGCAGCCTGCCTCATTCTGATGCCCTTTCATTCAGTAGGCTAGCGTATGCATTTGGTCTGAAGTTATGATCAAAACTGACTTTCTGTACATGAAAAATGAGCTGACTATTTTGAAGAGGCAAACAAGTCTAAATTTTACAATTTCTAGAATACCATTCTATTTTTTTCAGATAGAAAACATTTATCTTATTTTCCAAACTAATGATTCTACTCAAACAAACAACAAAACCTGAGGGACAAAAGAACATTAAGTGAATCATCTTTCCTAAGACTTTTCCCACCACACATACAGGCACGCACACACACACACACACACACACACACATTCACACATACATGTACACATATACACACATGCACACACCCACCCATATGCATATATATACATGCACACACATGCATGTACACGTATACAAAACCACACACAAACATGAACACACACGTGCATACACATATACACACACATACACATACATATGCACATATACAAAACCACATAGACACATACATACATACACACACGGAAACACATATGCATACACATACATGTATACACATAAACATACACACATGCATATGCACAAGCATGCACAGAAGAAAAATCTAAAATTATTTTGAAATAAAATCTTTTCAAACCTTATCTCTTGCTGACTGCATTAATGACATGCAGTTTAAGTGCCCTGATTTCTCATTCCAGGGCAAACAAAGCAAAGAATGTGGTGAAAAATCTTAATAGCATGGCCTGTTCTTAGCCCATCAGCTATGCAATAGCTGTAAGATATTTCCTGATAAAGTGCTCCTTATGTTATTAAGAAAGAAAAGTTGAGCAGTGGTTTCATCAACACTAGAAGGAACAGTGGCACTTACCCGATATTAATCTTACATGCAATCTTATTCCCGAGGCCATGCTAATCCCCACCAGGGCTACTAAGTTCCCAGCAGTAGCCATCACCTTTGCTGTAAATGCTGACTCTCCCTACGCTGGAGAGGCCCAGTGCAACTTGGAAATGGATATAAATTCAATCCAGCTGGGCAAACTGCAATCTGAGAAATTGGGGTGGGTCAGTGTTGTAGCTCCTGTTCCAGGAACTGTTTCTGGAGAGTGGTACTTCCTTCCAACTGGCCTGGAGAAGACCACATGCTCAGTGGATGCAGCCACCAACACCTCCTGTGCCCCTTGGAGGTGTTACAGAAGCTATCAAGCCCAGACCATCACTTTAAACTTGATTACTTCTCCCCTTCCCCTTCCCCATGTTTTCAAACTGTGGGAAACACCCACGGAACATGTCTTACGATCTTAACCATATAAAGTTCATAGCCCAATGTTGTTACACGGTTTTCCATTGGTGGGCAGCAGACCTCTAGGACACTGTCATCTTGCAAAATTGAAACCACACGCCTATCAAACACAACCCCTATTCCCTCTATCCAGACCCTCAGCAACCACTGGTCCATATGCTGTTTGCAAATCTTGACCACCTTAGGTAGATTGTGGGTATTTTAAGTGGAGCAATGCAGAGCCTATCTTTTTGTGGGGCCTGTTTTCCTTACCTCCTTAACCTTGGCTTCTATAGATCAAATGAACAGTTAGTACTTCAATTCTTGCCCCTATTCATCTCTAGAAAACTCTGGAAATGGCACAGTATTCTGTAAAAACTGAATGTCATGGTGAGTTAGCAACCACTGAATTTCATGAGGCTTCCTTTTCAACTGTGTATCACTTTTATGCTGCGGTTCTTCTCGTCAGTAACACAAGTCTCAGTGACGTCAATCATTAACGGTGCTGGTGGTCACGGTGACGTCAGTGGCAGCCATGTGATAGCAGTACAGGCTACCTAACCTTCACTGAACTTTCTGAGCCAGACACCAGGTCTTCCTTCACTTAATCCTGATTGCAGTTAGTAAGTCTCTGTTGCTATCAGTGTACTCAGCCACAGACGCATTCATAAACTCCTACACTCGATCCACATTCACATCTCCAAGCAACTACCAAGGACATCAAGGCTAACGAAGGATGTGACTGAATCTATTTAGGTTTGACCCTTTGCCCTCAGAGCCGCTGGTTTGCTATTTATGCCATGAGTCACTTCCACCATAAACAGACAAAAGAATATGAGTCTTCTTGTGGGCCAGGAACTTCCCTAATTGCTTTTCATGCATCTTTGAGTTCTTGCTAAACCCCTAAGCCAATTCTACAAAATTAAAAAGACTCGTGCATAAAAGTATCTATGATTCCCCTAAATAGAGCAAGAAAATAAAAACTGCCCATATGTATTATGAAAGGAATAAATCCCTCCCAAATTATGAAAATTTACAAAAATATAATCCATATTGCAAAATAAATTTAGTTTGAACATATAAGGTAAGAAATAATCCTAATATCTGAGGGGCACTGGGAAATTTATTTGGGGTTAAAATGAGTGTACAGTATCAGTTCTTCAGAACCCTTCTCCTGTGTGCCAGCATTATCATAGTCCTGAATTATCATCTCTTTTCTTCTGTTCTCTTCCTGTTCATATTAGACGTCTTTTCTTGCACCAGATTAGGTTTCCCCTCCTGTGTCAAATGCAGCTCAAGGGTAGGTGGGTCACACTGCCTTACACAGTCTGAATTCTCCACATACCTGAGTTTGACGGGTGACTTGTCTCAGTGTGTGTATTACCTGCTCAGGGGGCACCTTCGTTTCCGTCCTGAGTAGGCCATGCACCTCTGGATTCACAGAAGACAGATAGGACGGAACGTAATGAAAGCACTGAGCTCTGGAGGCCCCATAACATTAGCATTCAGTATAGAAGGCCAAGGCGGGCCTATTCGTTTTCTTCAGAATCATTACTGTCTACCCCTCAGCTGACATGGTAAGATGTCGGCTGGCTGGTGTGTGTGTTTCATGAGGACAATCGGTCATTCCTTCTCCGCAGCCTCTTCCTTCTCTGTTGTCTGCCTTGTTCCCTCCCACCTGACAGCTCTGTGATGGGCCACACACTGTGCCTTTCCCTCTTCCCAACCACCATGACAGACAGTGGTTTCTCAATCAGATGCTATTGGCCTACTCGGAGATCTCCCTGCGTCGTCTTCTCCCTAAGTACATGTGCCCGTGTACTTTTTCCTACATCCCTGGTGATCTTTCCCTGTAGCTAAAACGAAACTCTCAGTGGCTCACCCCCGAGGCTTACGAGTTCTTCAGAACCCTTCCCCAAAGCTCCAGGGTCTACAGTAATCTTTTATCTTCTTTGATCCCTTTCCCACCGGGACAGGCTTCTCTTACTCGATACCTCATTCCTTAGTCAAAGGAATGTCATGGTTACCTTGGCCTTTTGCCTGGGCCAGCACAGATCGCAGGTTTCATAAATTGAGCTCTTAATGTGTATAGAGGCTTCAAGAGAGCAATCTCGAGGTCCCGGGGTGTGTACGAGCTGCACTTTTAAAGGAGCCCCGTGGCTCCGCATCCAGTCCTACCTAGAAGGAGGGGCTGCCGGGATCAAATTCTGGCTTTCCAGCACTCTAGTTGTAAAATAGTCATCTACATAACTTACTTTTTCAAAATCTCTCTCTGCTTCTGGTCTTCACTTATAAAGTGGAGGCACAGTGCCTTCCCAGCAGGGTCGTGAGGACACATGAAGGCTACATCTGTGTCTAGCTCCAAACTCGTGACCTTCTACAGGAAGAGCAAACACCGTAAAACGATGTCTCCATGTTCTCCTCTGGCTATTCCCAGGATGCTGCGATAGGTTTTCTGTAGTTAGAGACATTTCTGTTGATGTGTAATAGCTAAGGATGTGTGTTATTCACATGCTACACCCTAATGACCCACAAGGACATGCTAGGATGTAGGCAACTGGAAACAGCCTCCTGCTTTGACTGTATTATCGCATTTATTCCTGTTTGACCAGAGGAGGCTGAGAACAGGGGCCTCAGCTTTCAGAAGAGCTGACTGTGAAGGATAAAGGGATGTGGGCAGAAGTCCTCTGACAGTCTTCATTTCCCTAACACCTACTCTGTGTCTCTCCCTGCCCTCCTCGAACTGTTAAACTCACAATGTATGCGGTACAACTAGCAATCGTGACTAAATGTCCAATTAAATCAAACCCTTAAAAAAATAGAAGCCACCTTTGGATGAATCTGATTCTCCAAGCGCCAATAGCACCCTATTCATCTATATCCTGGGATACAGAAGAGCAAGGAGATGATCTCCCTTCTCCCTCCAGGAACAATTTATTTGGAGGAGTCAGACAACGAGAACACACAACCACAAAGCGATGTGTCAAACGCCTTAACAGGAACACAGACAGCGTGCCATGGTTACCTTGACTGATTCTGCCCTGGAGGCTGGATTTATTAAAACATCTCACAAATTAATAAATAATACTGGTCGATTCCAGTTTATCATTTCCTGTCTTTAATGTGTTTTGTGCATGAGGCAGTTACCAGAGCTCGGGGCCGTGAGGGAGGGAAGAGACAGTAGTCATCATATGCAGGATCTGATTGTTAAAGCCCTGCCCACATGATTTGTTCTGCTACAACCAAATGCAAACAAATGGAATGCGGGGTTCAATTTTTCTCTTCTGATGTAGCGTTGAAATGGCGCACTTAGATCCCCTGAGACAATTCCTGCTGTCCTCAGAATGGAACCTGGGACACTTGCTTCCATTTGTCCTCCTGCCACCTGGTTGAAAACATGTCCTTTGGACTGTGAATGGTTCTGAAGACAACTTCATATATGGGCACTCCTCCAGACCAGTCCGGCAATTCCCTTTTTCTCTTTCAGGCTTCCTTCAAATCAGTTAGTCATTTGCAGGCTTGAATTGACGCTCCGTCAAGCCTACCTCCGTGTGAACTATCAGTCTTTAGAAAGAAGCGCCATCTCAGAACTGTTTTCTGTTGCAAATGACAAGCAGTCATTACTCTGACCACCGACGATAATTCCCCAGGACTCAGCTTGACAAGCAGAGAGAACGAAGTGGAAGAAAACTAGATGCTTGCCAACATGACTGTTAAATGTCAGCTACTGGGGAGTTTATCCCCACATGAGATATTTCTTTTGTACCAGAGGACGGCCACTGAGAGGCAACACACACACACACACACACACACACACACACACACACACACACACACACACATACACACACACAGTGACAACATAATAAAGCCACAGAAGACAGCCTTATCATTACTGATGCAGGAAATACAGCCCTGATTAATGTCACCAAAGCACATGTCAGGAAGGATAATAATGATGTGTACAAATGAATCTTCCCGTCCTGGACAAAGGACTTAAGTACCACCTAAAACTGAGTAATAATTATATACAAATCACCAGCGACATCACTGTCTACTAAGCAGGCATTATGTTCTCACGTTTTCAAAGGGTTTGTTTTATATTTTTCTCTGAAAGTTTCCTTCAACTCTTCCCACTTGGATTCAAGTGACACAAATTACAAAGTAGCAGGGCAAGCTCTTGCATTGCCTAACGAGGCAAGTGACTCCTGCCGGGGACAGATACAGGATACCAGTGGGCTCCCCCTACTACTACCCAGTGTGCCAAGAGAACTGTGCAGCTGGAAAAAGAAAGACAAGATGGTGTGGACCACGCAGAGAGGCCACACGGCTGTCTAAACCCACGATGGATCAAAACAACATTAGGGAAAGCAGACTTCATGTGTGTCCTGGTTCCAGGGAAACTGGGCTGAGGGGAGGGAGGAGGGAGAAATGAAGAAGAAGACACGAGAGTTCAGTCACTGGCTGATGAGACAGAGAAACTCTGTTTTGAACACAGAAGACAGATGAAGTTCAAATTGCATTATTTGGGCTCTCAGCCAAATCACATGATCATCTAGTATTCTTAATATGGCCAGATTTTAACAATGTCACACTCTAATAAGCCAAATGTGATTCCTTTCAATATTTATTTATTATATGTAAGTACACTGTTGCTATCATCAGACACACCAGAAGAGGGCATTGGATCCCATTATGGATGGTTGTGAGCCACCATGTGGTTGCTGGGATTTGAACTCAGGTCCTCTGGAAGAGCAATCAGTGAGTGGTCTTAACCACTGAGTCATCTCTCCAGCCCCTTAACACTAGGTTTTAACAGTAATCTTGAATTTCTTCATGACTAGAGCATTCTAGATGGGATGTGATGTCATAGTACCTCAAGCAAAAGTAAATGGATAACGGAATCATGTTCTGAATAGTTACCATGTTCTTTGTGCCAGCTCATTAACCAAAATTTAATCCCAGTCTTTTTTCTATAGCAAGAAGTTCACCTGTAGTTGAGAGTAGACTGATGGGTTACAATTATGAATGCCCCATCTAGAATGTTCTGGTCATGAAGAAATTCAAGGAGATTACTGTTAAAACCTAGTATTAAGGGGCTGGAGAGATGACTCAGTGGTTAAGACCACTCACTGATTGCTCTTCCAGAGGACCTGAGTTCAAATCCAGCAACCACATGGTGGCTCACAACCATCTGTAATGGGATCTGATGCCCTCTCCTGGTGTGTCTGAGGATAGCAACAGTATACTTCCATATAATAAATAAATATTGAAAGGAAAAACACCCTAGTATTAAGATTAGTAAATTTTAGAGCTGTTGAAAGGGTAAAGGTGAAGAAAGGAGTTAAAATTTACTTCTCTCTTTTTTTAAACCTTTTTCTGTTAGAATAAAGTGTAACCAGGCACAAATGGCATCATGAGCATGCTTAAAGCATGTCCTTTCCTGCCTCATCAGCTAAACACATGGCTACCCAAGATTAGGAAAGGTAATTTGCATGGTTTAAAAAGTACACCAATAATAATATTACGGATGTCAGCCAAGCCGTATTCTGAGTCTCCTGTGTTCCAAATATGATTTAAAGGGCTTATGCGAACTGATGTCTGAAACCTTTATAATACACCATGAAGTAGTCTTCATTACACTTATTTAGTAGAAAAAGAAATGAAATGAAATTAAACTTTTTCTCATAAACCTTAGCTTCTTGGAAACTCAGCGCAGAGCTAGAAAAGAAACTTCTTCATCAACATTAATAACTCACTTTCACTGAAAACACTTTCATTTGGCCTTCCTTACTGGGCAGATAGGCCATTGGTCACACCCTGCTCATCTGATTGGTGGTGATATTCACAGGCTCAAAACTATGCAACATTTAAAAAGATTCCCAGGTCACTTATGACAATACTCCCGTCTTGGATTGTTTTTAGATCAACACCTCAACCTGTGGGTCGTGACCATCAGAAAACACACATTTCCAATGGTGTTAGAAACAGAGATGTCACTCAGTAGCAACTACAGTTATGAAGTAGCAAAAAAATACATGAATAAATGTATGGTTGGTCCAAAGACCATTGGAAATCATGTTTTAATCATCACAACCCACAGGTTGAGAACCAGTGTTTTAGGACACAGTATCTTTTTATGATGGAAATGTCTTAGTGCCAATAAACCAAAAATAGTTCCACCTCAGTCACCCAAGATCTTCTTTACCAATGCAACCCAAGTGAGAACGTCAAGAGGTGTGCATGGAGTTGTGCTTTGGTATCACAGACTTCCCTGTAAAGGAACGAAGGAAGCTGGTCCTCATCAGAATATTGAGTCATCTAATTTTCGTTCCTGATAGCCAACCTTCCCCACCCTACCCCACCCCCATCCCCACTCCCCAACCCCGCATCACCCTGCCCAGGACTCCATCTGACTTGTCTACTATTGAATTGGCCAAGTGAGGGCATGAGAAAGATCTAATGTGAACCTTACACTGATGTTCTTTGAGTTCCTTTTGCACAAAGCATGAAAACTCACTATCCTAGTTCTACCTCAATGCGAGAAACAGACTCTGATGTGGGAGAGGCAGGAGGGGGGAAAGGAAGTCAGCAGGAAGTGCAAGGGGATCCAGAGAAGGAAGTCAATAGAAAGCTTAGATCAACAGTGCACAGAAGACTTGAGATTCAGAATGCAGACCACTCAAGACTGGTCAGCTACAGGATGGGAATCATTTATGTAAAATCACGGCGGCCAGCAACAGTTTGGAGCCTGAACATCTTGGATTTGGGAATAGTTGCATATCGTAATGGGCTGTCTTGGAGATGAGACCCAGATGGCAATGTGAAGATCATTTATATTTTTATATTTATACACATACCCTATAGGTAACTTTTATATAATAACCTTAGTGTATCTATGTTTTGATACACACACACACACACACACACACACACACACACACACACACCCCAAGAGTTTAGGTGTGGAATTTTCTATTGGTGGCACCATGCCGGTACTGGAACACCAGAATCTGAAAACGTGTAGATAGTGGACGCACAGCTTGAATCGCCGTCCATTCTTCTCCGTTCTACTCCCATCATGCTCTGGAACTGCTTCTACTGCAGAACATGCCGAGAGGACACACTCCTCCTCCACTGCTGCTGCTCTTTAAATTCTTTTAGTGGTAAAATTAATTCTTACGACGGCAAAACAATCTGATGTGCAATCTTCTATCCAAGCCTCCCATCACCCCCCTTTGAAGCAGTGAGGTACACTGCACATTTGCTTCTGCCACAGGAGCTCTCGAATTTCAGAACGGAGGATCTTTGCCTAAAGCTTTTTGGTTTCTTCTTTAAGAGTGACGTTATATAGCCCAGTCTGGCCTCCAACTAGAGATTCTCCTGCCTCAGCCTCTCAAGGGCTAAGGTTACCTTCGTGTGTTCACATGCTTGAACTCAATACCTTTATTATGCCATGTGTCACTACTGGGCCCTTGTTTATGGAATGCACAACCCCAGGAAAGGCTCTGCTTCAGAAGTCTTACTTTGAGGGAGCTGATATTAGAGTACAAGGGTTCTCTGGGTACTGGCAAGTCACTGGCTTACTGATCCACAGTTTGAGGCTACGAACAGTTAACATTTCATTAATTTCTGCATCCTATAAAAGGATGATTCATGACTTTGATTTAATGGTGTCCTTCAACTGTCCGTCCAGCTACACTTACAATACGGACTGTAGATTCCTTACTAAAGTCTCTATCCACGACTGAGCAGACATTCACTATGTGTGGTGGGTTGAGTAAGAATGGCCCCCAGAGGCTCATATATTTGAATGCTTAGGGAACAGTGTGATTTGAAAGGATTAGGAGGGGTGGCCTTGTTAGAGTGGCTGTGCCTTGTTGGAGGAAATGTGTCACCTGGCTGGTGCTTTGGGGTTTCAAAACTCCAAGGCAGTCTCAGTGCATTTCTTTCCCTGCTGGCTTTGGATCCAGATGTAGAGCTCTCAGCTACTAGGTCTGCCTGCATTCTCCAATGCTGCCTACAATGACAATAATGGACCAAACCTCCGAAACTGTAAGCAAGCTCCAATTCAGTATCTTCTCTTACAGGAGCTACTGTGGTCATGGTGTCTCTTGACAGCAATAGAACACTGACTAAGACACTGTGGATGAGTAAAAGAAGGAACGAGTAGATGGGGGAGTCATTCTCATTTCCTGTATTTCATTGAAAACTCCTACCCATTAAAATACATTGATTTGATTGTTTTTAAACTACTAAGAGACTAAAAACTCTTATTTCTTAAACCATCTATATGCCTTCTGAGTGAACCAGACAGGATTCACTAAAGGAAAGGTAGCAGTGACTGAGCGTAGATCCACTGACCTAGCTTCCGTACTGATTAGCAAAAAAAGAGAAAGAAAATGTATTCCAGGTCCTAAAGCCTGGAAGGCAATAAGACTTAGTTAGCAGAGGTAACAGAACAATAGGAACGTCTTTTTAATGCTAGCAAAAATAAAATTACTATTTGGAGGCAAACAACACCCCAAATCTATTTATCTAATAGTAGAAGAATAGAAGCCAAAATATATTTTTATGATTAGTTAGAGGGGACACAACACAGCCGTGATAGCAAACCTAAGCTCATTACAGAAAGGATGCTGACGTTTAATCAGATAGCATCATGAAAAGTGCGTAAATCAAAAGTAACTCACAACTCTTAAAACTTTCATTTCTTAAGGAACAAAATGAGCCCAAGATAAATCTTTTAGCAGGAACAAGCCCAGGGACAGGTGTGTGTCAGTTTCTCTGGGAACTAGGAAATGCTCAAACAGCAATCAATTATGTGGTAATGCATAATCTAGCAAACGACTACACATACATCCTTCTCTAAGATGTTCTTGTGTTCCTAAGGGGCAGAAGCAAAGTAAGATTGGAAGTGCGATCTACTCCTTTCTGGATTAATTCCTCTTCTCCAGCTATGTCTACTCAGTGTCACATCTTAGAACTTTAGGGAGCAGCGCTTCAATATAAATGGTTTAATTTGATTGACTGTGAAAAGCCAAAATGTGTGTGTGTGTGTGTGTGTGTGTGAGTGTGTGTGTGTGTGTATGTCTGTGCGTGTCTGTGTGTGTGTGTGCATGTACGCGAGCATGCATGGGGGCACACAGACATGCGTAAGCTTTCCTATGGTGTGTGGGGATGTGTGTATGCACATGTACGTGTGCATGTAGAGGCCAGAGCACAATCTTGGGTCTTGTTCTTAGGAATAAAGGATCTCTCTCTCATTGGCCGTAGCTCAACAATTAGGCTAGAATGACTGTTGGCTAGGAAGCCCCAAGGATCTTCCAATGTCCATCTCCCTAGGGCTTGGATTATAGACATATGTCCCTTGGGTACTAACCCAGTCATTTCCTCAGCCCTTTAAATACTTTTTGCCCACCGAAATTAACTTCAAATTTCACATTATTTTTAAAAAATAAAAGTATTTCACATAAACAAAGTACACCCAGAAGCTCTTCAAGTTACAAGACACTGATCACTTCTGAGAGATAAGGAGAAATCGGTGGGGGTGGAGATTAGAAGTGTCTAAAAGTCAGTGCCTTAAGAAAAATAAAAGACAAAATGCTTTCATTATTTATAGTCTCTATGCTGAGATGTTTAAAGTTATTTCAACAGGATGGTCTGGGGAAGGATTAAAGACACTGGGGTGTCCAGATACATCTAATTAGACAGCAAAAGCTGAAGACTGCCTTACATCACCATTTCTGCCTTCCCAGCAAGCAGCCAGCACCATGTGTAAAAACAGCTTTAATCATTATAACTGACCTTTGGCAGGATTAATAGGCTACCAGGCGTGATTTCTCACTGTAGGCTGAAAAACTGCAACTAACTCCAGAGAAAATTACATAACCACTGGAGCGAAAGACAAGCAAATAAGTTAGGCACGAGCCAATTGAGATGGAGTGGCCCAGCCTGTCAACGCGCCGCTCCTAAGCTTTGTCCTCTGGACACATAATATACACCCTTGGGTGCCAGGGTGAGGTAATGCTTTATAACATATAATAGTCCCCATTTTCTCCTTTTTAAACAACGCTGAGGTACCGCAGCCAGCATCATAGAAAGAGGAGAGGGTTAAGAATCAAATACATCTTGTCATCCCTGTACCCGGCAAGCTTATAAAAGGTAGGATCAATTTGCTTTAGCAGTGAGTAATAACCTCTATGTCCTTGAAGAAGCACTTTGAGAAATGCCAGAGTCACAGAACTATACAGCCAATGACACTGATTAAACGCTCTATTTGCTATATATTTTACTGAAGGTAGAGGTGGGGCAGTGGGTTGATATTGCTGTGGCTAGGGGAACCGCAGGGAGAAACCAGGTAAAGGCATCTTCCCTAGGGAAATACTGTTTGCAAACTTTGCACTTTCTGGTGAACTTCACTGAAGTCCGTATTTTATACAATCCTAGTTTAGTAGACTTCCTGTGCCCCCTCCGCCCAGTTACCTTTTCCCAAAGCTTACTGTCATCTCATAGGGGGTTTACCGACTGATGCATCTCACATGCAGCCAGCCCCATGCACCTGGAGATGCTACAGATCTTCTAGGCTGAATCTTACCTACCATGGCAGTGAAGACTAGGAGCACCCACACAGAGGATGATGCATCTAACGGAACTGAGGAAGCTCGTGATGAGAGAATTTATGCGACCCAGTTGGATATAACATCTTGTCCTTGCTTGATGAAACAAGGCCATTTCACTGTTAGAGCCTTGGGAAAAGTGCTTGCCTCAAAGTCTGTGCATGACAGTATCAAAACACTCAGATAACTATATTATTATTATTATTATTATTATTATTATTATTATTATTATTATTATTACTGTGATGGTTTGCATATGTTTACCCAGAGAGTGGCACTATTAGAAGGTATAGCCTTGTTGGAGGGAGTGCGTTACTGTGGGGGTGGGCTTGGAAACCCTCCTCCTAGCTCAGGAATGCTCAGTCTGTTCCTGGCTTCCTTCAGGTGAAGATGTAGAACTCAGCTCCTCCTGCACCATGCCTGCCTGGAGGCTACCATGCTCCCGCCTTGATGATAATGGACTGAACCTCTGAACCTGTAAGCCAGCCCCAATTAAATGGTGTCCTTTATAAATCTTACATTGGTCATGGTGTCTGTTCACAGCAATAAGATCCTAACTAAGACAATTATTATTTACTACTATGACTACTACTGCTACTACTACTACTACAACTTGGGGAGTAATTAAGGAAGACATTAGGTGTTGATCTCTGGCTTCTACACACATGCACACTTCACTCATGTACATCTGCTCACAAACACATACACCACATTCAGTTTTTTGTTTAATTTTTAAAATAGGCCACTTAACCTATAGGAAAAACAGCTCCCAAATGTTTCTGCACCTTGAGATACCTGAAAACTTTTTTTTAAATTACTATAGTGAGTCCACATCCCAGTCCACTAACTCGGAGTCTCTTGAGTAGGTGACCTAGATTTCACACCTCTCCATGTATTCCTAACCTACTGTCATGAAAAGCCAGTGGGACTGTACAACTGCATGGCGAGGCATGAGCATCACCTGGAGCCCTCCTCCAAGGGCGGCAGCTCAGCCACAGCCCCAGTTTCTGTCTCGGTCCGTATGGGCTACCGTTCTAAGACGCTCCTAGGCGATGTCGAGACAGGAACTCATAGGCTCATGACCTGCATCGATGTGTGTAGTAAAAGAATGACTCTCAAGCTGAGAAGGCTCCTCTCCGTTTGCCATTCTGAGCAAGCCTTTTTCCATTCGCACTCATCAAGACGCCCTGCTGTGCTCCTAGTGCAGATCCTTCAAAAGGACAAGGTGGGAATCACCATAAATGAGCATATCCTGCGGCTTGCTCTCTGCCCCATGATTCTGCTCTCCAAAGGACAAGAATCACAGCTTTGCCTCCGCTTCCTTTGTGACTCTGATAGTTCTCTACTAACCGAAACGACTCAGGCATAAGGACACCATCATTCCCTACCTGCGAAGGGAGGTCTCAGTTCCCTGCACAGAGGACTCTTGAGTGCATTGTTCTTTGGGTCCAGAGGTCAAGGTCAACCGTGGGCATTTTCAGATAACACAGTGGATAAATCAATTGCAAACCCTCCTGGGTACTCCCTTTGCTATCTGCAGGAACCGTACAAAGCATCACCCTTTCTAGAAAGCTCATTTGTAGCACACAGTGCACGGTTTTCTATAAAATATTATTGGATGCATTTGGGGCTGTTCCAACTCCCGTTTCTGTGTCTACCAAGAGAAATAAAAGTGAACGCTTCCCTTCACGTTTTGTGCTTGCACTCATGTTTAACAAATGCAAAGTTAATGGTAAAATATTTAATTTGCTTATAATTTTTAAATGACTTTGGTAATTGCCTTGAAAGATGGGTTGGAGCTATTCAAATATAAAATTGCATCCCAATTACACCACCCACCAGCTGGTAGCTTCAGGAGAAATTATGTAGTCACCTGTACCTCTGTTTCCTCACTTGAAAAGTGTGGATAATGCTAGCTCCCACCTCGAGGGAATAAACTCAGGCAGACAAACACTCAGCTCAGTGCCTATAGCACAACAAGTCTTCCATAGATGTCGGCTTTTCCCTCACTCTTACTTACTGGACACTCAACGAGCACTAAAGAATGTAACCAATGAACAAACAAGTAGCCAAAAAATGTTAGGAAAGGGAATACTTGGGTTCTACCATTCTTCAAGTCTGGAGTTGCTCAGTGTCTAAAATTTAAGAGGGCGTGGCTAGAGAGTGTGACTCAGTGAGTGTGAGCTGGAAGTATTGTGTTATCAGTGCTTTAACCTTGCTAAATTGTCCTGGGTTTTGTCCCTCCCTCCCTCCCTCCCTCCCTCCCTCCCTCCCTCCCTCCCTCCCTCCCTCCCTTCCTCTTCTTTTTTCTTTTTCTTTTTTTTTAATTTTATTTTAAAGATATGTGCCATCATTCTCAGCTTATAGATTTTGGATATTTAAATTTAAAATTGTGTGTGTCCATGTGTGTGCGTGCGTGTGTGTGTGTGTGTGTGTGTGTGTGTGTGTGTGTGTTTCTCCTGCATGCACATCCTTCCACCCTGTGCATGCAGTGCTGGAGGAGGCCAGAAGAAAACAGCAGACCTCCTGGAAGTGAAGATAGAGACAGTTGTGAGTCAGGATGTGAGTTCTGGGAATCGGACTCAGGACCTCGGCAAGAGCAGTCTGTGCTCCTCAGCACTGAGTCATCTCTCCTGCTCTTAACTGCTGAGTCACCTCTCCAGCCCACCCGCCTTTCCTGGTCACAAGATATGCTCATCACATCAGAACACTAGGATGAGCTTCGAAGTTCAGTAAATGCCTTGAGATTGTGTTCATTTATATTTTTTTTGTCAAATCTAAAGAAAAAGCTTTGCAGCTGGCCTAAATGTCAGTGTCATTTGGAGTCCTAACAACCCAGGTAAAATATGAATAATGCTTATATAAAGAAAACCCACTTTTAATGATGCTCCTCGTCTTCCCATTATTGCATTTCTCCTACCTAATACTCAAATTTAATATAATAATAAAATGCATCATTAAGTTCCAGCTATATTTAAATATATATCCTGAGCCTTAAACATCCAAAACCTCACACATGGAGAGACAGCACCTGTTAGATACAAAACTAAACACTAACTAATGGCGAGGCCTAGTGTGTGTCATAAAATAAAACCGTGTATGACTCACGGCTACATAGCTACAGAATATGTATGAAAGTTAAGCTAAATCTGGAGATTGTTTTAGTCTAAGGAGATGTGAAGGTATTTTATTTTGGGTCAATCCTGGTTAAAAAATAAAAGGTTATCAAAGAAGAAATAACTTTCTAGGTTCATTCAAATGTGCCAAGCTATATAACTGGCCCAGATTTTAAATAGTTAAATAGTTTAAAAGGTTAGTGCAGAGGCTACAGGCATGGATAGTTACTACATGTGCTATAGTTTATGAGAAAGCCTTCAACAATGTAGCACCTGCACATAAAAGGGACTGGAAAAGCTGGCTGAGAGCCACAAACAGCAAAGGTGACCACTGCTAGCTGAGACTCGCTGAGAACTTGTCCTTTAGGGACAGTGCAGGCCTTGTACTTGGTTGTCACACGCCTCGTCTCCTCCAGCAGGCCCATGACATGTGTGTCCTACCCACTTCACAGCTTAGAGAAGCGAAGCTTGGTGAGGTTCAGGAACGACCGAACCAAACACTGGAGCCAGGCATTCTAACCTTGTCTGACTTTTCAAAAGCCAAAGCCCTTGGTGGGTTTAGAGCTTAGATCAACATTTATGAAAATGGAACAAAAATCCTCACACAATTAAGAATAGATACTAAATTGTAGCCCTAATGGGAAGTAGCAAGGAGAGCGGACACCTAGCCAGAGCCTTTAGAAATTGCTGACAGTATCAAGGGTTTTAGACTGAAGGAGTCTTAAGACACAGAGCGTCAATCTCAGAGGCGTCAAGCTTCATCCTCAGCTCAGCTAACAAGAGCCTGTAATGAAAGGATCAGAAACCTCCAAGCACCAATATGTGCCGAGGAGAAAGCCTTCTACCTCATGATGGCTTGGACTAAAAGAACGGAGGCATCCTGTCAGAGCAATGTCTGATGCTGAGCTCGCCAATGTTTCCTATCCTCCGGTTATCACGGAGCACTGGGGATCAGGAGACAGAAAAACACTCCTTCCTGAAGGTCCCCTGGGAAAGCACAGAGAAACCCAACTGTGAGGCCCTTGTGACAAAGTAGAGGACACGAGGGAGGGAAAGAGCCAATTCCACGGCTGCCTCTTGAAGCCACTGGGGACACACGTTAGGTCTGTTCATTAGTTGGTTGTCATAGCTCAGCCCATGAGAGTGAATGTGGCATTGTGGGGTTGGGGTGGGGAGACAAAGAGACAGGAGACCATCCTAGAGCATGGCTCTGGCAAGCAAGATTTCCTAGAAAAGGAAGGAGGCAAAGGGTTTCTGAAGGATGTCAGAATGCTGTGTGTTAAGAAGAATCAAAAGGAGAAGGACAAGATGAGGAGAGGAGGTACCCAGAGATGACACCTGATTTCCCTCAGGTCAGGGGATGGTTCAGGCCGAGGTCATTGATACTAGGTTTAGTCTAGGAAGAACCAAGAAAGAGATCAAATCACTGTTTTCATTTTGGGGATTTCACGTGCTCGAATGCAACATATGTATTTATCAGAAGCCAGCAAACAAACACACAAAAACAAAAAACTGAATTTCCCTTTTGCATTTTTTTCCCTGTCTAGAACACGTAAGAGGAGAAAGCTATTCGTGAAGCCTTGTAGCGCTCCGGGTTAAACATGCTCGAGTATCCAGTCCCAAGTGGCTCATCTCGGAAGATATAAACCATAGAAATAGGATCTAAGAATTACTCTAGTTAATCTCTGCACAGCATGGAAAATTGAATGGTGTCTGCAGATGGGAGTCAACGAATGTTTACAAAAGCTTAAGGAGTAGGGAACCGTAAAATTGAGAACGGATTCACTGAAATGTTGTCATGCACTAGACAAAGGACAGAAGAGCACGAATAAGCGGTGGCACTGAAGTCACCATCTACCAACTGGGGAGACCGGGAAGAGGTCCCACTGCTTCTATCTCACCAGCCACAGACATGGAGGACACATCCACGCACCCAGTCCATCCCCAACGTTGGAGGGAGGCTCCAAATGTTTGCTCGTGACATGCTGTGGACACTGGGTCTCTTCAGACTGCCACCTAATCTATGCACAGTTTGCATAAAGATACAGCAACCAAACCAGCTCAACTTGAAAGTGGTCGAATGGGCTCAGGACGAGAGCTTTGAACCATCCATAAACAAAGGTGCATGAAACACTCCACTTGCATGAACAGTGAGGAAAACCCTGAAGAATGACACCGAATGCAGAGGCTCTGTCACTGAGGCAAGGCATCATCAACCACACAAGAGCGTGGATCAGTGTGGCCCAAACCCTGAACTCCATGAAGTAGGAAAATCCTTGGCTCTCCACTTTCCTACAAACTAAATCCAGACCCACAATATGCTGAAGATGGCAGCAGGGATATGACCAGCAGACACAGCCATGGCGTCACCCTGCCATGAGAACTGGAATTGCACTTGTGTCTCAGGAGTCTCTGTCCATTAACTGTCATCACACTTACGGATGCTCAAGGATGCATGTGGGCTGCCTGGAATCCACATGGCCAGAGGCAACACTTTTAGCGGGAGAAATGTAAAGTGATCAAAGTTCCAAACAGTTATTTACAGATACACTTTAAAATTCGGGCCATTAACACAGCGGGGGACGGAACACGAAAATCTTGGTATCTGGGCCCCTTGTCTCTTGGAGCCATCCCGCCTGCAGCCTGTGTTTTTTCACAGGTTTCATTCTCAAGGATGATTTGGAAAGATGGAGAGAAATTAGCATATTGATTTCCCAGCACTCTGAAGGCCAAAAGCAGCAAACACTCGGTCATGTTTCAGATGACGGAATGTGAAATTAAATTAGGCGATGCATCTGTGCTCTGCACCAAATCGCCAGCCCCAGTGAGTGGTTTTAAGAAGCAGAGAGAAGGGAGAGAAAGAGAAGGGGAGAAGCAAGTGAACGGATGGGCTAGCCAGGCAAGCTGGAGAGGGTGACTGAAGGAAAACCAGTAAATCCGTGCTTCAAAATGCATGCAAAGAGAGTCGGCAGCTGGCACTTCTAGCAACAGAGCCAGTTCTAGGCACATTACTTGGAAATACTTCACATGTCTAAGGTATCTTAACTTGGGAGAATTGATAGCTGGATTTATTTCCTTTTAAATCATCAATTCTTTCAAATACCAGTTCCTGGGCTTAAGGTATTTCTAAATTCTCATGATATTCTTTCTGATGGGTCCTAGGACATGGTTTGTTTTTGAAACAATAGACCACTAAATGAAACCATGACATTCATTGGTGCCATGTACCTTTATCGAGCCAACACCAATCAAGTCTATAACTGTGGATCACCCTCTCCCTCAAGGAGTACAGGATGGACATTTAAAATATATATTTGTATAGCGTAAATGTAATGTAAATGTACAATTTGTAAATGATGACAAAATTTCTGCAACGGAACGGAAACAGAAGAGTTACTCCCCGTTTTTCTCTATTCTGTTAAAAAAGAAAACGTGATAATTCAGCGTTGATAGGTGTTACCAGAAAAAAATGTATACATAATCTATCTTTATTTTATGTGGATTGATATTTTGCTTGAATGTATGTCTATGTGAAAGTGTCAGATCTTGGACCTACAGGCAGTTGTGAGCAGCCACGTGGATGCTGGGGTTTATATATTATAATACAATATAATATATAAATGTATATAATTTCTTCCTGGCCAAACCAATTTGAGAAATCCTAGAATCCTAGAATCAGGAGCTTTTCAAAGTCCTCCGTATGCTTGTGCATACAGAAGAGTGGGAGGCAGGATCGTGTTTCCAAAATGGACTGTTTGTCATCCTCTCTAGGGACCCCTATATGTTGGGAAATGCCACAGATCCTTCTGATCCAGTGCACACTCATCTGCTCAAATCCATTCCCAAATCACATTTCCAATATTCTCAAATCTAAGTGATGGAGTCATGTTGGCCTAATGACCCAGAAGCCAGATGCCCCAGGCTACAGACCACAAACTCTGTTCTGTTGCAAGGAGATTAAAAAGATAGAAACAGCAGACAGGAGGAGATTAACATATGTGAGCCAAGTTTAACCGTATGCACTGTCACCTGCACAGGATGCCAATTCCGGACTCTGAGATTACCATTTATTTGAAGAAACAATTCCTTTGGCAATTAGAAATGAGTTGAACAGCGAACTCTTTCCATCCTGAATGTTTGAGATGGAACTGAATGCTCTCAGCTAGCAGTCAAAATGTGTAATCCCATAAGTCAGAGTTTCCATGATGGTTATTGCTGTTGCTTTAATTATTAAACTAATAACATGAGTATAAGATTGCATAGATAATTCAAACGAAATTGAATCATTTACTTGTTAGCTGGCAAAAGGCACGATAATTTCTCATTGTGTGTTAAAGGGAGGAGTTCTAGTTAGCATAGAAGGCTGTGTAAAGAAGGGCTCAGCCAGGCTCCCTGAGGACCTTGCAGTACGGTGAGGCACTCCAGGGCAAGCTACAACAGATGTAAAGTCATTCAAAGGAAGACTAGGCTGTATCCGAATTGTTATCTAACTTTGAGAGCAGAGAGAGATCGCCCAAACCATGGTGCAAATTGAGAAGCCTTCCACTTATGGAGACAAAACTAATCGTGTTCACAGACCTTCATAGAGGACAGGGAAAACATCATGCATACATGTAGAATGAAACCTGAATTTCTACCACTTCTCTAGGAGGATAATTTGGCAAAATCTAGGAAAAGGTAAGTACTCCTGGGTTGGTGATCAGTGGGTAAAGACTCGGACACAAGTACAGGGACCTGGTTCAGATGTCCCCCAAAAGATCCATGAAGTCAGTAGCATGTATCTGTAACCCCAGTGCACCTACAGTGAGATTAAAGATTGAATTCACTGTTAATTCACAGGGAAATCCCCACCCCAGGGCGGGGGGTGTAGGCCGCATAGACTGGCAGATATAATTGGGACAGAGGGTAGAGACTGATAACTGATGCTGTCCTCTGACTGTCACGCACTCTCTGTTACATGCACACACTTTCACCCACACAAGCACACACACAGGTATGTACACAAATTAAAAATTAGTAGTCATTCCTTCCTGCATTATTCCATAACTAAGAGTGCGTTTGATATATAAATGAACACGTATGTGCAAAACACATGTAGATTTAAAAGTGCATTATGCCATACTCTCTTTAATAAAAGCAGTCCTGTAAGAACTACTTCAAAAGTGCACGCCGAAATAACAAATGAAGCATTCACAATTTTATGGTGGTTGCACATTAAAAGTATAACCCCGTGATATGCCTTTTTAGTAATTATTTATATGAATTGTGTGTGGTTGAATGCATGTACATATACCATGTGTTTGCAGTAGCTGTAGAGGTTAGAAGAGGCTTCAAACCTCCTGGGACTGGAGTTAGAGATGGCTGGAAGCTGGAATGTGTGTTCAGGAAACTGAGTGTGTGTCTTCTACAAGATCAGAGTGCGCTCTTAACCACTGGGCCTTCTCTCAACCCTCTGCGATACACCATTATAATAAATAAATTATCAAAATTATATTCACCTGTTACTTTTGGTCTTTTAAAAATATAGCCACAATAAAATATAAAACCATACATGTGGTTTTAATTCACTGTTAATGTTATTTTTCTGTCATACAGAGCTGCTAACCCTCCAAGAAGACTGTTGTCCACACACACTTCCATGCAATGCAAGACATACACATTCACACACACTCACACATACACACTCTCTCTCTCTCTCTCTCTCTCTCTCTCTCACACACACACACACACACACACACACACACACACTCACTCACACAGGGATCAGTTTTGAGATCAGGTGGATAGCTAACGAAAAGATCGTTTTGTTTTGATTTAACCCCGGGGAGGCTCCCTTTCTTTTGCCGGTAAGGTGAAATTATGGTCGCCTCTCTGCACTGCAGGAGTGCGGTGGTAATCAAATAAGGCCAACTGATGGAGCACACGCTCACAAAGTGCAACAGATGTTCTCCGACACAGTTCCGGAGTTTCCTTTCAAGAAAACCTTCCCTAAGGTTAGTATGAAGCTGACAGCTGTGGCCCAGCAATGGGTAGGGCAGGATTTCTTGAGCGTGTGCGTATCATGTTACCTGTAAGGGAGAAAAGGAAAGTGAGGATCTCCAACAGAGATGCACACGTTGGAAGGAAAGGACAAGCTGGAGACGAGTCAAGGAATGGCGGTTGGCTTTCAGGTCAGAGTTGGGAGCAATCTGTGGCACCCTATTCTCTATGTAAACAGATGTTCTAAAAGATTTATTTATGTTTCATGTGTCTGCTTTGTCTCCATACCCAGTGATGACCTAGTACCTTAGGAGACCAGAGGAGGACATTGGGTCCGCTGGAACTGGAGTTACAAAGGGCTGTAAGCTGCTGTTTGGGTGCTGTGCTAGGAACCAAACCTGGGTCCTCTTGGGAGAGAAGCAAGCCCCATCTCCCTAGATCCACAAGTGGTTGATTATAAAGTTGCCCAGTAGCGAAGAGTTTCATGGGCACAGGGAGGAAACGGTTTCACTGCTAGGAGGTAGAAGAGTTCATCCCAATACTGTCTAAGCTGGACAAGCCTGAAGATGGGAGACTGATGCAATCACTTCCGACCAGAGAGATGGTGAGGAAGAGCTTCAGCCTAGGGGACAAGAAGGAGAGCGAAGTCATGCCCACATGGCTTGGGAAACATCCTTACCAACAGGTGATGTCTCAGAGGGGAAAGCCTGGGGTGGGCCACTGCTTTCTCCATGAAGAAAGTGCCTCTGTTGACAGAGGGAAAGCAGATTGGAGCCGCCAAGAGCAGTCTGTCTTTCCCATCCCTGGCCAACAAGCAAGTTTTCAAACTAATTCGGACTCTGCAATGTGCCAGGCCACCCAGGCATCAGGAGGATACTTCAAACCCAGTGAAAATAAAAGCCTTGTGTAATGTAGTGTAGCATTTATTTGAGCGGCTGGATTTATTTCAATGGCTTTCAAAATGATGTTCGCTCGCTATTCAAGGAAACATTAAGAGGTCACTTAAACTTTTCAGCTATACTTTAGTGCATTTTATGGAAGGATCTCTATGCTGTAGCATTTGTGACTTTGTGGCTATAAAAAGCTCCCTCCTCCACAAACATATTCCTCATGTGTGGCACAGATTTACTACTGCGAAGTATCTAGAGGAAGAACGGCTTTTAGTGAGCTGAGGTACGCAAGAGAAAGCAGCTTAGACCATCATGAGAGTCAGAGTTAGGGGATCTGTATTGGTCTTTCCATTTCTGTACGCTTACCCCTTCACTCACTCTATAAATGTTTACTCAGCATCCCTGAGAGCAAAACATTAAGGGTCCTTAGGTTACCTTGTTTGTCTTGGGGTGGGGGGATCCTAAGGAAACAAATAAATGTTATCCTGTAATGTAAGCACTGTGGTGAAACTAGAATTGTATGATAGCGAGTGACTGAGACTACGTATTCTAGACAGAGAAGTCCTATGTTTGAGGACATGACCTTTAAGATGCTTAAGAAGAAGTAGTGGGTCTGACCTACTCAGGGGTTGTTGAGTCAAGCCAAGAAACAGGGATGTTGGCGTGAGAGGGAGTCATGGTGGCAGTGGGTAGGGGAGTAGACAGAACGAGCTAGGGAATCCTGAAGTGCAGAATGCCGGAGGCATAGAAGAGGGCAGTGAGTTAGACTCTGGCTATAACAGCAGGGTATCACATTGGCGAAGAAGAGGTTCTGGGTGGTGTAATAGCAACCTGGCTTTGCATCTTCCAGGATGCCTACCTAGAAACAGACAGGGAAAGATGGCCGAAGCCTAGGGACTATATTTTACTAGTCTAAACGACAATGTGTCTCAGAAATTTCATACTACAGGCAGGTAGGTTCAACACACACACACACACACACACACACACACACACACACACACACACACACACACACACATATGGGTTCCTGAACCTGGGTTCCTCTCTCACACAGGAAGCTGCCAGATCTGTCATTTCTCTCCTCCTACTCTTTTTACATAAAAACGTATTTGCAAATGGTTGGAGTTGGATGAAAGAGAAGACATAACTTATCAAACTTGCACACATTTTTGAAATAGCTTCATTGAGAGGTGGTTTACATGCCATAAAATTTGTCTGCAGGGAATATATTTTTCTACCAAAATCATAAGGACACACAAACATTAACATCATCTAATTTTGGAACTTTTTAATCCCTGTCTAGCCTAGAAGAAATTGGAAATTAAAGGGCATTAGTAACAACCACATTGGATGGTAGATGTAAATTTGGATGACTCTGAGTTCCTCAGGGTGAACCATCACTTGACGTAGAGGGTACAAGTACTGAGGGGGATCCCTGTAGAACACAATTCAACATATGGTTCTTTTCGAGGAACTGATTTTAAAACAGGTCATCAGAAATAATACTTTCATCTAAGCCTTCTAGGTTTAAAGGAAGGATGTATAAAATGGCCTGGCTTATTTTAAAAGAAAAATTGGGCTTCTCCATTAGAGTCAAATATAAACACCCACTGTGAACAGCAATGCCCTTCCGGAGTTTATCTCCAACAGAAACAGTTAGTTACTAGATCGTTTTGTTTGTACAGATTTCAAAAACATGCAAAAGTAATCTCACTTCACATCAGAGACTGGGATGCTGGTTTACCTCCAGTTTACCTTAAGTATTGACATTAGCGTGTTGGGAATTGGCAGGTGGTCCTGAGGTCCTGACACTCCCAGTGGATGCCAAGTGGACAGATAGGTTTGTGTCTAATAGATTGATCAGGTGGCCCATTTAGAAGTCAAATGCCTTCCTGGATGACCACTGGATCAGCTTGCACTTGAGAAGGGGATATCGATAACAAGTCTGAACTGAGGCAGGGTCTGCAAACCCATGATTAGGGAGCTATCTTAAAAGAAGTAATTAAGAGCAGTTAGTGTTCACGAGGTAGGAATGGGTGTTAATTTCCTCCTTAACACCTTTCCCTGGAACAAACTGGTGAGAAATTTCTTGAGAGAGGGAGGGGGAGAAGAGGAAAGAGCTCTCCCTCCACACACATAGAGGGATGTTTAAATAATGACTGGAATAATACCAGTGATAATTGATAAAGACGTTTGGTGGAGTGTGTCTTGTTAAATGCTTCTGCTCATCCAGAGTCTGCTTTAGAGACCACCTGGGATCACCTGGTGAGTTTCTTTCATTCCACTCAAGAGTAAGGTATGGAAAGCTGATGTTATTAGCCAGGAAGTACATAGCTAGTTGGTATTTATGCCAGTATCAGAAATGAGGTATCTTGGTACACAGACTGTCTTTCCTGTTCACCATGGCGGCTACTCTTCCTGCTTACCAAGAAGCACTCTCCACAATGAGGGAATTACTATTGACCTCACCTGATGTCCACAAGGGACCACAGCTCTCAGAGTCACACACATTTTTATAGAGGGGGAACCTAGAGACACTTAGGAAAGTTAATCGACTTTGACAAGGTTAAAAATCAATTAAGTAGAGGTGCAAGCATCCAAATTAATGCCTACTCTAGAGTCTAAGACTTTAACCAAGGGGCAATGCCCCCCTCCTTTGATCAATAGTGTATGTGGCTGCTTCAAAGTTAAAGAGCTGGTGAACACATAAATGCTATTTCTTGATTATTATAATACCATGAAAAAATGAGTTCTGTATTTCTAGGTTATAATCTGGTTGGTCTCACTTGTTTATATCAGAGGAAAAGTTGTACATGAGGCCAAGGCTGCTGTCTGCAGGAGGCAGCCTCCCCCTCTAGGTAGCAATTGGTCAGTGATAGAAGTTCAGAAATGATGCAGCATCCAGAGAGATGTCCTCGCAGATGGCTCCTCTTTTAGTGATGAACTTATATTTCCTTGGCAACATGCAACAACCGGGTTAAGGATTCATGGCCAACACATCAATTTCACAATTTCCTTCCTAAGTGTCCATGAATATTTAAGAGCAGGTCTTGCAAATGGAGTCTAAATAACCCACTCGTGCCCTGAAGTACTGAAAAAAAGCAAACGATTTTATTTTTGCTCTTCAATAGAAACCTAAGAAAAACACCCTTAGATAAGGAATGTGCTATTTGGCAAAATGTAGTCCACTCTAGGACTTGACTTTACTCATTCTTTCTATCTAAGCTGAAGAACTGAGACACTTAAGGTGTTTTCGCTCAGTTGTTAGGTAGCGCAGAGCATGGTCCCTTTCAATGTATTAAAAAACGGATATCAAAGTCCATAGAACGGTAAGACAATGATATTTATTTCCCGTATAATTCTCATAATTATGAACTTCCTACACATAAACAGGAATAGTTGAATAGAGGGGAAAATATTTTCAAAAAGCCCCCAATTTAAGTAAATAGTTCCTTTATTTTATTTTTATTTAGGGGGAAGGCAATCCATCAACACTTTTGGCATCATCCTTCATGAGCTACCTTGTTTTTTGAAACAAGGTCTCTCGTGGGGAGTTTGGTCTCAGAGATTAGGGGAGGCTGGCCAAGCCATCCTCCTGTCTCCACCTTTCTAGTCCCCAGTGCTGGGTTTTCAAGTGCAGACATTTTTATGTTAATGCTAGAGATAAAACCCAGGTCCTCATTCTTGAGTAGCAAGTGCTTAACTGACCAAGTTATCTCCTCAGGACTGTCCAGTTTAGTTTTTTTTAAGTCAAGACAGCTACTTAACATGGAAAGCAAGGGAGTTGAGTAAGCAATCGTTCTGTGCAAGTGTACTGCAGAGGATAAACTAGCTCCTAGATGTTTCTACTATTACTGCAACCATCATCAGTTTATAGAAACCTACTTTCTGACAAAAGCCAGATGGCCGACAAGCTTACACGCTTGAGAAATGAGACTCAGAATGTAGTGTGTGCGACACTAGAAGTGAATCATCTCGTGTTATGGCTTCACCACATCCTGGTATGGGTGCCATCATGATTCTCCTTCCAGAGATGACGCCACCATGAATCAGAGATGAAGTCACACTGTTGGAAGGGGCTGAGACGGCATTCAGGGGGATGTTCGTTCCTCTCCGGTCTCCATGCTCATAATGACAACACACTACAAGCAAGATGCCACCCCTTTACAGAACATCACACCTAAGCTTCTTAATGCTTAGTGGTTCTCTGTGCTATACTCCTTCTAAAGCTTCCACAGCAGTGGTCAGAGAAAAGATGTGAGAGAGGAAGGAGGAGGAGGAGGAGGAAGAAAGGGGAAGGAGGAAGAGGAAGAAAGGGGGAGGAGGAAGAGGATATTTCCTATTTAGGGGAGAAAAGGGGAAGGGAGAGGAAACGTTTCAACGTTGCTTTTAAAATCCACACAGAACAAAATAAATTGCCTATGGCAGCACCGCCATGTTCTCTGTAAGTAACCTCTGTTCATCCACTCAGGTTTCAGGTACCTTTCCCATGTACAGTAGTGTTGGCTTGCACATGTCACCCTGAAGTGAGGGCCATGTTAGTAGAGTAGAAGGGACTACCTGGAACATAATAGGACTGTCCCTACCTTCCACAATCTGCCTCTTGTTCCCATCACAGCCAAGGCTTGGCTTTTGTAGCATTGCTACTGTTGTTGTTATCGTTAATTGTGCACTAGAGATGGAAGCCTGAGTTTTATATAAAACAAGGCAGATGTTCTGAGACATCTCCAGCACAAAAACTGACTTTCATACTAACTTTCTAACCCTACTAACGTCCGCTGGCCATTTAATACCCTAAGTAAGCACAGGTGTCAATCTCCAAGTATTGAGCTGGACTGGGTATAAAAAAGAGAAAGCAGAAAAAAGTAGACATGTTGTTAAAGAAAGAAGGCTGACATGAAAAGGTTGCTAGCAAATGGGGCTGCAGATAACTCAGGATAAAGTAGTTTCATATTTATAAAATTAACAAAATTAAATAAAATCGAACCAGTCCAAAATTTCTTTATGTTCAGCCTGAAAACCCATCCATTAGACATTCACTGGGGTTAGTAACCAACATCAAGCACACCATGGAGCCTCAGTAACTCAGGTTTCTAGGTAATCACACGTCATGCGTGAGTTTTTAAAAACATTTTTAAAAGATTTCTTTCTTCATTCATCCATCCATCCATCCATCCATTCATTCATTCACTTATTCATTATTTTATGTGCATGTGTGCTCCTGGGTGAGTTTGTGTGCATCACTGCATCCGGGTACCTGAGAAGGCCAGAAGAGAATAAGAGGGGAATGGGAATCTCCTAGAACTAAAAGTATGGGCAGTTGTGGGCCTTCTGGCATGAGATCTGGAAACCCTGGTCTGAGGCATGGGAATGCAGTATGTGCTTTTCACCCTAAGTCATCTCTCCAGACCCACTGTGTGTTGAAAGGAAGTCCATTAGGTTTAGTGAACGACACTAACTCCAGTTTTCACTGAACCATAGAGTAGAAAACTCCACCAAGGCCTGACAAATGATTTGTGGTTTTCCAATCGACCACACACAATCTAATTTCATCACAGAGCATTCAACAATTCTATTTTCTCTCTGAGAAACCTAGAACTGACCCCCAGGTCTAATCTTTTAGATAGTTAACGGTTGGGGAGCATAATAAGCCGTCATCAACAAGCAAGCTGCTAGAAAGCCATGGCTATAGCTTATTAGGTTTAATTTTACACATGAGCAACCTTGGACATTTAGTATTTGACCCCTAAATGGCCCCAGGTGATCCCAATTACTATCTGTGTGTGCACACACACAAACATACTCATATACCTGTATTTTCTACAAGCCAACACATTAATAAGGCTTTGTTTTCATACTGAAACTCCACATAGATAACTAACTATAGTCATAAGAATACGTCCTGCTCATCCTGGTTATACTAAAATGCTTAGCAGAACTAATTGTAGTCGTAGGAATATGTTCTGCTATTACTGGTTATGCCAAAAAGTGCTTAGGAGACATTTGTTGTTGTTGTTCATAGCACGCTCATGAATTACAAACCTATAATTTCCCAGTTGTTATTGATTCTAGGCAATTCTTTCACATGACATCTTTTGTTGAGTACAGTGCCTTCCCATTCCACCAACAAAACAATGCACATCGTCAGGTGCACCTTCAGGTCCACCACGACCGAGATGCCACTGCCCAAATTCATGGTCAAAATCTAAGTTTCAAGGCAACAGGATTAAAAGGTGTGATTACATCATGGGAGTGCACCCCACATGAATCGGATAAGTGTCTTTCTAAAAGAGGCCCCATCCCTGAAAGCTTCCTTGACTTTTCTCCAAGCAAGCTGTCCAAATAAGCACAAAAGACGAGGCCTATAAGCAATAGACCCTTGTCTGACCCATGCTGATTGGGATCTCGGTCTTGAACTTTTAGCCTCCGCAAGTGAGAAATAAGTCCCTGCCCTTTACAAGATGCACAGTCAATGGGATTCTGTTACTACAGCTTACATGGGCTCACAAGAGCAAGCCTATGGTGAATTGTATGAATTAGACAAGGCAGGGACATAAAAGGGACAGACAGATGCAAGTCTGGTCACTTTCTCCCAGACTCAGAGAAGAGCGGCCCAGAACTTTGTTAGTGGGCTCATTTCGACACCTCACGCTCCTAGCCACAGACACCATCATGAAACTCAGTGGGTAAGCTAGGCAGAAACCAAACATGAGGGCCAGAGAGAGACAGAACAGAATGGATATGGAACCTAATCTCAGGATTACCCTGTGGCTTCCTTCAGAAATACTTTTCTTCTATTAAAGCCAGTTTGAGTTCTTAATTTCTGTAACTTTTCACTTAAAGAGTCTGGACAAGTAGTGGCCAGGCTGTTGAAATTTTATGCCATTTGAGTTACTGTTGTTGGGCAATGACATCTATTACAGATACAGCAGGCAGCCTTATGGTGACTCAATGAGTCTCCTTCCTCATGTTTCCACCATGGTAATACCCCATTCTCCTGAGTACAGGCTAAACCCTGAGGCTCTTCCAAAAGGCAGGAAGAAAGGAGAGCTGCTTCCATAAGTACTATTTGAAAACAATTTTGATTTTTTTTTTTGTCTTTTCTATCCTTTCTGGCTCTCTATGGCTCCTGAGGGCATGGGAGAAAAATACAAAAAACAAAATCTGTTGTCTTCAGCCAGTTGCCAGAAAGAACCCAAGACCTATTTGCAGGTATCTACGTGCACTTGTACAGAGACCTCTACCTGGCCCAGTCTCTGGATAGCCGCAACAGGTACAGCCTGTGTGTTGTTCGCTAGCTGCAGAAACAGCAGAAGCCCAAGGAACAAATTAAACTGCACCCAAACTCTTGGTACACAGAAGCTATGAGAAAAGAAATGTTTGTCATTTGAAGCTGCTAAGAATGGGAGATTCATTTCAAAAACATTCTTATCATTTAACGATTTCTTTTCGTATATTTTGCTCATAACCTTTACCCTTTTCCCAAGTCTTCCCAGGTCCTCCATACACCCGGACCTACCCAAGCTCAGGTTTTCTCTCTCTCAAATAAAAAAGATGAAAATCAAAACAAGCAAAAAAAGACAGGAAGACAAAAACTACCCAAACAAAACAAAATTAAAAGCCCACCTAAAAAAAGCCTGGGGTGTGGTCTGTATTGCCAGGCATGGGGTCTGCCCGGGTGTGGTTGATAGACCCAGTAACACTCAATTGGAGAATACTGATTCTCCATTTCCACACAGATATCTGTTGCAAATAGCTTCTTGAATAGAGGTAACACTTTGTGTCCCCTTCCCAGTGCCTGAAACTGTTTAGATCTTGGACACAGCGCCACACGCTCTGTGAGTTCATGTGTGTATTAGCCCTGCTGTGTCTGGAAGATGCAGTTCCCTTGGAGTGATGCACCCACCACCTGTGGCTCTTACAGTCTTTCCTCCCCCCCCCTCCACAATCCAAGAGCCTTGAGGGGAGGACTTCGATAAAGACATCCCAGAGGATAACTAATAGGATGCAACTAACCTCAAGTAATAACCATAAAATACTCATCCTTTGACTCTCGAGAGCCTTTCCTGGGAGGACATCTCGTCTATTTTTAAGGCTTTCAAATTCAACTGACGTTCACCATATCATTCTATCAGGACCCAAACATACATTGTTGAAGTTGTGTTAAGTAGGATATTTAAGAGGAAGACTGGGGGTTGAAATTCCATTCCACTTAGACCGGCCTATTTTACAAACATTCATAACTGAGTCCTCACAATGTTTCCAGCACGAATGAATATAGGGAACAATCATTTGTTGCATGTGGCTTGAAATCCATTCAGCAGAAGCTGGTAAATCAGAACGGGCACATCGTTCTCATCAGCTGTGAGACTTTAGACGTACCATTTAACCTTCCAAAACTTTGGCATTCCCATCTACGAAAATCCCAATGATAGCAGCTGGTTGGTAAAATTTTAAGACTACCAGTAGTGATACCAAAGGAAAATATATACTAAAGCATTGTCACATTCTAAAATCGAAACTATAGTTTCTGTAGTGCTCATTACCAAACCGATACTATTCAGGCTTTACAGAAAGTGGTAGAAAGCAGGCCATAATTCATTTGCTCTTTACTAGCTTATAGGGGAAGATTTTTCAGTATCTATTTAAACATGAAATTTGAAATCAGTAACCTAAGGTAACTGTTTCCACTGTGCCTTTTAAAACCTGCAACCGGAATGGGTTCTCTGAATATAAATGAGCCTCTCACATCAGTCTGAACAGTCTTCGCAGGACAGTCTTGGCTGTTATTTATAGAGAAGGCGAGTGAAGATCACAGGGACATGACAAGTCTAAGCATCTCGGCCAGCCAATGTTTAAAAACAGCAAAAGCCATGCTGTGGGAAAAGTTGATTTTAAGTTTAAACAGTGTTTAAAGCCCTCATGTGGAATCAATTAAATGTTCTCCTTGGATCCGCTGCCCCCCTCCTGCTTCCTTCTTGGTGAATCATTGAATTAACATTTTGGGATCACTGAAAACACTTTTTTTTTGTATTTTCAATATGTCACTGTACTTTAACTCAATATACTAGTCCAAATAACAGATCTCTTAATAAAAATGCTCAAGTAAGGATAATTAACATCCTTTGGGGGCAAAGATATCAACAATAAGCTGCTATGGACAAAACAACACATTATTATTGAATTCCGGGCACCAGGCTAATATTTCTAGCTACGAAGGTCCTTGAGACTCAAGTTGCTCACTTTGCTTTTAACGAACAAGGTCAAAATCATGAATCGAATTCTAGCAGCATACTTTACACCTCAGAAAAAAATTTTGCCTCAAGGCACTGCAAACTGCTAAGTATCTTTCCAGTAGGTCTAAATATTAATAGACACATCAAAGTTGAGGATGGATTTATCCCTAGGAATCAAGTTCTGTTCTAGTTCTGAACACTTTGGTGTGGCATAAAATATAATTAAAACATTTATTAAGCTCTAACTATGGGCTAGCTGGGTGCTAAGGGAATACAAAGTATAAAGCAGACACACTATAATAGAAAAAAATAGAAGCTGTAGAGGGTAAGGAATGGATCCTCTAGTCCTAGTTTGTCTAAAGTCGGGCAATGCCTTCTACTCCAAAAGCTGGGGTAGATGGATGCAAGAAACATGTTTAGATTGTAGATAAAATTTTTAGTTTAGTTTGGAACAAATTGAAATCTGAGATTCTGGAGCATCCAGAAGACAGTGAGAAACACAGAATTTGAGCTCCGTTGTGGCAACCAAACTGAAAAGAAGAAAATGAGATTGGTCAGGGAGAGTTTATCAAGCAAGAATCCAAAAAGAATCAGGATTTCAAAACAGCAAAGAAAGTTAATGTGGAAGAAGCCTCAAGAGTAAAGGCGATCAGAGGAGAAAAGAATCTCGAAGTGGGTGAGCCAGAGAGGCAAGACCAAGGACCAGAGTGAAGCATCATCTTCAATCACCATAGCAATGTGGAATTCAATCACCATAGCAATGTGGAAGAAGCCAAGGAAGTCTTAAACACCACAAAACTTAGAATCAGGGCACACTGGGGATCTTAGCTGGAAAACTTCTGATGGGATGGTAGGTATGGGATACAGAGAGTCACAAGTCAACATTCAATTATTTAAATATTAACCAGGAACCTCCTTTAAGTGTTGGAGATTAAAGAGTAGAAGCCATGCATTTGAAATATCAAGAAACTGAGATGGGTGAAAGAAGGAAATGTGAATGAAGAGAAACCAGAAATACATCTTCAGTTGAGAATGTGTGGAGCAGCAGGAAGGGAAGAGTCACAGTTTTGGAAGGGGAATGACTGAGAGTGGAGATAAAGACAAATGATTGATGATTAGGGTTGCAAGTCCAGCTAAGACTGGAACTCCTAAGTTTGCAATGTACCCAACCGCCAGAGTTAAAGAGGTTTTTCCTTCCAACACTGTCAGGAGCACAAATGAAGGTGTGAAGACCACAGATGGTCTACTGGGGCTAAGAATGGGCACTGCCAAAGCTGGGAGGCTGAAGTTTCAAGGGAGGCAAACAGTTGAGGGTCCTGGTGATATCAGGGAAGATATCTAAACAAAGAAGTCATGAGCATTCTGACAAGTAGATAGGAAAGGAGAGGTTGGAGGGATTTAGTCAAGTTAACATTCATGGCTAATGGTCAGAAAAATGTGGGAAAATAAAGGAGGTGAAGGGAAGATAGAATGGAGACCTAGTTAGTGTCTTTACAAAGGAAGTGATCCTCCAAAGACAAGAGGGAGACACAATGTTTAATATCCCAAGTCATCGAATAGTTTCTAAGATCAGGTGTTATATCTGAAAGAAATCACTACTATATTAAGAAAGCATGGCAAGTTTTGATAACTTGGGAAACATTAAACCTTATGAAGGAAAAGCAGAAGCATAAAAGCCAGAGCCTTGCAAATGTAGAAAATTGTATAGCTAAGTGACTGGGACCATTGCAACACACTAGGAAGGCATTTGGGATAAGACAAGGTCAGCCTGCATAGTACAATATGTATGTATAATAACAGAAACAGTTCCTTGATCAGCGTTGTTAGGGTTGGGAATAATATTCACTCAAAATACTTATGCCTCCTGTGAATACTTTCACTCCACTTGAGAAATATGTCCCATCAGTAAACTTGTTGTGTGGGTGTTTATCCTGCTTGTGGGTGGGAAGAGTATGACTCATATGTAAATTAGTAACTGGGACTATGAATGAAGACAAATAGCTTCTATGTAGTTTTCCCATTCCCATGATAGCTAGGATTTGTGACACTTAAGTCTGTCATGGTGCCATTGTTATTCACACAGATACATAGGTCTTACAGTATGTCACTTTTAATAATTGAGTGTTGGGTCTCATCGATACAAATTATATTCCTGTTTTGATGCTCATGTGACCACATGTTTTTAGATTTCTTGGTTCTTGGTTCTGTTGCAGGAGGATTGTACAAAATGTTCAGTCAGGGTTTCTACTTCAGGACTAATGAATTGATTATACTGATGATAAGTCCCCATCTCCACCAAATATGTTGTGAAGGAGAGACATCAGCTCTCAATTTCTAACTCGAGATTAAATAAGAGCAGAAGTCACAGAAACATTGTGTGCACATGGCCCTACACAAAGCACAACTTGAGATAAATGAAAGAATAAGACTGAGCAGAAAGGATGACATTGTCATATAACGGCTCAGACGAACAGCAGGTGCTTGTGCTGCCTTTTCTGTTTTCAGACACATGGGATTATTTCCGAGCTAACGTGGAACTCCATAACTGGTGGTTTGAGGTTACAAGCATGAAGGAGCCTTTGAACAGTGCCTCAGGGAAGAAAGGCAAAGGGCTCTGTGGTTAGGAATTATGGGATAACTGGAAGGAGACACTGTTATCAGAACAGCGTAAGGGGAGGACTCGCTCTCTTCGAGTCAGAGCACCACTTTCTAAACCTTGTAGTCATCCTGCTATGTAAAGTGTTACTGCGTGAAGTAAATACCACGAGTTTCTGTGTACAGCAGGGGTGTGAGTGAATGCATTGAACTCCACTTGCAGCAAGAATCATCTATTGATGGAGGGAGCACTGTCCTTGGTGCTGAAATTTGAAAATGACAGCGTCACAAGAAAGGTGTATGTGTATTTCCCTGTGTTTCTATGTATGTGTGTGTTTGTGTATGTATGCCTGCACACTCACAAAACAAGATAGTAGGTGCAGTGTACTTACACAACCACATATGGTAGTCTCAAATCCATCCCTTAGAAGAGAGAGACCTGTGTAGGGAGCTTCCTGACAGGCAATCCCTGAAGCCATGAGGTGGGAATAGAAGATGAGGAGGTTACAAATGCTGCAGGATTACACCCTTTTTACTTCATGACTGTTCCTAGATCACTATGTAATCCTGAGTTGTGTTCTCTCTTGAAATCTTAAAACATAATCGCTGGGAAATCTCTATGCCCTTGGAGTTAACTGTAAAATCAGAGGGCTGGACTAGAAGGTCTCATATGTCATGCTTCTGAGATGTCTTTCATTATCTGCATAATGGTCCTAAGAACACCTACCTTCAAATATTTGAGAATTTTTATAATAAAGGTAGTATTTTGAGTTGTAAGCCATAAAAGCTTTACATAGGTAGATAAAACCAGCCATAAACAGCAGTGCTACAAACTCTCTCACATAAACACATACAGAAGAAATTTACCACCAACTTCTTAGTACCCAAACATCTCACCCCAACTTTGGGCACCTGTCCCCATAAAATGATGACAATTACAGGCAGGGTAAAGAATAGATTTATGTATTTTCAAAGTCTCACTGTCACAGCCATTTTAAAAAGATGTTTATTTGCATGCAGACCAGACTACAGTTTACAAAAGTATGGCATAGCTAAGAGCAGAATCATTCATAACAACCTTGACTGACGTTTGTCCACCTGCATCTATTTTTTTGAGGATCACCGACAATGCACTTTGGCTGCAGCTTCTACACTGGCAGCGTGTGCCACTCTCAATGCTGCCCCAGCTTCATCTGATGGGGGCTTCACAAATCAAGTGCTATTTCCAACACTTGAAAATTTATGAGCCACATTCCATGGCCAACAGAAACACACCACAAAAGCACAAGGCCAGCTCTGCAGCAACCAGAGGCACCTGCTTTCTCCAAACATTGGCCAGGCCACAGTGCTGAAGTTGGGCATAGACTTTTAAGTCCCTTGCTTAGATGCTTCTCATGGAAAATAGTTCAGATGATCATTAGAAAAGATTTTTTATCTTATGGTAGCTATGTTTTTACATAGTAGAGATGGATCATATTTAACAAACACTGCGAAAATAACATTCTAGTAAACAACAGATTTCTCTACTTCTACCTATTGCTAGAGATATAATCAACAATGGTCGGGCCTGAGGCTCTATTCCTCATCAGGCACAGGAACTGTGGTAGAGTGGGGTACAAACACACAGCCTTTACAACCTGGCTTTGTGCCTGGAAACAAGCATCCCCAGTACGCAGATAAACCTTAACATTTTCTATAGTGTAATGAATCTCAAAGACTAGGAAGGAGTTTGATATATGCAATTAATAGAAAGACAATAAAGCAATCACATACATTAGGTATGCTCTGAGTTTGTGGCAAGGGCAGTTTTTGCCTGAGCACCAGGCTCAGTGATGTAGAGAATTCAAGTCTAAGTTCTATGATATCATTGTCTAGGTGGGACCAACCATGTTCTCATTCCTGGAAAGCACAGCTGTACTTCATGATCCTAATGCTGTAATGTTGGGGCAAACGGAAGGTTTCCATACATGAGTGACAACTACAGAACTACTTTTTCAGCTTTGTCCAGTAACTCAGGTCCCCTTTGTTTGTAACTTAGTCACTTTGTTGTTCCCATTAGTCAACTCATTTATAGGCGTGTGTGATCAAGCCTGACTCTGAATTTTTTTTCCGGAGGTGGGGACCGAACCTAGGGCCTTGTGCTTGCTAGGCAAACGCTCTACCACTGAGCTAAATCCCCAACCCCCTGACTCTGAATTTATCTCTCACCATTCTTACTCTATTATTCCTAGAAAGAAATGCACTCTGAATTTCAAAACACTGACCATACAAATAAACATTAAGAAAACAATATATTCAGAAAGCAAGTGAAGTATGGCTGGAAGTGAATACACACACTTCTAACTTCCCCAGCCTCCTCTCAGCTCTTTACCAAGACGTCCAGTCTCTTTAACATCAGCTCCATCTCATTTTCTCAGAGAGGAACAACTTTACCTAAGCTATACTCTCTCACTACCGTACAGTATCCTTAGTGTGCTTGCACTTTTAACGGTGACATGCCATGTGAGGAAAAGTACCCGAGTTTCTATAGATTGGTGGTGGTATGCTGATCCTCAAAGATTTCTGACTTTAGAGCATTTTGGCTTAGGGAGCCAGGGATATTCAACCCATCTCTGCTAGAGGAATAGAAATGACTAAATGATTTCCACACACTCAATGCTCCTTTCCCTCTGCAGTGCCAAGAATTGAAACTGTGCCGTAAATGTGTGAGGCTATTACTCCATTACTCCTCCAACACACTCTCTCTCTCTCTCTCTCTCTCTCTCTCTCTCTCTCTCTCTCTCTCTCTCTCTCTCTCTCTCTCCACACCTCCAGTCCAGTTCTTCTGTTCTTGGGA
Source organism: Rattus norvegicus (assembly GCF_021556685.1). NCBI lineage: Eukaryota > Metazoa > Chordata > Mammalia > Rodentia > Muridae > Rattus > Rattus norvegicus. The sequence goes on along the minus strand of NC_141540.1, from coordinate 64,911,097 downwards.
AGACCAGAAATAAAGAGTAAAGAGTCAGGTCTGAAGGCACATAAATCTAATTTCAACCCTGATGGAGCGTGGGCATCAAACTTGTGAGTTTAAGACAAACTTGCCTGTTTGCCTGTTGTAGAAAGGTCAAGGCAAGCTTGCTTGAGGTACAACACATTGAGACATACTGCCAAATAGCAACCGCAAAAATCCAGAGCTAAGCATGCACTTCACTGGCCAAGCACTTGCCTGGGATCTGCAAACCATAGTTCTGGCATGGAAGAGAAAGAGGAGGAGAAAATATGTATTTCTTATTTATGCTACATGAAATATGACTTACAAATGTATTTGTCCTTAACTTACATAATGCTGTAACATCAGTTCAAAAAATTTCTCCAACATACACTGGCATAGATTTAGTATTTAAAATGAACCTAAGCTTTATTTTTATTCATCTGTAGACCCAATAACTGATAGTTTTAATCAACAGATTCCAATAACTGGGTTCTAGGGATAGATGACTTAGAGGAGTCTTTTGACTTTGAGATTATATAATACTTGGGATAAGCAGAATAGAATTCTGTCACTTCTGTTGCAGATCCAAAATCACTGGTGCGATCGAGTCTCCACCCACACCCCAACTTCAGTGTAGATTATCCGGTGAGGGCTATGAGAGGTGTTTGTGTGGTTTCTTCTAAGCAGGATTCAGCTCTTAAAGGAAACTAAGAAAAAGGAATGAACGGTAAACAGACAATCGGCTAAATGAAAATCTGCCTGAATGTGCCCCCTTGACAGTCTCTCTGCATAACTGTGTGTGAGTTGTGGGCGGTCCAGTGAGACACGGGCTACTGACTAGGCTCATCAGTCATTCCATGCCCCCGGGTCTTCAGTGTCCTGCATCAGGAGCACATGTCTCATTGGACAAAGTAGACACTGAGAAGTATAAAGACCTTGATGGTTCGTCTAAAGTCACAGTTACTCAGACTCATAAGGATTTCCATCTTTATATAGAAGGCAGAACTTTCAGGAAAACCATAGAGTTTTTTCCCCCATTTCTGGAACTTACTACTATTAAATGAAAATAAATAATCACATTTTCAAAGTACAAAAAATGTCCAATACTACTGGATTAAAATTAGCCAATGCAAGCTATGCTTCTAGGTTTAATCCAAAATTAGCCAATGCAAGCTATGCTTCTAGGTCTAATAAATTCTCACTCTGGGCAGTTTGGGTGGCCATGAAAAACTTAAGTTTCCCCTCTACTACGTATGCTCGCTACTCTGACCCTACAGGTGGCTTCTCTGTGCATCATGGCATCCAGTCACATCTACAAACTTCCAAGCGGTGGACCATTATGCTGGACCCGATCTGCTTTGTGTACCCACTCCCAAACCAATCCCTATAAGATGAGCAGTGCATACTATAATCACAGCAGATTTGACCAGCCAATATCGACAGAACTAGAGCAGAAGAAACAGAAGTATTTTAAATATGAACACTGCTTTTTCCCGAAGGAGAAAAGGTACTTCCAAGGAAGACAAATAGGTGCCCAGCATAACGCGCAGACAGAGAGCACGAAAGTATGCTTTTCATTAAACAATTGAAAAGCTTGGTTGTCTTTTAGCAATAAACATGAAAGGAAGAAAGGAAAGGAATGGAAAGTCAAAATAAAGAAAAAAGAAAAGAAAAGAAAGGCACATGGAACGTGGGCCCAGTACGAAGATCTTTCGAGTTTGTAGAGTTAAGGTAAAAATAGCACTGAAGGAATTATTCACCACCATATGCTCCACCCGTGAACGGGGAATGTAAGCAGAGGGTAGACAGAGACTCAGTGCACTACACTCGCTACTGTCTACAGTTATTTGGGTCAGGGTGAAGACTCTGAACTTGTAACGTGTTATTGACTACGTCAGCGACTCATCGTGACACCTGTACCTGTTTAGAGGAAGCACAGGCTACCACAGTGCTCTGTCCTTTCCTCAGATCTAGTATGCTCACACTGGAAAGTTTTAACAAAAGCTGCTTTTCCTTACGCTGGGCTGTTGAGGGAGAATTTTCTACACGACACAGCAGACCTTCCCAAATGAAGTCCAAATCGGTACTGATTCTACTGATCTCAGAGAAACTTTGTGCCAGCATGAGTGTCCCACAGACATATTCAACGACAAAACAGTTGTGTTTGTAAACCTTGGGACAGGTGGGAAGTGAAGCAGAAAGGAGGTTTTGAGTCACTGATAATCAGTCATCAATATCACCTATAAACAAAACATATTGATTTGACTTCTAATTTTTAATTAGCAACTAAGATGACTCAGAATTGAAAGGATAAACAATTTGTCATGGAAAGTTTCTAGCTCATATGTGTATAAGCCAGAAAAGCTACCAGAGAGCCAAACTCTACATGCAAAGTAATAGATAGGAGGAGGTCTAGTAAAGGAGTCTAGCACCTAATCCCAATTTTGTGATGATCACAGAATCACTTGGACCTGCGCAAAACACTTAACTTGCTGGGTGTTTTAGTTCTTTATCATCTAAGAAACACAGGTCAGACAACATAGATTCTAAAATACGTTTGAGTTTAATAGTCCTTTAAATTATTTCTTGTAGGAAAAAAATACAGCTTGGGACAATAAAGCTGGTGATATAAAATACCCAACAAATGGAATATGCCAGACAATCAATTTTCAACAAAACAAATGCACTGTGGATGGAAAGCAATTCTTTCAAAAGAAAAATGAGGAGGACGGTAATAAAACAAGCAACATGCCTCTTCCTAACCAAGCCTGTTTCTTCACAACTGTTGTTTCTCCGAATCCTCAGAGACTTCTTGAGTCAAACCAAGTATGACTAAGGCTTGGGTCATCCAGGATCTCACATCCAAGACCTGTCAGTTTCATGAACATGGCTTTTAATACAGAAACAAACAGCTTCAGCATGTCAGAGCTGGGGAAGTGAGGCTGGCTAGGCTTCCCTTGCTTCCTCCCTTCCCCTCCCCCTACTTCTCCTCTTCATTCCTCCCCCAAGGGCCAAGGAACCAAACATACTACATGCTCAGCTCCTACCCAACTTACAGAAGAGGCTAGCCCCTTTCCAAAGAATACATCAACATCATCAACTTTGTCTATCTGGAAGATTTTATATATATATATATATATATATATATATATATATATATATATATGGAGAGAGAGAGAGAGAGAGAGAGAGAGAGAGAGAGAGAGATCTAAGCAGATGACAGTTCTCTGGGCAAGAGAGGGAACTTTTGCATGGATTTACAAAGCAAACAAGTAAATGGATAAATGACAAGTCAATCACCCATATCACTGCCTGAAAATGACCTCATGGTAACTTGTTTTGTGCCCTGAGAAGTATACTATGCAATGCTTTTCAATTAAACAAATAAACATTTTTTTTTCTAAAATGAAATTTGAATCAACTCGGAGCCTGAGTTGCCTGAGCATGTGTGTCTTAACAAACTAGCATAGCTACAGTGTTTTTACTGCACACGCTCACCACATGAGAATTGCAGCCCATCCTAAGCAGACGATAGCAATGAAACAAGTGAAGATAATGTGTTGATACAAATGATCTCTCTTCAAGAGCTCCTCCCAGTAGCCATGCTCTCCACTGTCTGTCTACCGTTTCACAGGAAGTGACCACAGGAGGAAAAGCTAAGGGAAGGGCACAGTTTACACACACACACACACACACACACACACACACACACACACACACACACACACCTTTGCTCCAGCACAGGTAAGTTAAGATGAAAACCCAGGAGGCCAGTTACTATGGAGGAACCCCACGCCTAATTCAACACCAGGAGCTGCCAGGGCTGAAGCTGTAGGAAGAGACAGACAGGTTCCTCCCTTTCAATAATTCCTCAGAGAGACAGTGGCAAGCCCAGGTTTTCATCACAGCTAAGAACAGTCCAAAGGGAATGAACCCCCCATTTCCTCTCTGCTTTATACCCTGAATAATATCCAGTATGAATAAAAAATGTTATCCAGTAAGGATCTGATGTGTGTAACAACAGGATCAGGCAGCCATGTTTGTATGGTACATAAAATGAGCTGTAATTAATATTTACAGGGGTAAGGAGTGATAAGCATAATAAAGCTGGTTTCAGGGTCTGTCTCTAGACTGTTGATGTACTTTGATTTATGACACTTTTATAATGGAGTCAAGTTTTTCTTTAAACAAACAAACAAAAACAGAAAACCAAAAAAACCACTCAAATCTTCTAGGCAAGAATTTCCAGAGGAAACTGTGCTCCTTGGCAGACACAATCAAATGGAATGGCTCTAAGAATGATCAACATATTCACAACATATTCAGAAGTCTCTGGATTACCAAAAATTTCCCAAATTCCTTAATAGTCAATGATAAATCATGATCTTAATAGAAAGGCTCCCCCGCCCCACCTTTTGATAACTCCCAATCAAAAGAAATTCATTAGCTCTTTAGACAGCTCCTTCTGCACAGTCAGGAGGATTATTTAGGTTAAATACCAGTTTAAAAGCCCTTGTCTAACTCGTTATCCAAAGTCAGTACAATTTGGTATCAGCTAATCTAGAAGCTGGGACAAGGAGTCTCACTAGAGTAGCTGGAAACAGGCCCGGCCAACACAGCAAGATGCTATGGGATGCCTGGTTTGGTTTTTTTTTTTTAAACCGAATTATAGAAATTAAGGTATAAATTTATATTTTATACTTAAAAATCATCCTTAAAAATAAAGACACTTGTGTCACATTTCAGGAACTAAAACCCAGGGGGTGTTTGATTTGCCTGAGGCCTCTGTCTTGTTTGCTTAAACTCCAACTCTAAAATTGTGAAAAAAAAATTGGATTGATAAATGGCAATGGCAGCTTTGAATGAAATATCACGTTCTGCCACTTGTGCCCAGTGTCCTGAGTTGGTTCAGAATAAAGCAGGATATTTTCCTTCATACACAGTCTATCACTGCCACTGTTAAAACCCAGGTTTGATAGGGTTGCAGAGAAATCATCCACTTCTAGAACCATTTTATTCCGCGCCATCTGTCCCTCCTAGCATCTTAATTTGCTGCTGGGCATTGATTATGAGAACTGAAGGGCATCTAAGATAAAGGAAAGATGAAGAAGCTCTGAATTAGAACCCAGAAAGGAAGATACATCATTGCGGATAAAATCTATCAGACAGCCTTTGAGAACATTCCAGAGAGGGAAGAATTTGGGGAGGGCGGTGTGTATTTTCTGGGACATCCTTACTATCTCAGTTTTTTCATTATCATATGATAAATTCCTTACAAAAATTAGTGAGTTTTCTTAGTCGATGGCATCACTAAATAAGATGCGAACGTCACCAATAAATTCTACCATGTTCTCAGACTTGATATAGACGGAGTTCCTCCCAGTGTGAGGAAGAGCGTGGAATGCAACCTTACAGACGATACCGTAGACTAATTGAAACAGATACACCACATTGATTGAGTCTGGCTGCGCTTCCCATGTGAGAAGGCTGGCTTTAAGAGTCAGCTTGCTCTGCATGCTCTCCCGAAGCAGTAAAAGACAGGTGGAATCCGCTCAGCCCAACTCAGGGAGACCCGACACTGGAGCCAAAGATGCACTGTGAGGTCATTACGTTTTGCAACATGCTTTCTACGGCTATTTAATATTTGATTTGCCAGTTCACTGTGACATAATTAGTTTAAGAATATGGAGACTCAACAGCCAGCTAGGTTCACAAGTTTCCAAAGGCATCCCATAAAGAAAGAGCACTTCTGGGGAAGTCATTTTCACATGCAAAGGCAAAGCCCCTGCCTGGTTAGCATCTTACCCTCAGGGCAACCTTGATGAATCAGGTAAGGCATGGGTTCTCTCTGAGTTTCTGAACTTCATGGTTGGGGATGGCTTCCTTCATTATGTCATCTTTTAACTCTATTCTTGGAAAACGTTTTCCCGGCTGGCGCGCTTTCCAGCAAATTTATTTTAAACCTGAAAAGCCTCAGCAGCACGAGTAGACTGCAAGCATGGGAGAGCTTTTGAGTCGGTTTGGGCACACACACCCAGCACAGCGCAAATCACAGAGTGCGTGGATTAGAGTTGGTGTGCATTGATTACAAGAAATGTGTTCATGGGGTAGCAGCCCAAGCAGCAGTGTTCTTAAGCTCTCTTCTCGCCCCACTTTCTACATTTCAGATCTCCTCCTCATGCAAGCCAGCTACGTGTGTGTGTGTGTGTGTGTGTGAGAGAGAGAGAGAGAGAGAGAGAGAGAGAGAGAGCGTGCACGTGCATGTGTGTGATGTGCCACAAATCCTGGTTAAATTTGAGAATATTATCAGAGAAGCTAAATTTAGGAAATATAGACTGTCGCTACATTATAATAGATTATTCATGAAAGAGCATTATAACACGAAAATACCTCTGTATCCCAGAGGACACTGTGCAGAAACATTATAGCAGTCCTGTTCGGGCAAATATAAAAGGATTGCAATTTGCATTGCTGTGTTATTGCCATCACGTGAGTTTTCAACCTTCAGCCTCCATCAATCACAGCAGGGGTTTCGTCATGGAGAAATAACTCCCCTGGCTTTCAGGGCCACAGAAATTGGGAGTTAAATTATTTATTAGACAACGCTCCAAAGGTATAAATGTGACTCAGTCATGGTTAGACTTCAAAAAGCCAGAAGGGGGAAAAGTGGGATCCGGGTACAAGTTCATAAAGATCCTTGCTCAAGAAGATAAGAAATAATTTTTAATTTTTAAAATGTACATCACACATAGCTGTCACCTCCCTCCCCTTCATCTGGGCACATAAACTCAGTGATTTTGGCAGGGAAAGGCTTTCTTTCTTTGCCCTGAGGCACTTCTGGGCATTTTAAATCTACAGGGACCTGTCTCAGCCTCTCCAGGAACCGAGAGCCCTGACAGGTACAAGGAAAAATTTAGTCCTCTGCTATTTTAAAGCCGATTTACAAATGTCTCCATGTGGGTATTTTTTATTTATCCTACAGGTATTGCTCCTGCTAGCTGACAGCAAGCCAAGTTCCCCTAACTTAATAACAAGATCGTGAACATGCTTCAGAGAAAATCATCTCAACTTCTGTGTACAAACAGCACATGCTTCATCACGGGTGACTCCAGAAGTTGGGACTATGAGCGTTAATCATGAGCGTCAACTCCAACACGAACAATGACTTTCAAACAAAACAACCTTCTCTAACTCGAAAAGAGAGAAAATCACACACGTGTGAAATGATTGCAAAAAATTTTACAACTACAACAGAACATATTCTAGCCACCTACAAGATACTTTTTCCAACGGCTCCTTAAAATAACACAATCAGTCAATTACATCTACGATATTAACCAGTATAGACCCGTACTAGTAATCATGTCTACATGTGATCCGGTGGCCATACTACTACAGATCAAGTATGATGGATCTAGCACTTCACAGAACACCATCTGGAAAGTCTTTCGCATCTAAGAGTAAAGAAGCATGCAAGGTTTATTGTTAGTCCGGCCATGTGAGAAGCGCCAGGAGGGTGGAGGGTGGAGGGTGGAGGGTGGAGGGTGGAGGGTGGAGGGAAGCTCTTACTTCGAAAATGCTCCGAAGCGTAGTAATAGACATCCTCATAGCCCTCCTGGTAATCCTCTTCTGGCCGGTACTTTTTTCCTTTTCTTCTCCTGGATCTCCGAATCTGCTTGACAAATCCCAGGAAGCGGTCCATGACTTGCTCCCGGGGCACCGTGGCAGCAGCGGCGCAGACAGCAGCAGAGCGGACAGCCCAGCTGCTCTTCAAGCCGGCGGAGCATGAATGACCCTCACCAAGCCCGGGGACCGGGACACATTACCCTCCAGCCTTTCTCCTTATGCCCATCAAGGCCAAGAGTTCAGCCACAGCAGGAGAAAACACAACAGCGGCGTGGGAGTAGCTTGGTGAGACTTCTCATTTAGCCCAGGAAACTGTCAAATCTACTATTTTTTTTTTAAAGGATGGGTGGGGCAGAGAAAGAAAGTAAGAGGATAATAAAAGATAATAATTAGAGAAAGTGAGAGAGGGGGAAAAAAAACTCAGCAAAGCTGTGGGCTTCAACTTGTTTCCAAACCAAACAAAAGTTAAAGATATTCAGCTTGAAGCAAGAGGCGTCCCCCAACACCTCCATCGCGGGGCGGGGGTGGGGAAGCGCGCTAGTCAATGGACTGAACCAAACTAGGGAAGACCTGGCTTTGCCCACCTGCTAATCCTACCCACTCCTACGAGCATTCCTGTGCTCCAAGCAGGGCAGCCGTGTGCAAAACTTCCTCGAAAGCGGCGGTTTAGGAAAAAGGGAGGCTAGTTAACCCTTCGGCTCTCCTGCAAGCCACACTAGTGATCTGCGAAGTGGTTTCATCCATATGCTCAGCCCTCTTGCTGACTGAGTGTGCTGCATGTGTTAATTGGAGCAGCAGGGAGAAGGCTCAGCAGCTGCTTTCAAACCCACTGGGCATTAATGTATTCCAATCACCGTTTGATCTAAATATTAAAATGCGCTTCTCAGAGAAGCTTCTCATAGGCTTAGGGACAGCAGATACAGGGAACAGGGACGGTAGGTTTCAGAGAAGGGGAACTTGGAGCTCCTGGAACTCCAGTCCCACTGCTCCACAATAAACCATAGGAGCCAAGAGGCAGGTGAAACTGCATTTAACTGAATCTGTCCAAGCCTTCAGTCTTATCTTTAAAAATTACAAACGACTTAAAAAGAAAAAGAAAAAAGCAGCTCCATCAAAACCACTTGAGGCCAAAGGACAGAAGTTGCCTGGATAGGCAAGACTCCTATGTAATCCCTCTCCTAGGGTCTTTCTCCCTAAGGTCTCTGCAGGGGTGGGGGGTTTCTAACACTAGGAACTGGTTCCCAGTCTAATTCATCATTCCTGTCACTATATTACCCAGCAAACTAGTGATACTCCTCAGGTCCTTGTTCCCAGAAATGTAATTTAAAGAAATGCGTCTGACTGAATCATGGTTGTTCAATAACAATATCATAACAAGTGTGCACGGCCATCCCAAGGGGGCAGGCTGTCCTCCTCCTACCTGTTGTAAGGTTCACAGGCGACTGATCTCTCCTCTACCCTCAGGCAGGGCTCAACTTCCGATGTAGATTTCTCACAATGAAGTAGGGACACTTTTATTTGGGAAGTCAAATATTTACCAACCAGGAACGTTCCAGCTCTGAAGTGTGGGGAGTCAATCCACTCTTCCCATGAAATTCCCCTAGGCTTTGAGGTTTCTCATTTTGTGTGCTGGAGAAGGCTGTATTTGCATCGAGGATACGGACCTAATGATGCTGACAAAAAGATGCTATAAAACGTTCCATGAACATCTTTAAACAACAACAAAAATCACCGTCCTTGGGTTCTGAATCCTTCTGTTATTATTCTGGCTTCCTCAACCACAGCAGAACAATTAAAAACAATTAGGGAGAAGCTTCTGCAGATCTGCAGTCTAGACTTTGAATAACAACAGGTCAGGAAATGAGTATGATCACTGTCTCTCAAATCAGCCTAACAGCACACACACCATACGCAGGCGCAGGGCGCTCACAGGCAAGAGGAGCAGCTCCAGAACCGGTTCCATGCCCCAGCTGATGAACTGAACACAGTTGGGGCAAGGAAGAGAACCCAGTTTTTGTTGCTAATTAAAAGATTATCTTGTCTACCTAAGAGCTGCTTGCACTAAACACCAAGTATTTCCAACTCGATTATTCTTGAAACAAAGTGAGCTGGATAGTTTTATGTCAACTAAAGTCATCAGCGAGGAAGGAACATCAACTTAGAAAAGAAATGTCCCCATAAGATCAGGCTTCAGGTGAGCCTGAGATCAATTAGTGATCGATGGGGGAGGGCCCCGCCCATTGTGGGCGGTGCCATCCATGGACTGGTGCTCCTGGGTGCTACAAGAGAGAAGACAGCCTTGTGAAGCAAGCCAGTAAGCAGCATCCCTCCACGGCCTCTGCATTGGCTCCTGCCTCCAGCTTCCTGCCGACTGGGTTCCTGTCCTGACTTCCTTCAGTGATGTAGTAGTAGACAGTGTGGCAGTAGAGGAAGATAAATAAACTCTTTCCTTCCCAGCTTGCTCTTACGGTCATGGTGTTTCATTACAACAAAGAGACCGTAACTAAGACGCAGAGGTAGAAGAGTTGGAGAGTGATTTTTTTTTCCTTCATCTGACCAAGCAAATACCCTCATTGGTGTAATTAATTTGGCAAATGCATGTGTTCCCCAGACAGCTGTAACTGCAACTACGTGTAGCTGGAGTGCATGCTATGTGTTAATAGTTAAAAAGCTCCTTTCCAACCCGGAAGTGCTGACACACTCGTCAGATGAGCAGAGCTCTTAGGTATGCAAGATACCTCTACAAAGAGCAACTTAAAACTTACCCCTGACGTTCACTGATTTACACCTTCAGTATTTGGTGAGACCAAGAAAACAGTCATAAGTAACTATCTTTGCAGAAGAACAGACACAATCAAGTGAAACCATCCATAAGCTATCAGAAGTAGAGACCTCACTTGCCCGTGATTTTACATTATTTGCTCTTTTCCTTTTTAAAATATTTATTTCATGTAATATTGTGTAAGTCTGCCTTAATTCTCCTGTGCATGTGTGAGTATGTGCGCGTGTGTGCGCGTGTGTGTCTAAATCTGTCTGTTTTGACTCTATGAGTGTATGTGTGTGTATCTGTGTATGTGAGTGTGTATCTGTGTGTGTGTGAGTATGTGTGTGCACATTCTCAAAGAAGCAAGAGATGTTTTATTCTCCGGAGCAGACAACTGTGAGCTGACCGACATGGGTTCAGGGAACTGAACTCAGCTCTTTCTAATGTGCACTTGACTGGTGAGCCGTTTCTCAAACCACCTCTTACTCAACCATTTGGTATTAGATAACCAACTGGTGTGCTCTTCACTGAGGAAGACTGTTTCTCACGTACCCATCATTCTTTAATTCTCTGTAGTTCTTGGGTTGAGGTCCCGGTCCCGGGATTTGGGGTCTTTCTGTCTTCTGCGTTGGCTCTGATTGGATTGCTCTTGTTCAGTTCATGTTTAGGCAGTCATGTTGGTAAGACTTTACGGCTTGGGCTCCCCACACCTCTCTTCTAGAGGATTTTAGTTGGGAGGCAAAGATCTTGGGACTTGATTATAACAAGACATTTTTTAAATGCAGTGTGGGACTATGATGTTGAGGATGAGTCTAGAGTTCTATTTGGAAAGTCATGGTTGTCAGCCTTATAGTGTATCAGTCTTATCAAAGGAGGGAAACAGCAATCAGAGTCTGCTCAGGTCACAGACAGCGAATGAATGAATGTGGCTGTGCACCACTGGACAGGACGTGAAGAAGCAGAAGCTCAGAAGGGTCTAGATCAAAATGACATGACAGGGCCATTCTGTCAGAGGTGTTGGAGGAGAACAGATTCCTCAGTCCTTTTGGGATTTATAGCCCTGAAATGCTCTCTCAGCCTCTACCTCAAAGCAACCCAATGGTTTAGCAACTCGAGACCAACCCTAGAGTTTATGGAGCCTTTCTGTTGTACAGTTTCTGCTGAGCAGTCCTGGACAGCTGTGGAGTTAGTAACCCGTGGCTGTGCTGTCCTTGGCGAGGCATGCTGCGTCTCTGCAGAGGCAGCCCCACCCCCAGCACCAGGAAGGCTGCACATTTCTTGAACACTCTAGCCAGTGGTCCTCACTGGTCACTGCATTTGGCTACCTCAACAGGTAGCTAGTTCAGAGACTTCGAGCAGCAGTTGGCAGGACTGTTACCTCCCTCAGTCACGTTTGAGTTGGCATATCCAAGTGTTTGACATTTGTTCTCTGTAAAACTGGGTCAACATCTAAAAGTTATGAGACTATACAGATAAATCAGATATTTGGTTTCTTATGTTTTTAATTATCAGATGATATAGTAACCCCGTACCCAATTCCATATAATAAGTACAGAGAAGAGCTGAGGGAGAAGAATGTCCGCCAATAAGTCTGTGTTTTCCCTTTAGCTATAGGCCCTCCCCTGGGCCCAATTCTCCCAGTCAGTCACCTCTGGACCCTGTAGGCATCCGTGCCTGTAGACCATGGTTGAGATCTATTTGAGTAGCTCGTCCCCAAACACTAATTACTTATAAAGCAAAGCAGCACCCTTCTCTCCTGCAGAAAAAGCTACTATTGTAACAAGTGGGCTTTAGTGGAGCTTATAGGCTCACAAAGCACAACACTAAACTTCTAGGACAAAAGTGTATTCACATGAGAAAACAAAACAAGTTGAATTATTCAACAAAATGCACTTCAACCAAGAATAGCTACTAATACATACTAGCACACATGCTCTCCCTCCTTCCCTCCCTCTCCCTCTCCCTCTCTCCCTCTCTCACTCTGCTCTCTTGCTCTCCCGCTCTTTCTGCAGCACTCAATATTTTTCCTCCTGGGAAGTAGGCAATTGCCTATGGAGCACTTGTATGGTTTCTATATTATTTTGAATTAAGTTCTCCATCCGCTTTTATTAAAAGACTAGGCCAGCTATTAAGTCTTTAACCTACAGAATCTCCTAGACTGCTAATTAAAGGACACCCTTCTTTGCATATTTACACTAAATGATAGTTACAGTCTCCTCTGAGAAGCAACATGGAACACGTAGTGTATCTGGTAAATATTTAACACACTAAATAAGCCAGCCCTTTTAGATGCCGTGGTGCAGTGGTGTCTGCACACCAGGTCATGAACTGTGGCAGCCGTCTTGCGACCTCAGGAAAGACAGTGTTCCACTGAGGCTGGCAGAGGCTGAGGGAGGATGCTATTTCCACTGCTGTAACAAGCCTTAGAGCAGACGTGATTTATCACACACTCTTTGCTAAATGAAATCCATAGCTTATGAGTCTCATGCATGCATAATCTAAACATAAAACATCTTAATAATGTTCTATTTAAATATCTTTAACAATATTGAATAAGTGTGTCTAAAGGCCTGACTGCAGCAGAAGATGAAGTTAGATCTTCGTAGCTACTTACAGTTTGATTTTTAACTTAAGAGGCGATCAAAGGCCATTGCATACTTCAAATAGGAAATAAATAGCAGCAAAATGGACACCAGAACACACATTTGCATTCTAGTCCCTATATTGAAACTGCAATGTATGTGCACTATATATAAAACCCCGAGCGTCTATAACAGGTTGGACATAAACTGAAGAGATTATAAACTGATTTTCTCTTACAAGCCTATTCATCATATGGAGAGTTGAGAGCTGTGCTGAATGAACATTGTGAGCATTTTTACCTAATGTTAAGACAGTTCCACCCTGGGCTCCTCTCTCTAACACGCCGGCAAACCCTGTTCCTATTAGGCCCCCTTCAGAACGGAGCCAAACCAACACAGAGGGGAAAGAAACAAAACACAACAAACATGCATACAAAGGAAAAACCACAGTTATTATTTCCAAAAGACCTTCCCTGAACAATTCCCAATTTATTATCTAATCTGATCTCATCCAACCGCTGCTCATTTGGGTTGCTTGTTAAATGACGCAGAACCCATACTTAAAAGGTAACGGGAAACAAATTTGCTGGTCTATAAACTGGGCCGGGGTGGGCTAAGCTAGTTCATCCATCTCTGAAGTAGCTCAGGGTTGACCCTCCCCTGCCAACAAAACTGTGAGTTCAAAGGGCAGTGCAGGACAGTGCTTGTCCCCTGATTATGTGTGCTTGCTGGGTGTGAAACGGAATTTAACCTTGGCAGGTCTGCATCTGTGAATTCATCGCGGCTGCTTAGACTTCTTGCAAAATGAAATGCCAGGCGGTCATTCTGAGGTTCCGAATATTTAAGGCTTCAGAGGTCTCAGAAAACTGAAGCTATTCTTTCTGTATGAAACCTCCCCCCCTACGCACACTTTGAAGAATTAACTAATATTTTCACTTAACACCTAGATGTAAATGAACATGAGAGTAAAAACAGATGATGAATAAGTTTCCAATTCCCATCTTAACATGGTAAGAGCTTTTAAAAATCTTCTGAGCATGGAAATTCACACATTCTTCCCTTGAAGGAGACTTAGACTAGGAAGTCTCCTTCAGCTACAAAACATTATCATCTCCATGGGACAAGATGTTTTCCAGTGATGAAAAGCACACTGTTGATTATGGAATCTTCTAAGGTAATTGTGAAACTCCATAGAAAGCATTTAAGCTACACACAATGGTTCTAAGGAATGTATTGCCTACTATCTTCTATTTCCTAGAAATTCATGCGTCCTTCCCCCTCCCCTTCACTCCCTTTTCCCTCTTTCTTCCTTCCCCTCACTGTCCCTCCCCCCCTCACCCTCTGTCTCCACTTCCTGGTTCTCCTCTTCTTCCTACTTCTCCTTCTTCCCTTTCTCTTCCCAACTTGTCTTATTAAATTACTTAGACAACAGGAAAAAAATCTATTTTGAAACAGCACGATTTCTTTACCTATTATTTGGTGTGGCTGTTTTACCAAAGTATTAAAAAAAAAACTGATTCATTTGGTTACACACATATTTTCGTGACACTTAAGGTGTTTTCCTGTAGTCTGAGGTATTTTAAGGGTTGTAAAGGCTAGCCTAATTTAAACCCTTGGTTCCTTTGGGTGTCTCCCCATCTTTTAGGTCTTTTTCTCTTGAACCCAGTTCCTGCTAACAGAGACACCTGCTTTGTGTGGTACCAAACCTGTACCGTGTCTTCTATGCCACAGGTTCTGTTAGATGTTGCTTCTCTATTTAAACTGACTGCTGTTCCTGCTTCTCCTCTCACTTCGATATTGAACTTTAGCTGCCTCATCTATTTGTCTGTTTTCTCATTTATCCACTTAATTGCTCCTCACATGTATTGCAAATCGATATTTATTATGCAACAGGAGACGGTGGGAAGTGCTAAACCATCCTTCTCCCGATGGTAGCTGTATTTACAAGTTAAAGAGTTTAAACCCATTGACTGAAATGGTGCTTTCCGAATGCCTATGGCTCTAAGAACTCACTCTGTCCATAAAGGTGTATGCAGTGCCTGTGCCATGCTAGATCCTTAATCCATGCAAGCTCCAACCAATCTTTACAGTGTGCCCTATTTTATATCCCATCTTGGTGTTTGACATGGTTTCTCAGAAGGCCCTTGTACAAATTAAATAGTATGCTTCCCTGAGCCATGAATAATGTGTCCTCAGCTCACGCTCAGCCAGATTCATTCACAAGTGCTTACCGTTTGTCAGAGATGCCAGGAACTGTCCCCACTCTAAAGACAGAGCCCTGTGCGGGGAGGGCAGAGTCCTGTGCTCTCCAGGGTCAGACCTCTGAGCGAGGGGACAGTAACACACTGGGAAGCATACCCCAGAGCTCTGAAACTGATACACAAAGAGATGATGACCAAAACCCCAACAGTGGGACATCTGGAAAGGCCTCCCAAGAGGGTCAGGAATTTCAGCAGAAGTAAACAAGACAGAATGATTCAGCCACACAAAAGGCTGAGCAGAGCAGCCAACAGGGAACCCTCACAAAGGACCAAGAGCCTGGCACTGGGCCAGGGACAGGAAGAAAGCCACTGCAGAGTCCTGTGAGAAGTGAAAGGGATGGGCAGCAGTGCCTCAACCTGAACTCTATAGGCCTGAGGAAAAACTGGAGATAAGTGTTCTTTGTCAGCTAGGTGAACACAGAGCGGGGCTGAGTTTTAGGGACGTGAACTGCTTTGCATTTAATATAATAGAGTCATTCTGAACAAGGGTGGTGTAAAATGGGCCAGAGAAGGAATGGGGCTCTGAGTAGCAAAGGAGGAAAGAATGGCTTGTTAGTTCTTGGCTTGATAACTGGAACAATAAACTTGTGGACTTGAGGAAAACTAGGATGGGAGCCTTGAGGTGGGGCCGCGCCTTCCTGTGATTGAGACGCTGTGTATCTTACTGCACAAACATCTAGAGAACCAGTGAGAGTCACCTCAGCTGTGTGAGGGGGACCACATTAGTCAGCCTCTCTGGGCTTCCTCTTCATCTACAGGCTAAGGGGATAAAGAATGAGGAGCGAGTTGCCAGCACTGTCAGGCAGATTCAGTCACTACATCACGCTGGCCTTGAGCAATAATCCTTGGATATCTTGTTGGAATTATGAGTTGGGTTTATTTTACAACAGCATTCCTTTAAACCTCACTCGCTTTCTTTATCCCTGTTAGAGCCGCTCTTTGTAATTCCTGGGATTACTTGCGCACTTAACTGTGAGTCCGTGTAAAATTGTCCTATCCTTGCTATACTTTGCAATAAGCTGAATACTAATTTAGCATACTGCCTATTATGTTGTTCATTTGACAAAACCAAATAAATTAATAAGTACCAATCTGCACTGAGTACTAAAACTAAAACAAAACAAAAACAGAATATAGACGCTGACTGTGTCAGAAAATAACAGGTTATGGAAAAAGTAAATAAAGAAACTCAGTAAGAGAGACTCAACTGGAATTCCATATCTTTCACTATATATTTAGCATTTTTAATCAATGAAGGAATTGCTATGTAACACTGCATGCTCCTTGATTATTATTAATGAACCCTGAGCCTAACCGTAGCATAGAGAATAACAGGGAATGGTCTTGATCATCTAAGCAATTTTAAATTCTTGTCCTCTCCCTACTGCAAACTAGTAAGGCACTTATCATAATCTTACTTATCTAATCCAACAAAATGCATTCCGCTAGGTCAGTCAGTACCGAAGACAGTGGTGATCTGGTGACGTATAAGACACTGGGGGTCTTGGCTTTCAACAGCTTTCACTCCAGTGAGTGAAACACACGGAATATGAGTAATTTCAAAAAGTAATAAATTTTCTGAAGACAATAAGGCATGAGAACATAACAGAGTGGTCCTTGGATAGAGTGTGAAGAGAACATTGAACATGGCGGTTGGAGAATATCTCTTGAAGGAGATGGCATTTGAACTGACCGGGATATCTGGAGGAAAATAAATCCGGGTCAAATGAAGAAAAGCACACAGGCTCTGAGGAGAAATGGGCTTGGATATTTAAAGAACATAAAGAAAGAAAACTGGAGGCTTCAGGTGTCGCTAGGTGGTAGAGGGCTAACATGCCTAGCTGACAGCAGCCTGAGTTCTATTTCCAGCCCCATAAAACAAAACAAAGCAAAACAAAATGAAACAAAGCAAAACAGTTGGAGCTGCTGGCATAGACACCTGGAAGGCAGAAGATAAACACTGAAACACAATGGAAATTCAGATCAAGTAGTATTTTGTCAGATAGGATAGAAGCTCTTTTGGGTATCTTGGATTTGAACCCAGATCCTCACAATGCAAGTGCACAATGAGTTAAATCATTTGCTAGCATGATTGGTTTTGATTCTAAGGGACAAAGGAGCATAGGGTAGCATGTGTGTGTCAGCGTGTGTGTGTGTGTGTGTGTGTGTGTGTGTGTGAGAGAGAGAGAAAGAGAGAGAGAGAGAGAGAGAGAGAGAGAGAGAGAGAGAGAGCGCACAAGTGAATGCATGTTGAGAATCTAACACAATTAAGTTACCCATGCAGGATGCAGGTCCAGTGAAATCATGTAACCTAGGCTGGTCTTAAACCTTTGGAGATCTCCATGTCTCCAACCGCCATGTTCTTATAAGTGCTGGGATTATGGGCATGTGCTAGCATGCCTAGCAAAGAAAGGTTTGATTACCATGATTATTATATACAAGGTTACATGAGGCCATTATCGTGCAAATATCTAACATATTTTGGGCATTCTTCCTCCCATATCCATTAGCCTGCTCTTTCTGCCCTTTCCTCAATTAGTCCCTTTGATATCTCAGACAATATTCTGAGCAATATTCGTATTTCTACTTTCATGTCACGGGCGTACACATGATTCTACATGGGCACAATATCTGGGTCCCACAAATGAAAGAGAACGTGCAATACTTGACTGAGAGGGATGGATTTGTTTAACATGATTTTCTCTAGCTATGTCTGGTTTCTTGCAAAGAATACATCTTCACTTTTCTTTACAGATGAGACAAAATCTGACTCTGTAGATAAGCAGCATTCTCCTTACCTGTGTCTACACATCACAGAGATACCTGCGATACTGTTACTGTAACACTCTTCATAATCACTAAGCTACAGAACCAATTGAGGTGCCTGACTACAGAGGAACATGTACAAAATCATATACACGTGTGTATATATACATATGTACATGGAGAAGGAGAGAAAGAAATGGTATCCAATACAACCCTAATAGATTGTAGATTGAGTATTCCAAAGAAATCTTATATAACTCTTCCGCTTCTTTCTTACAACCAACCATGCTGG
Organism: Rattus norvegicus; assembly: GCF_021556685.1. Classification (NCBI taxonomy): domain Eukaryota; kingdom Metazoa; phylum Chordata; class Mammalia; order Rodentia; family Muridae; genus Rattus; species Rattus norvegicus. The sequence goes on along the minus strand of NC_141540.1, from coordinate 64,892,812 downwards.
TATAATCTAATACTAAGACTTGAAACTATATATTATTTTATCACTTTATACATGTTAGATTTTGTAGATAACTGACAGCCTTCATTGTATCCTATGCCAATGAAAAATTTCTAAAAGATAATGCACAAGAACATTGATAATAAGAACTTGAATATCTTCTAGAATCTTAAAAGTACTTAAATTTAAAAAACATCTACCTGATGAATTGCTTTTGCTTATTAAATATTAACACTGCCATTTATCTCACAGTTTGGGCTGTCAATCTTTCTGTTTTATACTAGAGAACTGGAGGGTTTATAACATTGGAGTTGGGAGCTTTTAAAAATTATATGCAGTTAAAGCAAATAGTAGAAAAGATTATTCATCGAATAATGTTGCTTTTTTTTTCCAGAAAACAAAAAGAAGAATTTTACTAGAGAGTTTGAAAAACAAGTTGGACAAAAATCTGTGTTCAAAGGCCCAGAATCAATGTAAAAGGTAGAGTGTGACTGTGTGTAAGTCTGCACTCCCAGCCTCAGGAAAGGTGGAAACAGGAGAAGGTCTGTGGCTAACTACCTGCCAACCTAACTCCAGGTTGTGTAAGACCCCACTGTCTCAAGGAAGTAAGGTGGTGACTGATGAGACAGTATACCCATGTCTTCCTCTAGCCTCCAGTGTGCATGTGCAACTATCATGTCCGGACATACACATGATGCATGGGCATACACACATGCATACATCACACACACACACACACACACACACACACACGCCACAGACATGTACCAAAAGAAGGAATCTGGAGCTGGGCATAGGCTTTATACCCTTGACAAACATTAACTCGCTATAAATCATGCACATAAATGTAAAAATGCAAAGCTATGAAACAAAGACAACCCAAGGAAGCATAAATAACCTCCTGATGGTGACTTTCATACACAACACGGAAAGCCCAATTCATGAGAGCAACACCGATACTCTGAACTTCATTGGAAGCAGTCTCTCTATATATGAAAAGTCTTACACGGTGTGAAGACTCTTGCAGAACACCTTTCTAATCAGGAGCTGTCATCTAAAATTGTGCAAAAAAGAAAAATCCTGAAAGAGTTGGCCATCGGAAAATGAGCAACTTGATGTTTAAAGGAAAGCCTGGAGAGATGTGTCAGCAAAAAGAGAATAACCACACACAGATGTCAAAGACACACTTGCAAAATGCTGTGCACCATAGGAAATCGGGGTGACGGAGGCGAAGGAAGAGACCGAATTAGTGCCTTCTAACCAATCAGCAATACCAAGCTCGGGTGAGCATGTGAGGCAATGGAACCCTTGATCCCTGCTGGTCAAATATAAAAGGGTACAGCAAAGGGTGCAGCTACTTGGGGAGATGCCTTGGTGATTTCTTAAAGGACTAGATATAAGTTTACCATTTGGTCCCATAATTCTACCCCCTTGAAAACATTCAAAGAACTAGAAAACTTACAGCTGTAGTATGAAAAACTACACGGCTAGATTCTTTTCTAAGCCTCATGTGTAACTGGAAAAACTTGTCAACAACTGAGATGCCCGTTCGTGGAGGGAAGGCTAAATTGTGGTCCATCTAGATGAACCGAATTGTCGTCCACACTTGAAAAAAATTCAACCATTATGCTGTAAAGAGAAAGGAAGGAAACAAAACTGCCTTGGCCACGCCACAGAAAGCACGCTGAACAGACTACGGAGTGCACGATTCCACCTGCACAGAGTTTACTCCAGAGACAGTAAGATCAGGCATTGCCAGAAGTTGGGGAAAGGAGATGAAAAGGGAGTGTACAGGGGACATTTTAGGGAGGTGAGAGGATTCTGAATGATGCCACAGTAACGGGCGCTTATCCACACATATTTACTGAAACACAGACGACGCAGCAGCAGAAGTATGAGCATCAGGTAACAAACCGTGGACTGTGAGACGCTATGTCACAGCAACCCCATCACTTTTAACAGATGTCTCAGTCCTGCCGAGAGATGCTGACAGTGGAGGAGGCTGTACATTACTGGATGAAAAAGAGTATGTGAACTTTGTGATTAATTGTGCTATCATTCAAGCTGCTCTAGAAGATAAACCAAATGGTAAAAATATATTCAATCTAATCTTTTCTCTAGCACATGTAGTAAAGTTATAAGCTTTTTAAAAGCAAAGGAAATTGAATTAGAATTTTTGTTCTATAAACACAGAGGAGCATGTGTCCTTGTTGTATGTTGGAGCATCTTTGGGTGTATGCCCACGAGTGGTACATCTGGGTCCTCAGGTAGAACTATTTCCAATTTTCTGAGGAACCTCCAGACTGATTTCCAGAGTGGTTTTACCAGCTTGCAGTCCCACCAGCAATGGAGGAGTGTCCCTCTTTCTCCACATCCTCCCCAGCATCTGCTGTCACCTGAGTTTTTGATCTTAGCCATTCTGACTGTTGTGAGCTGGAATCTTAGGGTTTTTTATTTTTGATTTGCATTTCCCTTATGACTTAAGGATGCTGAACATTTCTTTAGGTGCTTTGCAACCATTTGAGATTCTTCAGTTAGGAACTCTGTTTAGCTCTGTACCCCCTTTGTAACAGGGTTATTTGGTTCTCTGGAGTCTAACTTCTTGAGTTCTTTGTATATTTTGGATATTAGCCCTCTATCACTGTTTATACTAGCCAGAAACTGAAACAACCCAGATTTCCCTCAACAGAAGAATGAATACAGAAATTGTGGTATATTTACACAATGGAGTACTACTCACCCATTAAAAACAATGACCTCATGAAATTTGTAGGCAAATGGATGGGACTAGAAAATATCATCCTGAGTGAGGGAACCCTGACAGAAAAGAACATACAAGGTATGTACTCACTGATAAGAGGACTTTAGCCCAAAAGCTGAGAATACCCATGATATATCCCATAAACCAAGTATACCCACGAAATAACCCACGAAGCAAATGCAGCTTAAGAAGAAAGAAGACCAAAGTATAGATGTTTCAATCCTACATAGAATGTGGAACAAAATAATCATAGGAGGTAGAGGGAGGAAGGGACCAAGGACGGGAGAGAGAAAGTGGAGGGAAAAAGGGGGGGGGGCAGGACCAGGTATTGGAAAGGACAGGGGAGAAGTATAGAGGGTCAGGTAATTGAAAAGAAACATGTGGCAGAGGGGGATGGGGAACTGGGGTACCCACTAGAAAGTCTCAGACTCGAGGGAAGTGAGAGGCTCCCAGGAGCCCATGGAGATGACTAGACAAAGTATCCAACAAAGGGAAGATACAGCCTATAGAGACCACCTCAGTAGACAGGCATGGCTGCTAGTTGAGGGATGGGGCCACCCACGCACCTCAAAATTTTAAATCCAGAAATGTTTCTGTGAAAAGAAAAGACAGGGACAAAAAAAATGGACCAAAGATTGAAGGAAAGGCCATCCAGAGACTGCCTCATCTAGGGATCCATCCCATCTGCACATGCCCATCCCCACACTATTGCTGATACCAAGAAGCACTTGCTGACAGGAGCCTGATATGGCTGTTCCCTGAGAGGTTCTATCAGTACCTGAGCAATACAGATGTAGATGCTCACAATCAACCATCGGACTGAGCCAGGGGACCTCGATGGAGCGGCTAGGGGAAGGACTGAAGGAGCTGAAGGGGATCGCAACCCATAGGAAGAACAATATCAACTAACCAGACCACCCAGAGCTCCCAGGGACTAAACCACCAACCGAAGAGTACACTTTGGTGATTAGATCCACAATAGCTGCTATAAATTCATAGCTACAAAGACTACTCGGTGCAGGAGCACAGCACACATGTGTAGTAGCCCTCTGTAACACATGGTATTCTCATCTAAACATTTAAGGAAATTTCTGAATATGCCTAAATACAGTAGCCTAATTCTATTTGTAATTTTGTAAGTTAGGTTGAGTAAAAATTAACTACTGTCAGTCTTCAGAGACAAAAAAATGTGCAAAACATTATTTTTTTGGCACAGTTTAGTCAAAGTTATGCTTTAATTTTCTGTGGTGCTAAACTGGTTTCCCTTGAGAAATTGAGACAACAGTAATTAGAACAAACTCTCTCTCTCTCTCTCTCTCTCTCTCTCTCTCTCTCTCTCTCTCTCTAACACATACACTCACTCACACTCAGGCACACACATTCACTCACATACACATACACTCAAACACACTCACACACACACATGTACACACACATTCACACATGCACGCACACGCACACACACACACAGTCTCACTCTTCTGGGTTTGGAAAATCAGGGCACCATTGTGAGTGCAGCATCTCTCTTGCTGTCTTGTCTGGCAGAAGGAGATAGCTCAACGGATGGGAGCAGGGCTGACTGGGAGATTTAGGGCCCCATCAGATGAGAGCGCTCTGCACTGCTTTAATTCTGCAACAAAACAGTGGAGCTGATGTAATTAGGTCAGGATTTAGGAGCTGTGAGCCCAGGACCCTTGGCCAATCACTTCATTCCACAAAAAACACCTTAGACCAAAATAGAATAGAGGGAGGGGGAGAGAGGGAAGAAGGGAAGGAGGGAGGGAGGCATATGACACGTCACCGCTAGTGTATATGCCTGAATAGAGCAACCCAATTCATGTACTTCCTTCTGTTTTATTTCACTTGAGGTTCAGAAAGCACCATGCAATCGTGCTTAGTAAATACTAGCAGGCAAATAGATTAGGAGGAGACCAAATAGCCAAGTGTGGTCTACAAAAACCCAGGAGCCACACCGTGACCTGTGCAGGAAAGAACGCACTCGTGGGGGGTAGCTATGACCTTGTGAGTTCTTATTTTCACTTAAGGGGTTTCGAGCCCAATAAAAGCATACATTCTCTCAGCAAGCACATCTGTGAAGGTGCAAAGTTCAACACGTCATTCCTTCTGAAAGCCATTCATGCAGAACTAGGTCTCTCACTGTGACAAGACCAGTCTGGAACTAGTTCCAGCAGAGCCTGCTAACTAACTCTATGACCTTGCTCACCCTGTTCAAACCTTTTCAGACTTCTCTGCTCATCTATAAAATGAAGGGATTGAAGCATACATTGCCTCGTGTCTTTGAAAGTGCGACAACTCAACATCTATCTTATTATATTTCTTTGTGGCTGCAAAAAACAATATTGAAATTCCCTAGGGTATTAAGAGTATTGGAAATGATTTTTTTTTAAACTATGTGTTTTTGGTACAAGCTGATAATGGTTCTCAAGTTGCTGCCTTTGTATTTGTTTGGGGAAATTAAGGTTCCATGAGTTTGGAGATCTCTTGATTTCTATTTGGATAATGATCTCACAATATCAGGCGAATACTTCGCACATTGATATTTCACCACAAAACTGATTGATCAATTAGTGATCATTTAAAACTTCCTTGCTACAGAATTGATTTATAAGGAAATTAAACCTTCTTTAATGTTCCTCTTCTCTTCAGCTTTTAGTGTCTACTTCAGTGCCTATGATGCCCCATATATGTACAAGCATGATTTGGTACCTTTATTAATTTTTTTAAATTAGAGAAATGTAATAAAAGCAATTCTGGAAATAATGTGGTGACTCATAAAGCAGGACATCCATATCTTCCAAGTATTTACTCAAATATCACCTGCAATCAACCTTACCCCTTACCCCCTTCCTCACCCCAAAGCTGCACATACATAATTCATGCTTTCTCAGCCACGCTTGAACTAAAATTCTTATCAAACGGACCATATGCAAGTCCGCACATCTAATGCCATCTTCATGCTGTCACTGGGGGAGTCTGGAGATCCCCAACCTTACCAGCGCTCATTTCGTTAATGTCGCTGTCCTCTCTGGGACTTTACACAGAAACAGGCTCCAACTGTCATAAGGACATAATGTTCAGCTCTCTGAACAAGCCCGTCAAGGTTCAAACCTTAATAGAATTAGCAATGGTAAAATGTAACCTTGGCAAACGTGCCCTGAGTGGGCCAGCAATTTAAAGAAAGAGAGAGAGAAAAGAAAAGTGGGTAAGGAGTGATCTCTAAACCCAAGAGATTTGGAATAAGGCTTTCTAATTCCAAGCAAGAAATTCAGTCATATAAGCAATGACCCACTACCGCTATATACCCAACGTGAAAATGGCACAGCCCTTGAGGGGGAGTTTCAGATTGTCTGGGGTCACTCATAGGGAAGCCCAGCCAGCACGGGAAACATGTGCAGATAAACATTACAGATGTTTCTAATGCCATAGACTCAGGTAAGGCTGCTGTGGTAGGGCTGTTGCTTACATGGGATCAGACATTCTTCACACTTACTGTGCACCTCGTGGCCTCTCTAGGCCTTTTGTAATTAGACACAGTTCAAAGGATTCCATGGGACTTTAACATTGCAAGTGGCTACACAGGTCCTGAGACCCACATAGCTCCCTCTCTACCAGGTTGACTGCCCTCTCCCTAAGAGGCACAGGTAGCTGTCGACCCTCTCCAGTGTGGCCAGTGATGTGCACACACTGAACTTAAAGCTCTATGCTTGGCCTCTGTGAGAAGCAGCCTCTGCAGGTCATAGAGCATCATGGAAACCACCAGGAAGTCTAGAAAAGTGAACAGCAAGGAGAATAAAGAAATTTTTTAATGTTGGTTTTTAATCTTTATGAGAGGGGATATCATTTTTAATTATTAGAGATGCATATAAAAGTAGTGCAAAACTTAGCTTCCCTTGTTCTTATTTGACTTGAATAACTTGATCTAAAATCAGCCATTTTTGTGACAGTTTCCAAGAGCCTTTTGATTTTCCCAAGGCCTGCTTTAATCTCCCAAGACTGAAATCTTCTTCTGACGCAGCTGTATCATCGCTCCCCTTGTTGATTTTCATCCGCAGTGTCTAACTAGCCCAAATCTATCTTTAGAGTCGAGTACTTGGTCCACATCTCTTCATCGGTTTCACAAGCCTCTGCAAATTTTGCAGAATTTATATTCTAAACCATCCTCTGTAGCCAAAGAGTTAAAGCAAGAAACAGCAAATGATGGTACATTTCTTTTTCCACTTAGGAGACTGACAAGATTGGTAGGTAGGGTAGAGGTAACATCAGGTGCTGGGTCTTTATAAGGATTCGTTTTTAAAACAGCCAGTTCATGCCAGCAAGATGGCTCAGCGTGACAGGGTGCTTAGCATGTGAGCCCTGTGGTTCGAGTTTGATCTGTGGAATCCACATAAAGGCAAAAGAAGAGAAAGGACTCCACGAGTTGTCCTCTGGCTATCACATGCATGCCAATACAGTCACACAAATAACAAGTAAAACAAAAAAGATTTGAAGTTAAATAGATTACCTAATTCATTAGCAAACTGTTCTTCATTTGTAACTAATTTATCAATGAATTTTTATAACAATGTCTACTTTCCTCTGTTCAGAATATTCATGAGGTATAGTTTGTGTCTGCTTTTATATTTTCTTCTCTCTCTCTCTCTCTCTCTCTCTCTCTCTGTGTGTGTGTGTGTGTGTGTGTGTGTGTGTGTGTGTGTGTGTGTGTGTGGTGTGTAAGTGGGACATACATCTCATTGCAAGTACGCAGAGGTCAGAGGTAAACTTTATGGGGTGGGTTCTCTCCTTCAACCTTTATATGGGTCCCTGAGATTGAAGTCAGGTTGTCTGGCTTTGGGGAAAAAATAAATTTAATGCTGAGCCATCTCAATAGCTCTGTGCTTATTATTTTTAATGCATCAAAGAGAATGTAGTAGAAACTGATATCAAATATATATATATCAAAATGACTAGCAGTTTGTTTAATACCTATGACCTAGATGTGTTTATCTTTCTCCCTTAAGCTAAGTCATGGTATGGGTGGAGGAAAGTTTCAAAACCTTGTATTAGCATCTGTTGTTATTTAACAAGGTTATACAAACTTAGAAACCTAAGAACACATTGTTCTTATCTTCTAGTTCCTGTGGGTCAGGAGTCCTGGTGAGGTTGGTGGGGTTTTCTGCTCAGACTCTCACAAGACTGAAGTTCTCATGGCCAACTTGGCTGGGAAGGGTCCATCTCCAGGCTTACTTGGGATGTAATAATTTACAGACGGACCTGAAGCTTCAGTTTTGTGTCAGCTATAAGCTGGAGACTGCCCTGTTTTTGCACAGGGACTCAGGCCTCAAAACCAGCAAAGGAGAAAGAGACGGAGAGAGAAGAGGTCTCAGGGTTACAGATGCTACAACCTAATGCAACACAACCACAATTACATACATCTATTTGCATGGATTTGCCCCTGTTGTCTGGAAGGAAGGCACAGGTCCTGTCCACACACGGGAAGGCTGCATTACATAAGGGCAGGGTGCACAGCTCACCTTTCTAGCTGTCTGCAACACTTACCAGTTTTAACTTCTATCAGATCTATTATTAGTTAAAGGAAGAATGACCCTACTTAGCTGAAAAGCCTGAATAAAAATCTACATTTTCCTTGTTTCATCCTCAGTAATGAGCTTGGGTTCTTTTGATGTATTCTTTTTCAAATTATTGTGAAAATAAGGCATGCATTCATCAAGGAGTACAGATGTGTTCCTTTCCGTACCAGCATGTCCTCGTTATTCAGCCGGTACAGAATGGAGGGTCAGGGTCAAGCATCCTCAAGGCGTGATGAGTGGGTTGGACAGAGCTGAGAAGAAAGCATGGTGCTGTCTCACTCCAGGGTTTTCATGGGAAAACACTCCAGCCTCCTCCACTAGGCAGAGGCATGGCTGTCACATCTTGTACTTGACTTGAATCTGGGACCTGTATTCCAGATGGTGCCCAGGATGCATACTCTGCCAGCTTTGTGGGGAGACAATAAACTGGCTTTAGGTTAAAATTCACAAATACCACCTTTTCTGTGTGCTTTATTATATTACGTAACTAGTCATGTGGAATGGAGATGCTATGTCGGGCAAGCAGCTGAGCCAGTACCAGGCTTTCAGGGGCTGCCCAAGGCTGTGTTGGAAAACCCAGCAGATAGGTGTGCTGTTTGATTCTTGACAGGGGCGCTCCCCTGCAACATTTTCAAGCTCAACACATAACTCATGTTTTAACCAACTGATCAGCAGGAGTTGCACCCTGAGGTTAACACAAACACCTCAGGTCTCTGTGGCTTATAAAACACTCCCATAGCTCTCATCTCATTTATACAAGTTGAAATTACAGAATCAACCTGAGCCAGTAGTCCCAGCTTCTCAGAAGGTAAACCAGAAGGAACATGGGACAGCCTGGGCTACGATTGAGGTCCAGTCCAAACAGAGAACTTAGTAAGACTGTCACAAAATTAAAAATGACAAAAATGGTCCAACTGTGTCTCAGTGGTAGAAGGCTTGCCTAACATGTACAAGACCATGGTGTGGATCTCCAGAACATACACACACACACACACACACACACACACACACACACACACACCACACACACCACACACACACATACACCACACACACCACACACATACTCACACACACACACTCACACATACATACATACACACACTCACACACACCACACACACACTCACACACACTCACACACACACTCATACACACACACACACACCCTCAACCCCTCCCATACAGCAAGCATGCTTTCTTCAACAACTTTTAGCCTGCCTTTTATTACAGGCAATAAGTTTTATGTCTTTTTAAAAATAGAAATTAACAGGGTCTCATCAATCATCCACGTGCAGAAGTGAGGAGGCCCGGAAAGGCAGTCAGCCGCTGCTATCCCTCTGCCTCAGCGCCCCTCTGGAGGTCACCCTGTTATCTCCTCTCCTTACTCAGAGGTTTCAGTTGTTTACAAATGTATTTTATATTTAATTTGCTCGATGGAAGCCTGTATTAGTCAGCCTCCTGTCACGATGACAAAATACTTGAGATAATCCACTTAAGTGGAGGGGAAAGATTTATTTTAGCTTCGTGTTTCAACCTGTCACCACTTGGCCCCATCACTTTGGACCTGCGAGGGTGGGGGAACAGCGATGGAGGGAAATGAACTGTGACACAAAGCTGTCCTGGTGGGACACTGAAGACCCAGGCCATAGCGGAGCCTCCTGAAGGGGAGGAATGTCATTCATTGGTATTTTTGTTTGGGGTTGCTCCTACAATGCCTCATTAATACTGTGTTCAGAGAAGCATTCAGACAATCCCAAAGATGATCTGATATTGAGCTGTTAATAGAGGGACCTTGGTTGTGTCAGAAAAACCTCACCCATTTTTTCTCCTATATTCCTGACAAGCCTGCCTCCCAATGCCTCCCCACCCAAGACACCGAACAGTCACTACTTAATCTTCAGACCCAGGGGATGCTACTTTATATTGCAATAGGATGAACATTATCTTCTATGGTTAACACCTGAGGAAGCTAAGGATCTGGAAAGGAGACAAACCCTAAGTTATACAGCTAGGTCCTAAATGCTACTTGTGAGAAAATGAGAGTTTTGAGACAGAAGAAAAGGATATCTATCTGAAGGAAGGCTGGCTCCAAGTCAAGGGATGCCAACAACTACCAAACACTCTGAGGGATGTTAGGACCAGATTGTCCCCAATGGTCCCTAAGAGGACATCGCCCACCTGACACTTTGATTTCAACTCTAAGAAACTTTTTGTACTCCTTTATCACTTATGGACAGAAAGAAAGAAAGAAAGAAAGAAAGAAAGAAAGAAAGAAAGAAAGAAAGAAAGAAAGAGAGAGAGAGAAGGAGAGAGGGAGGGAGGGAGGGAGGGAGGGAGGGAAAGAAAGGAAGGAAGGAAGGAAGGAAGGAAGAAAGAAAGAAAGAAAGAAAGAAAGAAAGAAAGAAAGAAAGGAAGGGGAAAAGGGAAGGGAAGGGAAGAAAGGAAGGGAAGGGAAGGGAGGGAAGGGAAGGGAAGGGAAGGAAGGGAAGGGAAGGGAAGGGAAGGGAAGGGAAGGGAGAGGAGGGGAAGGGAAGGGAGAGGAGGGGAAGGGAAGGGAAGGGAAGGGAAGGGAAAAGATTAGTTTGTTCTGGTTGTAACAATTTGTTACAGTGTCTTGGGAAACCAATGCAAGCAACTTCTGGTCCTTATCTTTCTGGCGATATTCCCAACTTCTTAGTATTTTAAAGAGCTCGTTATGCATCATATTTCCAGACCATGTGACCCGACCACCATAACAAGATGCAAACAGCTAACAGTACAATTGATATTCAGGTTAGGGTACCAGAAGGCACAAGGGACCTGAAACTCTGTAGAATTCTGTCACCTTTAACAGAGCTTGTGAGGAAAAGATTGTCAGGTTCCCAGAGGAAACCCTCTGCTATCTCTCCCTCATCTTCATTGTCAACACGGGGTACAGTTTATTTACTTTAAAAATGCATAAGGTGGACCTCAGAAGGCTGTCGCTTGTCCAGAGGCACATGGCCCCTTTTACCGCGCAGCACCTAAACTTTGTGCATGCGCGCCATGGGCTGGGGAAAGGGCATCTCATTGCAAAGTCAAACTCACCTGGAGCTATAGTTACACATAGTTATATTTAGCACATATTATGTCCATTCTCATTTTAATCACATTATAGTCATTAACATTTTAGCCTCTGGAGCAATCTACAAAGATGGCCCGATACAAATATATTCTCCTTTACCTGGTGGAAAGGAACTGTACTGGACCCAAGACCTTGAAGTCAGGAAGATGGTCCTGGGTTATCCAGATGAACCCTCAAAGGTTTAGAGTATGAAGAAAGCAGGAAGGCCGAAGTCGGTTATGCCGAAGGAAGAGACTACCAGAGTCAAGGAGACTTGAGAATGCTCCACATGGACCAATGATGGAGAAGGTGACTCACCACCAGGAATGTAGGTGGGGTCTGGGAAGAGCCAGGTCTCTCTAGCAGCTACTGGGGAGTGTGGGTTTGCATGATAAAAATCTATTCCATACTTCTGATCATTAGAACTTCAGGGTAATTCGTGTTTATTCCTCTAATCAGCTGAGTTTTAGCGATGTGCTACAAACTCCGTGTGAACTTGAAACAATCACACATCTGTTTTATGCATGAAGCACTCAGAGGATTTAAATAATGTCATGAAACGCCACACCATCTCTAAATGACAAGCTTAGGAGTCAAATCCAGGTGCCGTCTCCCAGGTCAAGAGCTAGCGTCTTTCTTGCCTTGTCCCATCTGAGCATCCTTCCTCCCGTTCTCCAGTTTCAGTCTCCCCAGTGACCCATACTCATTTTGCAGGACTATTTAGATTACTTCGTTCATGGGCTAAATAAATAAACCAAAGCACACTTTCTGAGATGTGCTTTAAAGCACACTTTCTAAACTTGCTTTAAAGACAGAATCCTCATTACGGACTCTCATGGAAGACTTCAAAGCAGCTTTTTTCTGTAGGAAGAAGGTGGGGTGGAGTGAACCATGAGAAACCAAAGGGATGTTTTAAGTTTTGATTACTGTGCCTAACAGGTCTACAAAACAAAATGCCTCTAACCTGGAAGCCCTCGTCCAGGGACCAATACCTCCTGAGATGCTGGAGGGTGCTGTCTATATAACATAACAAGCCATATGTTTCCAGCTCCATCTGCACTGAATGTACCTGTTCCCGTGTATGCTTGTCTCCAACTGAATGCAGGCAGAAGTATGTATGTAGCCTTGTGGGTTTGCCTTTATAAATACCTGGCCGATGCAGCTCATGTCCATTTTGTGGGAAGCCCAGACTGGGTACAGCCAGAGTCCATCATCCTGGCCAGTATTTAATTAAAGCTTGCTTCAAATTTGGCTCAAAATTGTGGTAGTGGTCTTAGTGTTACTTAATGGGATTAACAGAACAGACTCTAGCCTGCTTTCCCTCCTGGACTACTCCCAACCCAAGGACCCCAGTCAGAGGCCTCAGAAGCATGTGACATTGTCCCTCCAAGGAAAATAAATTTGAGTCTCTTTGCCACCAAACTACCTAGGAGTCAGCCACATAGACAGGACCAGACATGCCCAGTGAGCTGCTGTTTTACCTCCACAAGGTTAAACCTCTCTGCTTTTCCAAAGATGTCAATCAGTGACTGCTGATTTCTTCCCATTAGCATTATGTTAATGATATTGATGTTTTCAAAGACTTTGAGATCCCTTACATTAGCAGTTTCTCTCAAGAGCGACAAGAGGAAGAATGAGCTGACTCTGTAGCTCCAAGCCCCAGGTTGACCCTATCAGGTTTCCGGGATGTGTTTCAAAATTAGAACAGCGAATGAATATCTGCTTTTATGTGACCCCCACCAGCTATATTTCAAAGGAAGAATTATCCATTCCATTGCCAGTTTTAGAGAGAGAGAAAGAGAGAGAGAGAGACAGAGACAGAGACAGAGAGACAGAGACAGACTCAGAGACAGAGAGACAGAAAGGAAATGACTTTGATGTGGTCACACAGCTGTGATCTGATCAAGTCGATGTTTCTCTGAGACATGTATATGCTTTTAAGATTTGATGCAAGATGGTATACAAGGCCATTTTTTAAAAAGCATGTCTTAAAATGTAAACTTTCCTGGCTTACTAAAGCTCTTGAAACTCTGGGTCCTCGAGTACTAGAAGCAAGATCACAGCCGTTATCCGTAGACTGCAGTGACCACTGAGTTGCTTGTGACAAGCTGCCAGAGTAAACACAACCCATGGGCCACGTGTGCTTTCGCCTGTTGATGTTCTTAGGCATTGGAACTGTACAGGAGACTTTCTTCTGTCGTCACGAATCTTAATCGTGTCAGACTCATATTCAGAGAAAGTTTAGATTGTAAAAGATTGAGGTCAGTTATGAATGAGACCAGGTACTTCTAAGGCTCACGGTGGAACCTGTTTACAGCCACCAAATTATTTGTAGGCTTTAAAACAATTATCATTCTCATTGTCAAACTGTGTCCAAGTCTAGCCTGAACTTATCTTCCTCAGACACAAGCACCTCTACAGAAAGGCACCTCGAAGTTTCCTGTGATACTTGATTTGAGTGACAGTCTTGGATAGGCCTGAAGTCATGAATACAGGGCCATTTCAGATTTGCCCGATAGGAGTTAAGGTCCTAATAGAAGATCAAATACTGCATGATTGTTTTGCTATCCTGTTTCGACTTGAGACCTATGTGAGGTCTCATCTCTAAGAATTATGCATCCCTGAACTTAGCAATGTTACCATAACTCATCATCTCTGAGTGCTTAGTGGGAATGCAGGTGGAGACAACCCAGGACCTTCCCCCACCACAAAAGGAACCTGTCTCCCTGGGCCTTCTCTCCCACACTTCCTGCACCTTTATCTACAGCCCTTTTATATGAGACTGTTCGTAGTTAATGGGACCTTTCAGGCAGTGACACAGTGGTCATTACATTAGCATGCACTTCTATACATCTTTGAAAATAGACCACAGCTCTTGAAGTAGACGTAACATTAGAAGAACCAACCCCCTTGGTGCCCCCACACACATACACCAACACCACTTTCCCTCCAATCCATTTCACTAAATTTAGAAAGAAAATAGAGGGGCTTTCCCCCACTGTTCTCGATTCTCAGTTTTAAACACATGAGCCTTTTAACCTGTAAGCAAAGGAATAGGGAGAGGCAATGCATTAGGAATGACATGACCAACTCCATTAATAAAGGAGACGGATGGTGAGAGGCTGGACCCCACCGCTCCTTCTGTCCCGAAGCACGTTCGTCACAGGCTTGAAATGAGTAATGTCAGTAACAGGCCTCATTTGCAATCTGGTATCAGGCTGTCCCACCAAAAGCATGAGTGATTGTAGTGGCTTTTCCTGGTTGTCAACTTGACTGCATCTGGAATAAGCTACAATACAGAATTGGAGGACTCACCTGTGATCCTGATCTTGAGGCTGGGAGATACAAGTTTCTGACCTGGATCTTGGCATGAAGAACTTGAGGCAAAGTGGCTATGAGTCCCAGAAGACTAAGCCAAGGAGATCTCTGAGTTCAAGGTCCTCTGGGACAAAGCAAGTCCCAGATCTAGGCCTGGTGGCACACACCTTTATTCTGGGCCATACCTTCTGCTGGAGACCTACATAAGGACATTGGAAGAAGGAAGATGCTCCCTCTTCCTCGCCTGCCTGCCCTGTGGGACTGAGCCACTGCTAGATCCTTGGACTTCCATTCACAGCTGCTGCTGACCACTGCTGGGGAGTTAGACTACAGACTGTAAGTCATCAACAATTCCCTTACTATATAAAGACTACCCATAAGTTCTATGAATCTAGAGAACCCTGACTAATACAGGGTTTAAAGGGGAGAAAATGTAGTGCTCACAGTTGGTTAGCTGGACCATCAAAGGCACAGGGTGATCTTCCAATGAAAACTTGTATACTCCTCAAAGACCATCTGTCAGCTGGAGAATAGAGAGGTGGAAATGTAGACTTCCACCCCAAGGACGACTACTGTCAAAGGCTGAGTCTGGAACCATCTCCACTGGACACCAGAATCTCCTGAAACAACAATCATCACTTCTAAGCTCACTGCTCAGTCGTGTGTGTGTGTGTGTGTGTGTGTGTGTGTGTGTGTGTGTGTGTGTGTGTGCAGACTCAACAAGGACCAGGGGATGGAAGGGCACATTAAGGAGTTCACAATTTATTTTAAAGCCAGTGTAAGGCCATGGAAAATGGCACATCTGTGCGTGGGCTTCAGGAGAAAGAGCTGTGAGGTGATAAGGTGAGTGGACTGAAGGGTTGTACGAAGGGCTGTACGGAGAAAGACAACAGCTGCAAGAGCCTCGCTCCGGGAGGTGAACATCTGCAGTGGAGGAGGAAAGGAGACCAAAAGTTTGAAACCCTGTGGCAGAATGGAGGAGGCGTCCTAGATGGGGCTCCAGTTTTCAGTTTAGGCTAGCCGATAAGGTGGATAGAGAATCCGGCAGGAGAACCACATCGGGAAAGAAAAGCTGCTCCTTTCTGGAGTAGCAGGAGTGAGGTTCCTGGAGAGCAAGGTGGCCCTGCTGATAAAGGCATCTGCCACTAAGACCAACAACCTGAGTGTGATTCCCTACATGGTAGACAGACAGAACAGACCCCAGAAGGATGTGTTCAGCCTTTTCTCTCTTCTTTTTCTTTTCTTTTCTCATCTCATCTCCCCTCATCTCTCCTCCCCTCCCTTTCCTTCTCTTTCTTCCCCTCCTCTTCTTTGCCCCCATATAGCAGAAAAAGTAAGTGTATAGTTATGCTTCTATAATTATTATTCCATCAACAGTGCTATTTATGCTCGTGAGGCAGGCAAGCGTAGGAGAGTTGGGAAACCTGGAACTCCTGTCTGCTTTTTTAAAACAAAGACAGACAGACAGGCACACACACACACACACACACACACACACACACACACACAGAGAGAGAGAGAGAGAGAGAGAGAGAGAGAGAGAGAGAGGCGCACACACACACACTGCCCTTGCATGCACCATGCACACATTCCCCTCTCCAAATGATGCAATTTCAAAGCTGGGAACCCCCTCTACCCCACACTGCATCGGGCCACAGGCACTCCCAATCTTAAGAATGGTATTAGTTTGCCTGCCCCTGCAATGATAAATTTTAGACAGTTTCTGTCCAAGTGCATTCCCAGCATTTAGATAGAATAGAGGGTGTGCCGGGCCTGGGTTAACTTGGGGGCATGTGTGTAGGAAGGCAAACCTGTCTCCTCTAGGAGGAATCCCTGTTACTGTTTACATCTGTGCACAATCAGGCGTGCACATGATCAAAGTCGGATGCATTGTAGGACGGAGATACGTGGTAAAGGAAAAAGAAGTGTACGGCATAATCTAGCACTCAAAACAGAGAAACTCCCAAATTATGTCCCACAGAAACCAGATCCTCCCTCGACCCCCAAACAATGATGAGGACCCATGAGAATCTTCACTCACATTACCCACCGTCAACATTGAGAGTCTGCCTCTCTTGAATCTGCACTATTGCCTGGATCCAAATAAAATTTTCTTGCTTCTTTTGAAATATCTGTGAGAGCTCTTACTTTGTTTCTTTGGCGAATAGGTCAGAACCCGCAAACAACTGGCCCAGACATGGAATGTGAGTTACACTCCTGGTTGGAGGCCACATTTAGTTTTTCAAGAAGGGTCTCATGAATCCCACCCTCAAACTCCTTGAGTAACCTAGAGTGACCTTAAGCTTCAGATCTTCCTGTAACCCTCTCAGAAGTGCATGCTGGGATACCATGCCTGGTTTTATGCGGTACTGGATCTCAGTATGGGCCTCGTGCATACTAGGCAAGCATAAAGCACCCATTCTAAAAACTTTTTGAAATGCTTCAAGTGTTTCTGAGTGCAAAGGCTTCTGGGTAATGGCTAATGGAGTTAGCAGATAGATGATGTTGAGACATCAACCTTGCACTAATGAGACAGGACTCTGTCTGCCTAGAGTGGACACAGGAGATGCACAAGTCTGATTAGACAAGCGTCCTGCCTGGGGCAGAGACCGGGCACATTCACTCAAGCATGGGAACAAATCAATTCAGACATAATAGAGCCAAGGAGTTTGATTGGGAATGTTTGGAGTCAGGAAACAGGAAGAAGTGGATGCAGAGGACAGAGCAAGGGCGGGGCCTCACCTGATAAAGCAAGTGCTTCAGCTTGGATCAATAAGAACTGGTGAGAGAGACAGGAGATTCCGGTTTGGTAATAGCAATGGCTGGGCAAGTGACAAAATGCAAGAGGTTACCCAAAGAGAACCCAGCTGAAGAAAGAGGGATGACCAGTGAAGCTTAAGGATCACAGAACTGTCAAGAGTGAAATACTGGGTTCAGGGATAAAGCCAATTTTAAACTTAGTGGAGAAGCGCCCATTTTAAAGGGCATGACAGTACAGGCAGAAGCACTCAGCTGCCTCAGTCAAAAACAGAGAGAGCTCTACCGCAGATCTCAACGGTTTATAGCACACAGCAAAAGAGACACTAAGTGCTTGTTGCTGAAATGAGGATCACAGTAATATGACTATTGCTATGAAAGGAAATTATACTAATTTGGATTTAATCCCCAACTGACTCATATCTGAGGTAACATTGCAAAAAGAAACTTGGAATAAAAGTAGAATTTCTGTTTGCTGAGAGGAAAGAACCAGCCCGTTTGCTGCTCATAAGTAATGGATATTTTGGATCATTTATCGGGCAAAACTTCCTCTCAGTAGTCCCAGTGACCTGAGGGGCAAGCCTAGAAGGAGCATGGAGACCATGGTGCCTGGGTACAAGGTCATAGACTCAATTCTGTGAGAGTTTTCAAAGGATTTAATTCTTCAACTTAATTGCATGTAATATTCATCTGTGAATTTATTTTAAGTATACCACCGCATCTACACAATAATGCCTCAGTCTATGAATATATGTATGAAATGAAGACGAATGTATGAAAATTGGACTCAATTAACTACTCGATTCAGAAGCTATCTGGCGGGAGGAGGGGAGATATGGGGGGGGAGTGAAGGAAGGTAACCCCAGAAGGAACAAACAAGCTTCAGAGGGAAAAGGAATTCATAACAGGATGGGGTCTTGAAAGCACAAAGATGATGGTCTGTAGGGGTGACTTCCTAGTGAGAGCCCATGTCTGATCTGCTCAGGTGGCAAGGAGAGAGAGCAGAGTTCAGTTTCCACCTTGCAGTTATCCAACAGAAGGTACTCTGTCTGCCAAGTGCTTCCCATGAGCAGAGCCAGGCGGGTTCCCATTCACTACCTCTGTACCAATCTCCGGTCTTCTTCCTACATTATAAGCCATGTCTGTGTGTCCAGGAAGTCCCAATAGCTGCAGTGGGCAACAAATGTAATCCACCAGGCTGAAGGAGTCACGCAACTTCATCTATGACCAAAATGGCAAATTCCTTCAAAGTAGACGTTCTCATTTCCAAGCCTTGACCTCACAATGCAGTTTCCTACTCAAGCCCACGAAGAGCTCGGGTGGAAGCTCCTCCAGCGGGGGATGAACGGCCTCTCAAGCTCTAATTAAATGAGAATCTCCACTATCTGGACATTTAAAATCATAACGGCAGCAAGGATCGTGACGGCGCGCTATGGATGCCGATTGCCCACTGAAGGAATTGTGAAGGACTCTTAATCTCCAAAGTCGTTATTCCAAATAGAAAAGAATGAAGGTTATTCTTACAGAGGAACAATAATTAGCCTCGGATTCATTCAGGGTGGTGGCATTTAGTTACTAATGAGCTTGTGAAACGCAGCAGCTCTCTAAGGTTAATCTGTGGAGGCAAGTCTCAGAACTGATGTGAGAGGGGCATTCAAAGAAAGAACATTTGTCCTAGACAAGACAGGAAAGGTACTCTCCCCGGCAGTGTTGGGAAGCGCCCCACTGTTAATGGGGCATGTGTAAAATTTTCCCTAGCTGATTGGTTGGCATTTTTCTTGCCAGTAATCTCATTACCCACCTTGTAAAATGAATCCATCCCACACCGGGGCACAGGATTAAGTCTGAAATGCCTGAGACTTCTCAGACTACATAGAAGTCGGTTAAGAATGAAACCTACAGAGCTGGTTCCAAGCAGTGGCCTAGCTGGAGCAAGAGTCCTGAGAGCTGGATTTAGAGCCAGGGAAGGGGTGAGAGGCAGGAAAGGTTCAGGCACTGAGCACCCTCTTGTCTGGCAGACAGCCGGATACCCACGCATGGTTCAAAAATACAACAAATTCAGTCACAGTTTCCTTTAAACAAAGGGCCTAGATAAAACATAGAAGACATCTTTCAAAATTTGAAAGAGCCTCCCAGTAAAGTCCAGGACACTAATTACAATTAGAATATCAAACAAGAGTTATTTGTTTAATATAAGGAGCTCCCAAGCACGGCATGAGGTCCACTTCCGTTAGACATTCTTAGCTTTCTGAAACTCAAATTTTACTGTGTATCTGTATTGATAATTGTAAGACTGTGGTAGAGCAGAGTCCTCAGGATTATAAAAGAAATCCTCCGAGAGGGATGAGCAGCAAAAAGGCATGAAAGCTGAAGATTAAACAGCTGGCTCACGTTGGATGCTTCCTGTAGAAGGCTGGGCCGCAGGGATGGTGTTTGCTACTGTTCTACAACTCCCCGGGATTTCCTCTCCCCGCCTCGTCCCTTCTTGGCTTGTCTCTCGGCTAGGCTGGGCTGGAAGTGTATGTCTTAGTGTCAGAGAGCACCCTGCTAATAAAAAATAAAATAAAATTGTTCTCTAGCCATGCTAGTTCAAAAGACAAATGCCCTGTGAGGTCATTTGCACCAGAGGTTCAGAGTAGGTGATCTCATGAAGAGAAACCAGGGTGAGTGGAAAGGGAGACAGGCATTGGGGGAGGGGTAACTCTTATTATTCACAATGAAAAGAGATGGACAGAGCAGGTGCACTATGGCGGAACACGGCTGAGCCAAGCATTTTATGACGGTTGAGATGGTAAACAAATTAATTAATTAATTCACCCTGGCATTACATTTTGGGTTCTGCTCTTCTCTCTTTAAACTATTCTTTAACTCTGACAGAATGTTTAGTTCCCACGGGATAGGAGGACTTGACCCTGTCATTTGAGCACACTGTCTTCTTAATCTTCCAAAGCCTGCTGAAATAACAGTAACACAATAATGTTTGGTTAATCTTCTTTGGAGCCTCAAACCTTAGAACACTTACTGAGTATAATCAGACAGCATGGGGTGGGAAGACCTCTGTCCTGAAGGAGAATCTACTCTAAATGATGGAAAAGTCTTAAAACAGGAGGGACTCGGTTAAACTGTTAATGACAAACCCGGAGGACTCCTAGCACTGGATAGGCCCCTAGCAGACCTGTTATAGTGTGGAGCTTTGATGCAGACTCCGAGTAAAGCCCACTCTGGCTTACTCCCACACACCTACTTTGTATCCTGTCAACTTCTCTGAAATTGGTCTTCATCAAGAAAATATGCAGCCCCCACTGTCGATGGATGCCAAGCCTTTGCTTGTAACCTCTCTAACCTGAAGGGAACACTTCTCCTGTGACCCTCTTTTTCTGTACCCCCTGCAAGAAGTGTTCCTAGTAAAGGGCCTTCAAAAACAAACTCTCTGACTAAAGAATTTAGATATCACAGGGGCTAACAGATGACAAGGTGACTACTATTGAAAAACACCTATTTTCCCCGCTTAGAGGCAGTGGTGTGTTTATAACCTTGGCCGTGAGTCTGGCATCAAAGTGTATGCACACATCTAGATTGTATATTTTAAACAGACACTTTTCATCCATCAGTTCTACCTCAATGAAGCTGTTCTTAAAAAAAAAAGCGGTTGAGTCTACTCATGGTACCCGAGAGAGAGGGACTCTGTTCCACACGAGAGGGGACCGAATGGAGAATCATTGGAGTCTATCACAAGGCAGTAGAAAGAAGATACTGGTAGGACAAGAGTGAAGAGCCACTTTCTGCTTTAAACAGAAAGGACCGAAGGGGCTTAGGGCTGGCTGCTTTGAATAATCCCGGGGGATAGGGCCTTTTGCCGCATGTTCCTGCCATTGTGGGCAGGGAGAGAGTGGTCCACAGTGTGAGCCCAATAAGAGGAAGGATGGCTGTGTGGCTGTCAGCTACTCCCAGTAGAGACCAGGCAGCCTCTATCCAAGGTCACAAACTTAAGTCAAGATAATATCTTAAAACTATAGTCCATACTCCAACTTGGGTGCTGATTCCACTTGCCCCCCCAAGGCCCACCAGGTGCTACTGTCTTCTGCCTCAAACGGCTCGGCCCAGGCCTGAAACCCATTAAGGAGTTCTTATTTCCTAGACAAGAAGATAAAAAGGTCTCCAAACCAACTCTAGAAGACCCTGAGTAATCTAGCCCAGCGGTTCTCAACCTGTGGGTCATGACCCCGCGGGGATCACATGTCAGCCTGTGTATCATTGGCATTACAATTCATAACGGTAGCAATGAAATAGTCTTATGGTTAGGGGTAACCACAGCATGAGGAGCTGTGTTCAAGGATTTAAGCATTAAAAACTTTGAGAATGGGGTCTAGCCCATTATAACTCACAGGGCACCACAGTTCGTTGTTTCTTCCACCCACATGGCTTTGGTCTTACACACACACACACACACACATACACACACACACACACACATACACACAGACTGTGTGCATACACATAATGAAATAGATGACAGGTAGATGGATAGACTGAGAGATGATAGATGCAGATTATTTATTATTATTATTATTATTATTATTATTATTATTATTATTATTATTATTATCATTATTTTGAGCTAGCGTCTCCTTATGTAGCCCTGGCCAGCCTGGAACTCGCTTTGGAGGTGAGGATGGCCTCTCACTCTGCCTCCTGAGTGCTGGAGTTAAAGGCATGTACCACCACCCTCTCTATACCTTTTTCTTATTTCAGGAAGAGGTGTTTCCTGAGGAGGAAAAAAAAGGAGTTTTCAAGACTCCTCTTGAGCCAGAGCTTGATAAATACAGAGGCGAATAAATACAGTTTGCTAGCAGCAAACTGAGAACTGAGAATGGGGTCCCCATTGGAGGAGTTGGAGAAAAGATTGAAGGAGCTGAAGGGGCTTGCAACCCCATAAGAACAAAACCAACCAATCAGAGTTCCCAGGGACTAAACCACTGAAAGACCCCCGGAGCGGGGAGACCCTCACTCAAGTCTCGGGATGATGCGACCCCCCCAAGAACTCACATGAGACCGTCCTTGCTGTAATAAACATGAGGTTTATTGATAGGAACCAGTGCATTGGGGTCGAGACTCATATCCCACGCAGGGGCAATGGAGTTCGACCCCCGAAAGGCTGGGAGAAAGGGTATTTAAAGGGAGAAACCACAACCCGAGGAGGCAGGGATGGTGTCATTGGAAAGTGTCGAGAATACTAATGAAAAATCACAAGGAGGAGCTTCCTGTTTCTCAAGGTTATTCTCTAAGATTTTAATCTAACTTTATGGTCAGCTAGTACAGGTAGAGGGCAGGGTCTGGAATTTGAGGTATTTGGGGCTTTTTTAAACTTCTGACTTCTTAGCTGCATTTTTTATTCTTTCACCACCACCCAAAGAGTACACATGGACAGACACATAGCCCCAGCTACATATGTAGCAGAGGATGGCCTTGTTGGGCACCAATGGGAGGAGAAGCTCTTGGTCCTGCCAAGGCTGGACCCCCCAGTGTAGGGGAATGTCAGGGCGGGGAGGCAGGCAGGGCTGGTTGGGTGGGGGAGCACCCTCATAGACTAAGGGGGAGGGAGATGGGATAGGGGATTTTATGGATGGGAAACCGGGAAACGGATAACATTTGAAATGTAAATAAAAAGTATCCAATAAAAAAAAAGACTCCTCATGAACACGTTAAAGCAATTCCAGTTAGATGATTCAATTTACTTGGCGAAGTGTTCCCTATTACTTAACTTTAACATTCCATCCACTGTGGAACTCCCCTGCATCACTGTAAAGGCTTCCATAAAACAGTCGAACGTACTTCTCTTTATTGACAGCTTGAATTTGATTGTTGAGCCTCGTGATGGAAATGTTCTATTGAGAAGCCCTGTTCTGAGAACTAGTCATATAGCCCAGATTTGTTTTAGAATAGACTGGCCCACCCATGAGACCCATAAACACCCCCAAACTCCTAATGGTGGCATGCTAAAAAACCACATCAAGATAAGATTTTGTCTACATTTGGGTTCCAGAAATAGAGTAATAACACCTGTTTTAATTTTTCTCTCTCTCTTTCTTTCTTTTTTCTTTTTGATGTATTATCATTGGTTTAGAGCCAATGTTTATTTAACAAATAGCAAAGGGGGTTTGAGTTTCTTTGAACCTTGGATTTACCACCATTTTTACTCATTAACCTGGAAATCTTGATTTATGTTACTAGGAGGGAAAACAGTCATAAGCGATATGAATTGCACCACATAATGACTTTCAAAAGCCATTATGCCAACATCGTATTAAATCAGTATTAATGGGGCTGTGTGACAAGACACAAAGCCGAGTTAGAAACAAAGTTCTTTCATAAGGCTTGAACCCCTCCCCCATTTCAGCTAGACAGAGATTTGGTTCTTCGACAAGAGGGTACGTAGCACTGATAGACTCTGTGTTTGGCCTTGTGTAGGGAGCAAACAGTAAAGAGCAAGAGCGGGGAGTATTTCTACCCGTGGGATATTAACCAATCCTCAAACAATTCTCCTGCAGCAAGAAAGAGTCTACAGCAGAAGTGTAAGGAGGTGCGTAATGACCCAGAAGGAAATAGCAATAGAACCTAAGAGTCGCAGAAGTCCATCCGGATGAAATGTCATGTGTTAGGATCAAAGAGTTAAGGAGACAAACACTGTTACTCCATTTCAGTGTAACTAACCAAACATTTAAATAAACAATCAAACTACAAACAACTTTCCATCTGGCTTCTTGACTACATTTAAGTGGTACTTTGATAATAATATTCTTTGAAGCCTTTAGAGTGAGCAAAGAACACTTGGATAAATTCAGATTCTCAGTATTTCAGGCCCATTACCACCTCCATTAACCTCCAGCAGACCGAGGAAGTTGTGCAGCCTTTACAGTTCCATGTCTACACTACAGGGCAGCACCTGATGAATATTCCCACCAGCAGATCCTCACTTTTAGTTTCTGGTTCTTCCTAATCTGCCCTACGTATGGCTTTCACTTGCCTCATTTCTTTCAAATCTGATCCAGTCTGTGACATATATGCAAATTCTTCTTCTTAGTTACTTTTCTATTGCTGTGACAAAACACCGTGAGCAAGGTAACAAGTAAAAGAAAGAATTTAATCTGGGGGTTCAAGGTTGTCGAGTGTTAGAGTCCATGTCCATCGCAGTGGGGACCAGAATGGCACTGGAAAAGAAGCTGAAACCTTACATCTGATTCACAAGCACTAAGCAGAGAGAACTAACGGGGAATGGAATCAGCTTTTGAAGCCTCAAAGCTCACCTCCAATGATACATCTGTAGTGAGAATTTTGCTTTCTTTAAAACACACACACACACACACACACACACACACACACACACAGAGAGAGAGAGAGAGAGAGAGAGAGAGAGAGAGAGAGAGAGATTGATTATGGGAACATATTTTCATTTTAATCTCAGATATGGGATATGGAACTACTTTAGATGATCCACAGCAGCTGACTATGATTTGCCTCATGCTCCAGCAGGCGTGTGTTTTTTGCCAGCTGCAGACAGTTTCTGTGAGTGTGGGATGTTTGGAATACCGGGGACTCTTCAGAGGGATATATAAATGCTAGAGTCCCGAGAGGTGAGGGGCTGCTGTTTGTTTGATGTTGGTCGCAGTCTGCTAAGTAGTCCTGCACAAAGAGGAAACAACACCCTGATGACAAAAACCAAATCTACACCAAGGAGCTCGATGCCCTTAATAATCAGGAAGTAGTCGTCTAATGATGATGTCACCCCTTCTCCCCACTATTCTTTTATTTTTCCTATCTAATCTTAGGGGGTTGAAGGGTGGAGCAAGAGGGGTAGAGAAGGGTGGAAGAAAGGAGAACCTACAAAATAACAAAAGATCAGCTGCCCACACAGACCCCTCAACAATGCCGCACTCCTCCTTTATCCTTCCGAAACAGTTCCACCAGCTGGGGTCAAGGCACGATACGAGCCACTCCCATCCAAACAACGTCGTCGGAACACAGCGCTATGTCACTTCTCCACCTCCAGCAAATGGAATGTCTCTGAAGATACTCATCCACTCTTGAGTTCACAGCCCTACCTCATGTCCGAAGAGCGAACCCTCTCAACCTTGGATGGAGTTCCAGTGCTCATTTCAGTGCTGAGGTCCCTGATACCAGCCTCCTCTCCTGTTCAGGATGGCCACCTCTGCACCCAGCCATTCCCGACACGTCCCAGGAAGCTCATCCAC
Organism: Rattus norvegicus; assembly: GCF_021556685.1. Taxonomy (NCBI): domain Eukaryota; kingdom Metazoa; phylum Chordata; class Mammalia; order Rodentia; family Muridae; genus Rattus; species Rattus norvegicus. The sequence goes on along the minus strand of NC_141540.1, from coordinate 64,867,057 downwards.
CATCCGAACTTCCTCCTCAATGCTTTCACGGGTTACTCCATTCACACTGGTCCTTTTCTCTAAATACCTGCTATGCTACCTATCTTTAAACCTCCTTTTTATTGTTTAAGGCTGGAGCATCAGTAATTTTATTTCTCTAACAGTTTTGCAAATTCTGTGAGTGCTTAAAATTCCTGGAGTTGCCCCACCCCCACACCCCCAAATTTCCCCTTTGCTCTGAAGAAATCCCTATGATTTCTTGAATCAGGTGGAAAGAAAGATGTAATTGCTATCAGGTGACCGCAGGGCACGTACGTGAGGTGGCCAGGGAACCAATGCTCTGGTGAGATGGGAAAGCACCCGGGCAGCCTCAGCCGGTCTCTATTTTTAGAGATGAAGTATTTCTAGCAGCCAAGTGTTGTGTAGTGAGAACGCATTTGGCAGAGACCTTGGCTTACCACTGGACAACAACACTGACTTAATTCCTTAGGCTTTCTGCTCCACAGTTCCCCAAAACTGTTTCTTCGACAAAGCGAAGAGTCTGGTCCATAGAACTTTTATGTTCTCTGCCTTACGCTCTTCTACACACGCTGTCACCAGGAACAGGTAAACAGAGTGGGAGAAACTGCTCAGGGTATGGCAGGATGAGACAAAGCAGCGGCTGGGTGGGTGGGTAGGGACCTGCTGCAAATCCATTAGTGAGAAATGAACTTAACGAGACACCGTAGCATGCACCCATTGGACGTTTTGACCTTTTGGAAAGTTAGCTAATGACTCTGGCCCATCATCAGATGAACGCCTTAACTTTTTCGTGAAGCATTTCTCAGGAATCTGGGTCTGGAATTGTGTGGTGCATATTTAATTCTTGACGTATTAGGATGCTTCTGCATGGTGGTGCAGGCCTTCCTGTAACCCCTGCACTGCAGCGAGTAGACCTGAGAGTTCCAGATTAGAGTGCTCTACAATGTAGTTTTAGGACAGCCAGAGTTACAAAGGGAGAATCGATCTCAAAACAAAACAAAAAACAAACAACAAATGCTTGTGGATTCATAGTAACAACAGCCCTCAGTTGAGTGGCTTATTTAATATGCCATCCTGTTTGTGTATTTATTGGTTGTAAAGGGTTTGTCTTCTTTATTGATTTTTTTAAACACTTAATAAGAATATAGCTCAAAATTTCTACTTTGGAATCACAGATCTTTTGTAATACATGCTTGCTTTGAGGAACGGATGTGGTACAAACAGGTAAAACACTTTCAGCCAAACCAAAAGCCATTCTTCCCCACACTTAAAGCGTTGAGGCACACTTAAGATGATGCCCCCTCAAGAGTGAATGAGTAGGACTGCTCTGTTAGTTAGCTCTGTGTCACCTAAATAAAACAGCTGGGGGCATGTCTCTGCCTCATGGTGTGAGCTGTTTGGCTTTCTGGGGTTTCAGCTGGCCACGTGTGAGGAGCTGGGGGTTCCTTGTGGACTCATGACAGGGATTACCTGGTGGAGGAAAAGTGCTTTCTTCCTGGTAGTCAGGAAGCAAAGTGAAGACTCCCTTTTCTTTTCTTTTCTTTTTAAAGATTTATTTATTTATTTCATGTATATGAGTACACTATAGCCATCTTCAGACACACCAGAAGAGGGCATCGGATCCCATTACAGATGGTTGTGAGCCACCATGTGGTTGCTGGAAATTGAACTCAGGTCCTCTGGAAGAGCAGTCAGTGCTCTTAACCTATGAGCCATCTCTCCAGCCCTGAGGGCTCTCTTTTCTAACAGTCTTTTCTATGAAGATCATTAGCTTATGAATCTGTGGACTGATTACCTCATTCCTCGGGTCAGAGCCATCACAAACCCACCTCTGAACAAGGCTGCATCCAGGACCAACACTTAAGGCCCAAACCACATACCTAGGAATTCATAACGCACCTTTAAAATGCATTTATATCCAAATAGTTACTATACAGCATGTAAATATATGAGACATATGTGGGTCTCTGTGTGTTATATATAAAATACTTTCCTAATGGAAAGACTCATATTCCTTTTGAGTCACATAAACGCTCTTGACACTCATTTCTTATTAATGTGACTCCCTTCTGATGACAGCTGACTCTGTGGTCTTATTTAATTCGCAGTTCCTCTCCCTCTTACATTTAACACTTTTGAGTCTTGATTTCCTTAGCAATTACTAACATAGGGAAGGCAGCTAGAGTGATACCCGAGAACTTTTATTGATTGGCTCATTTCAACTGTCCATGCTACTGCAGAGCAACTTGAAGTGAGTCTCTTCCAATGGTAGGCTCTGCTTGAAAGCTACTTCCTTTCCTCTCTCCATTTCAATGGCTTCTCACTAAGAATGAAAGAGAAGGGGGAAGTGATCTGGCTCAGCAGGAAAAGGTGCCCCCCATCAAGCCTGAGGCCCTGAGCTCAATCCCCAGGACCCCGACGGTGGAAGGAAAGAGCCAACTCTGGCAAGTCCCTCTGACCTCCTCCCATGCACCATGGTCAACACACAAAACTATTTGAAAAGGATAAAGAAAGAAAGACAAGTTGAAACCATGGGGGATTTAGGAAGAGGGTCCACAGAGATAAATTAGTAGCAAGCATTAGCTTTTCCCTTTAACAGGCTTCAATATTGAAAGAACAACCCCCTCATACATTCCTCAGCACCTACACAGACATCTGGAAGGAGAAGCAGGAGGCTGCCCTCTAAAAGTAGGAGCATCATCAAGTGCTTCAGAATGCTGAAAGGGAAGACAGTGCAGGCAAGAGAATGTTTTCATGAGAGAGCAGCTGTCCATCCAGATCTCAGCAGCCCCAAGCCAAATGTACGGTTATTATAATTACATTTGATATTTTTATAGACTTTGTATACTGCAAACAACTAACTAAGACATCACTGTCCACGCCTTACACCTGACTTGTGAGACTTTAACAGTTGTGTTGGGGGGTTGGGAGGGCTCATATCATCTTGTAATTTCTATGGCATTATTGTCACTTTCCCGAGCCCTCCCAAAGTGACAATAATGCCATAGAAATTACAAGATGATATGTGAGCAGGGTCAGATCATGTGTGAGCCCTTCATTGACCAGGGATTGGCCAGCTTCGCCCCCTCTAGACTCTCTTCATGTATAAAATGGGCTGGTGTAAGCAACCCCCTATTCCATTCTGTATTTCTTAACATAGACTTTTTCTGACTCATCCCAGTCTGACGATTCATGGCTCATAGGATCTTAGGTTTTTGCTTCTTCATCCTTAATTTGTTTCTTTCAAGAAATTTTCTTCCTTACTATAAACTTTCTCTGTCAGTCACTCTAGTGATGATATATAAACAGATGGAACAATTTTTTTCAAATAACAATTGCATTTTATTTGAAGTACGATTGCATCCAGCTAGTAACTACTAAGGAATGTTGGGGCATGGAATCATATCTAACATTAGCTCCACCAAGGACTTTCCACCCAGAGGGAAAGTCATCATCTTTACCAAATTATGTATGACTTGGCTCTAATCGGGAGAGAGGCCAAGGTTTGCCTGGGGTGCATACTTACCCCTCTCATAGAGTTAATCCTGGATTAGTGGGACGGATCCATGGTAGCTGCATTTGTATAAGTAAAGTTGTCCTCTGACCTCACATGTGCACTCTGACATGCACATCTACCCAAACACACACACACACACACACACACACACACACAAGTAATAACAATAATTAAAATTTTTGATGTTTGACATCTGAAGTCAATGAAATGTCATTTACAACCAGCTACATTAGAGAATATTCTCTTAGCATCGCTAGTGTCTAGGTCACTGTTTTAAATGATCCCAAACATGAACAAAATATGATAATACACAAGCCACATGTATGATATATATGACATCATATCCTTTAAAGATAGCAGAATTATTTCATGCCAGTATAAATTAACATAAGCTCGATAGATGTATATTTTGATAAATAAAACCTATTTTCTCATGCCAATTACATAGAGATATCAACTCTAATTATTTTGAAACATTTACTTGTTGCATTATTAATGAGAAATCTGGGCCAATTCCCATGAATTTCTCCTAATGCCCAAAGTTATAAAATGATTCCATTTATAATTCAAAGCCCGGAGTCACTGCGAGGGAAACGGTTTTACTGTTAAATATTGCAAATCATTAGTGCTATCAGTATATTTGCCTTTAGAGAATAAACTTGCAACCTAACACAGACTGGTCTCCGTTTACACCGGCATGAAAGTGAGAAAAACATGCCTAGCTAGCAGAACACCCCTTAACCTTCTCAGTAACTGCCCTTGCCAAGGGTCCTTTAAATGGCAGGAAAGGTGAAAGATGCCCTCGGCTTCAAGTTCATGGCTTTGGCATTAAATGTGTGTGTTTGTGCATGCGTGTATGTGTGGGGCTGTGGGACAGTGGGGGGCATGACTCAGTGAAAGTCCCAAGAAAGCACCAGAGGCTCCCGAATAGGGATCACAGGAATAAGAGGTTTTAAATCTCTCCACTGATATGGATAAATCTCTCTGCTGTGGGGGTTTGGTAATTTTGAAGATGCTCAGAGTTCTGTAAATATCTTTTCAGTCCTTTTCACATTGGGCAAGATACTTTTTTTCCTTTGTCATTACCTGTCAGAAGCGAGGGACACATCTGATATTTGGCTTTGTCCCTGGAATGAATGTAAAAGTCATCCCGAAAATGAATTATAGTGAACCTGGCAGTGCAAACTCTTTGACTGAACTTCACTTTGGAAATGGATTGTTTTCCCCCCCTCCTTCACATAATCAAAAGCTCAAGTTGCCAATGGAATGAATTTTAAAACTCTTCTTTTAAGTAATAATTAAAGCTGCTGCTACCAGAAGTTGTATGTCTTTGTAAATGTCAGCTCAGTTTCAAAGATCCCATGCTCCTCCTCGATAGCTCTAACAATGCATCCATGAAAAGATAAAATATTTAACTAGAATCACTTCTGCAAATGACGGGCCCAAGTAAACCCCAGGTGAACTATACACCTTCCAGAAACTCTTAAACCAGCAATCACTGACACGCCTTAAAATGACAGAAACCAGCAAGTGAATGTGTGAAGACCCTGTGGGCAGGAGGAGGCCAATTTAAAATAGCCCAAGTTCACCTGTATAGGATACAACCTGACAACCGTGAATAGAATTGTTTCTTGTCAATGAGTGGTTTTAAACTTTCACACGATCTTTAAAAAAAATAGATACAATGTAGGTTCTTTTTTTCAGTCATGAAATTATGTGAAAGCTGCCTCTATTAGGACACATAAACAGGGAGAGACCATGTAACTCTGTGTTGCCAGAAGCGGGGGAAATTAAGTAGGAGACAATTCATGTATCAATTATTCATTGAGCATTTGCTCTAGGTCAGATGATACACATCGAAAACATAAATAAAATGCAGTTTGTGCCTTTAATGTATAGTCTTATGTGGGGGGAGAGGGAGCAGGCAGATAATCAGGCTGCATTAAAATAAAAATATACCATGAGACAAAGCAGAAAGAGCATGCCAAACTCTGGTGGGGTCAGGGGTGGGCAGGAAATAGATTTCCAGAGAGAAGAAAGAAATGCAGAACTGAAAATTCAAGGGTACGGGTGTCAGAGTGGAGCCAATGTCTTTGAATGACTAGAGACAAAGCAATGTAGACAAGAGTGGCAGAACTTGACATGCGCTGGTTCACAGGGAATCTCCATGAAGCCAACCAGGCCTTTCCAGTTAATCCTGCCAGCACCAGGAGCCAGTGCAATATTTACAGAGGAATTTACTAATGACCCCAGAGGTCATTAAGTGACTCTTCACTTAATGAGAAGTAGCATGTATGCATATATATATATACATATATATATATATACATACACACACATATACCATATATAGACAGAATATATACGTGCTATATCTCTTGGAACCAATAGGACAGCCCTAGATGCTACTTCATGCCTAATATTATTATTTCGTGGTTGACCAATGGAGATGAAGGAAAACTGAGTGATTAAAAATAAAGGTAATTAGTAATAAGTCTGGAATCAAAACCCTCCTCATATATAAGCCCCAGGTTTTCCAACTGCCTCAACAACTGCAAAAAAAAAAAATATTAAATTAAATGTGCACTGGGATACATATACACCATGTTTCATGAACGATGCATGGATGCTCTTGTAGTTTACAGGTTAGAGTCATGCTGCTGACACAGGAGAGATGTCTCTACTTATCGTCTACCTATTAAACATGGATACCTGCCTATGGTTCTCTGTTAACCTGTACTGGCTGGTTCTGTGCATCAACTTGACACAAACTGGAGTTATCACAGAGAAAGGATCCTCCATTGTGGAAATGCCTTCATGAGACCCAGCTGTAAGGCATTTTCTCAACGAGTGATCATGGTGGGTGGTGCCATCCCTGGACTGGTGGTCTGGGTTCTATAAGAGAGCAAGCTGAGCAAGCCTGGGGAAGCAAGTCAGTAAGTAAGCCTCCGTGGGCTCTGCATCAGCTCCTGCCTCCTGACCTGCTTGAGTTCCAGTCCTGACTTCCTTTGGTGATGAACAGCAATGTGGGATGAATAAATCCTTTCCTCCTCAACTTGCTTCTTGGTCATGATGTTTGTGCAGGAACTCTGACTAAGACATAACCCAAACTGCTTACTCATAAACCACACCATCACACTGTCATTACTATTTGGAATGAGGTTTTCAGGCTATTTCCGGCTACTCTTCCTTTGTGTGTGTGCAGGAAGGGAGGAAGAGGTGGCCGATGATCCAGAGGAGAAACTGCACTGGTATTAGTGTAATGCTCAAAACCATAGATGAGTCACAGGTCCGGGTTGGGAGAACCTGGCTTTCTCTGACGCTGGAATCCTCAGCAGGCTGTTAGCTAACTTTAAGGACAACTCTAGGTACTGAAAACAAAGCTGTTCTCCAAGAACACTTTTCAAAATTAACCTTAAGACTGTTGCATGCATCCACAGGGCCTGCATGGGTCTGCACTAGGTCCTCTGCATATCTGTTACAGCTCTCAGCTCAGTCCCTTATGGGACCCCTGACAGTGAGAACAAGTGGACGGTTGACTCCTATGCCTGCTCTCAGGGTTCTTTTCCTCCTGTTGGGTTGCCATGTCTACCTTCCGTAGGTTTTGCTTCATCTTAGTATTGTTTATTTCGTCGTGTTTGGTTGTTATCTCATAGAAGCCTGTTCTTTTCTAATGAGAGACAGAAAGGGAGCAATCCAGAGGGGAGGGGAGAGGAGGAGGTACTTTGAGGAGTACAGGGAGGGGAAACCATGATGTATCCTGTGAGAAAAGAATCTATTTTCAATAAAAGCAAAAAAAAAAAAAGTGCTATATGAAGCAGAAAAACAAGCATCTCCCAGTGACACTGCGGGGGCGTGGGGGCGTGGGGGGTGGGATGTGAAGTGGGAGATGGGTGAGATGTGCGGTGGGGGTGGGGCACATACACTGTATTCCCACTTCCTAGGTAAGAAATGCAAGGAGCATGAAGGAAAGAACACAAAATTCCATGGAATTTACGAATCCCAGACTTGGAGTTCATGAGTTCAAGCCAGTTGCTTCATGTTTCCTTTGCTTCAGAAATGTAAAGCATAATTCATCTTGTCTATACATACACAGGTCAAAGCATTTACAAGGAAGTGGAGAAAGCTGTCATTTCCACAGACGTCTAGGGGAGGTTGTAGTGTAGATGATCCCATCATTCTGAGAGGGGAGAAAAGAAAAGACCATCTCTCCCTTGTCGTCTCCCCATGTTAATAGCCAACTATAAACGCACCAGGAACAGGATGCCGAAGGCAGGAATGGAATGGCCCGGAACCTCCTAGAGGCACATTCCTCAGAGTGGGTTCTGGGCAAACTACTCTCTTAAGATCTCCCTTGTTCAACAAGTGTGTTAATCACAAAATATTTTATTCTCAGCATGTAGGCTCTTAATACCCTCTAGCATACAAAAAATCTGCTGCCTTGTAATTTTTTTTTTAAATAAATCGTACAAAAGTAGACAAGGCATTGATAAAATGTTAAGGGAATTTCCCTGCTTTAAAAATTCAATTCCAATAGAATAAGGGAAAAGTTAAACTAAAATATTGATTTTCATGTGATTTTTTTAATTTAATATTCTAGATGAAAATCATTTTGGGGTTAAAAATAAAAAAATGATCACTTAGTAGGAGCCAGGTGTTTTACCTCATCTGTGGCAGCCAGGACTTGAAAGGGATGTGAATATTGTGATAAAATTGTCCTCAGTTGCTTGAAATACAGTGTTCAGAAGCACTGTGGGGGTGACAGCTAGCCTGGGACAGAAACCATGGCGGCACTGATCTGAACATCTGACAGAGACCCAGAAATGAATAGCGAAGTCCTGTGTGCCTTATACTGTCCGTCCAGGAACTGAAATGTGAACTAACTGTGGCTTAAGGAAGCCCGTTTGGCTGCCAGCCTGGTGGAAGCAGATTGTCATATAAATTCTACATAGAGAAATACATCACAGAGGAGCAGCCGACGGCTGGACTGGAGCTGGCCCTGAAGGATAAGTCTGTGGAGTATCAGTGGCTCCCTAGAGGGAGAGGGGACATCAGGGAGCAGCACAGAACTGGTAAACTGCACATCACATTCAGTCATGTGCTCTCAGCGTCTACATCTCACTATGGCATTGGATCTGTGTGGAAACTCTCTCTGTCTCTCTGTCTTCATCAGGTGTGTGGTGCTTTGGGGTGGGGGTAGGTCAGACATGCTTCCCCCCACCCCAGTTTTAACAGCATGAAATAGTTCAGCATGTTGGAGGGAAGAATGTTTTGTGTAGTTAAATGATGTGTTTAATGGGAGATTACGGAAGTGGAGGGAACAGTCACTCTGATTTTCAAAATGATCCCTGTGTTCTTATCTAAACAAAGCCTGGCGTGGTTTATGACATCCGGTACTCTCTGTTGCTTTACCGTTATTTACTTTCTTTCATCTGAGTTGTGTTTCCTAACTCTGAGACAGGCATGTCTAAGGCATTAAAATAAAAATAAATCTCCTTTATGAAGTACTTCATAACTACTCTTAAAAATGCCAGCCACAACCAACAGATTGGGAAAAGATCTTTACCAATCCTACAACAGATAGAGGCCTTATATCCAAAATATACAAAGAACTCAAGAAGTTAGACCGCAGGGAGACAAATAACCCTATTAAAAATGGGGTTCAGAGCTAAACAAAGAATTCACAGCTGAGGAATGCCGAATGGCTGAAAAATACCTAAAGAAATGTTCAACATCTTTAGTCATAAGGGAAGTGCAAATCAAAACAACCCTGAGATTTCACCTCACACCAGTGAGAATGGCTAAGATCAAAAACTCAGATGACAGCAGATGCTGGCGAGGATGCGGAGAAAGAGGAACACTCCTCCATTGTTGGTGGGATTGTAGACTGGTACAACCATTCTGGAAATCAGTCTGGAGGGTCCTCAGAAAATTGGACATTGAACTGCCTGAGGATCCAGCTATACCTCTCTTGGGCATATACCCAAAAGATGCCCCAACATATAAAAAAGACACGTGCTCCACTATGTTCATAGCAGCCTTGTTTATAATAGCCAGAAGCTGGAAAGAACCCAGATGCCCTTCAACAGAGGAATGGATACAGAAAATGTGGTACATCTACACAATGGAATATTACTCAGCTATCAAAAACAATGACTTTATGAAATTCGTAGGCAAATGGTTGGAACTGGAAAATATCATCCTAAGTGAGGTAACCCAATCACAGAAAAACACACATGGTATGCACTCATTGATAAGTGGCTATTAGCCCAAATGCTTGAATTACCCTAGATGCCTAGAACAAATGAAACTCAAGACGGATGATCAAAATGTGAATGCTTCACTCCTTCTTTAAAAGGGGAATAAGAATACCCGTGGCAAGGAATAGAGAGGCAAAGATTAAAACAGACACAGAAGGAACACCCATTCAGAGCCTGCCCCACATGTGGCCCACACATATACAGCCATCCAATTAGACAAGATAGATGAAGCAAAGAAGTGCAGGCTGACAGGAGCCGGATGTAGATCGCTCCTGAAAGACACAGCTAGAATACAGCAAATACAGAGGCAAATGCCAGCAGCAAACCACTGAACTGAGAATAGGACCCCCGTTGAAGGAATCAGAGAAAGAACTGGAAGAGCTTGAAGGGGCTCGAGACCCCATATGTACAACAATGCCAAGCAACCAGAGCTTCCAGGGACTAAGCCACTACCTAAAGACTATACATGGACTGACCCTGGACTCTGACCTCATAGGTAGCAATGAATATCCTAGTAAGAGAACCAGTGGAAGGGGAAGCCCTGGGTCCTGCTAAGACTGAACCCCCAGTGAACTAGATTGTTGGGGGGAGGGCGGCAATGGGGGGAGGATGGGGAGGGGAACACCCACGAAGAAGGGGAGGGGGAGGGATTAGGGGGATGTTTGCCCGGAAACCGGGAAAGGGAATAACACTCGAAATGTATATAAGAAATACTCAAGTTAATAATAATAATAAAAAAAAATGCCAGCCACTCAGACTGACGTGGGTTTTCTTGACTCTTTGGTTGTGGGGAGAGGAGTTCAGGGAAAGCTAAGAAGGCTGTAGCCACCAAAGCACACCCAACACCCACACACACACACACATACAAGGGAATACTGGCCACCTGCGTGTACTGTTCTTCTGGAAAACTTTTCATTCTCCCATGGAGAAAGGTAAGGTTAAAAATGGTCACAAGTCCTTCCGTGGAATTACTTCAAGACTAAACATGAGCCTTGAAAGCTATGCTCTCACCTCTGTTTCTTTCTATATGAAGAAAAATCCTGGCCTCCAAGAAGCCAGAAGACTAAGAATACAGGAGGCGCTCGTGTGTGAGAGATTGTGTGTGAAGGATTGTGAAGGATGTTCGTACTGGAGTGGCTTGTCTTCTTTGTTGTTGACTATACAGAAGGTTTTTTTAGGGCATTTTTCAAAGAAAATGAGATGACCAAATAATTAACATCAGGTTAATAATAATAATGTTATTGGTGTAGCGCCATGCACATGCCCTTGCGTGCATGGGTGTAGGGCCATCCAGTAGAACACGGGTATCCTAAAATGGGCCACTTCCCTGAGGAAGAGCGATTCTTTCTACACCAGCAGCCTTCAAGCACCAATACTCACAGCCAGAAGTGGGTGGGGCTTTGCGGCCCCTCTTCCACCTACTCTGGAAGTTTGACTAGAAGGAAAACCACTTTTAAAATATGCCTAGAACACTAGAAGCATCAAAACTGCCTAGGAACAACAACACAAAGCTTCAAAGACTAGAAAAGTATTTCTGGCACTTTTCTGGGAAAAAAAAAAAAGCCAGCACAAGCCATGATAGACACACAGGCCATCCAGCTATTGCAGACTTCTGTCCCCCATGAAACGTGCTCATTTCTGCAGGCTGTGCACCACATCTCCGTTTCTGAGTCACTTATACAAACTGGAAGGCCGAGTCCCGCTTCCAGATGCATACACTCTGAATTATAAGCAACGATTCGGGGGAAACTCTGATTGAAAACACTTTCCTTGTAGGAAGAAAGGGCCACCGCAGCAGTTCTAAGGACAGTCGTGGGAGCCCCAACCTCCTTGGAGGCCACATCTGAGAAAGCTCAGCCTTTGAAGGCTGACACAAGGTCTGAGGAAGCATTAATTACATAGTTCTCTATGACAGTATAAATGACTTGGAGGGCTTTGCCTTATCGGGGTGGCCACACGTGGGCTCTTTGCACACACATACGCACTTGATCACGAGACCTCTATTGGCCCCTACCTTGCTGAATATTTAGCTTTCAATGCTCCACCCACTCCCTAAACTCCCTGCTTTACACTCCCTTGGAGTGTAACCTCCATGACGTTTCTTTACATCTTTGTAACCCAAGCCATACGTAGGCACATTGCTTCACAAGCTAGGCTACCCTGCCTGGGATAGAAGAAGAAAGGTTACTTAATGGCCACTGAGTCTCAAGACTCACCTTGTTTACTGTTCTCGTGAAGGGCTTACTACAGCACGGGCTCTGACGAGTAGAGTCCGGGTTGGGTCTCAGGACACTGTACTTCTGCAAAGCATCCTTAGATCCGTGCTGCTAAGCTTACACCCTGTGTATCTGCATGATATATTACAGTATTACATAAAGTGGTGTCAGTGGGCAGTTGATGCTGGTTTGGGGGGGTATTTTATTCAGTGCCCATCCGTGCCCTCTCCTCAACACAAACGCACAGGATGATCAGGATGAAACTCACGTGGAGATGTTTTGCTGATATTTTTGTGTTAGTGGGGCAGGTTATTAAATGAGTTCCACCATCCACGTGATCCATGTCCAGGATGGTAATGATACATAATGGCATTCTAGCAGATGTTACAAATGTGTAAACCACCAGGAGTAAATGCTCTGTATCTCTCAAGCAAGTGTTGGTTGGCTCCTCCACCATAACCGATGGCTGTTCATAAACGTTCACGGCAGAACAAGCAAGTTAGAAGGAAGCAGTGAGACATACACATGACAGCGCCATACAGACCCATTCATTTGTACGCTAACTTAAAAAAAATAATAATAATAATTAAAAATGTGCATGCTAGACACGGACCCAGCCATGGTTCCAACAGGAGTCTACCATCCAGTGACCTGCAGCACCATCTGCTGGCCAGATGCTGATATGCAACAGAAAACCACAGGATGCCCTCTGGGAAACGTAATGTGAACATTTCTGCAGCTTTTCGGATTTTGACAAACGGAGGAGAGAGACTTGTATAATGGGTTGTTTGGAAAAGGGAGACTTTTACAGCCTGCATTCCCTTTTGCCTAAGAAAGTAAAATAGTTTTACAAAGATAAGCACTTTGGCACAGGACTCGAAGAAGCTGAGGTCCCCCGACGCGGTATAAAGAAAAGAGCTGTTTCCGTTTCAAAAAAAAAAAAAAAAAAAAAGAAAGAAAAGAAAAGAACAGAAAAAACAAAAAACTTACTCTGGGGACCCACATCATTTTTCACGTGCCTTCATTAATAAAATAGCTGTGCACACAACTGTACGGCAAGCTTACACAGAACACTGAATAAACCAAACAGAACGTCTAAGTACCTCACTAGGTTCACTTGTGAAAGTAAATTCCCTTTGAACCACAAAATGGGACAAACTTATTTGTACAAAGTAGGAAGAAAAATAAGTGGGAGAGATGTGGGTGTCTGTAATTCCTCCTCAAGGGGGAGCCTCTCAAGGAGAATGCAACTTGGGGAATGCTTGCAATGGCATAATGTTGAAATGATTCATCAGTCCCCTGAATCAGGAAACTAACTCTGTCCAGTTCCAAGGGTAAATCATTTTTGTCCTAGATGACCTTCAATTCTAAAAGATGTGTGACTTAGCAGTGAACGGGACTATGACGTATCTGTTCTGAAATGTGAGGGGAAAGGTAAGTAACCACATTCTGTCTAGCGATTTTCTGTGGAAGATCTCAAAGGCCTCACTCCCATTTCCCACAATGACCCTGGAGCAGCTGTAGTAAGGATTCCTGAGATCCCGGAGTGGGATGTATGAGTAAAATACAGATCAATAATATATCTTATAGGTACTTTAGAGGGGCATTAAGTGAATTGACAGAGGTTGCAACATCTTAATGGTGAGGGTGAAAAAGAAATAAAAGAAGAACCTGGGATTGGCAGAGTCCAGCTGAGAACACCTTAGGCACTTGCTGGCAAGGATTCCAGCTTGGGGGCCAATTTCATAATTAATTTAAATGCCTTTCTGGGGCACATTAATTATGTAAGCTATCTGTAGAGTGGCTTGCTCCAAAAGGAGTAAATGGCTTCCATGCTTTTACAAGCGGGGCTGCAACAAAGTGGCAGGAAAGCCACTCAAAAGGAAAGGGCAGCTGAGTGAGATGGGGGAGGGGAGGAGGATGGGGAGGAAGGGGAGGGAGGAGAAGGGGCAAGGTGAGCACTTGGGCTTGTGTGATCGCTCAGCAGTCAGTGAAAAATTCACCTTTCTCTCTGTCAAGTCCCTCCACCCTCTAGGACTTGCCTTCCCCAGGAGGGAGGGCGTTCCCTTTTCAAAAACCGGCCTCGAACTCAGGGAGTCTGAAGGTTAGCTGTAGCAGAAGAGGGAGCTACTACATTCTGGGCTCCATTTTTAGGACTTGATAGGGCAGGGTGGTCTCGTATCCCTAAGAAGTCCCAGGGCGCTGCAGAATATTTGTGAGCAAATTTTCAGAATGCCTTAATGCTGCAAATAAAAGTAGGAAAGTGGGGCTGGGGATTTAGCTCAGTGGTAGAGCGCTTACCTAGGAAGCGCAAGGCCCTGGGTTCGGTCCCTAGCTCCGAAAAAAAAGAACCAAAAAAAAAAAAAAAAAAAGTAGGAAAGGCAGTAGTGAGCCTGAAACGCCATGGAAGGAACCATGTTTGATGTTTGGCTAGGAAAAGGTACTGGGTGGACACGTGACATCTGACCAGGTCCAAGAAAAAGAATGTTTTTTTTTAATATTTGATAAAATCCAAGCTAAGATCTAACCCAGCCCGCTTGATCCAACCCACTTTCAGTTTACTTTATTTCCCTCGCCCTCTCATCTAACAAAGTTCAGTTAGTGTTCCTTGAGTTCCTTCTCAATTTTAAGGCTCTGTGCCTGTCACTCACACAAGCATTCTTCTAGACAAATATTTATGAAGATTGATTACAAATCACGTACCATTCTAGGTGCTAAGAATATAGCAGGTCAGAAGATAATGTGGGCGAGTTGATTGCTAGGAAGGTGAGACAACCAATCAGTAAATATCACAAATTAATAATTTATGAGAAGGGGAGGAAGGGAGGGAGGGACTGACTGGATTGAGGCAGGTGTATTTAAGCCATCAGGACAACCACAGCTGATGATATGACACCTGACAGCCCGGGAGAGAAGAGCAGGGACCCTCGGGGCCGCATTCCAGTCGGGGCTGAAGGTGGTAAAACAAGAAAGTGAGTCTGAGGAGGAGGCTGTAGGCATCCCCGAGTGAGGGGCAGTTATGAGGCCTGGTGGTGGAGCAGTAGCAATAGCCTATAATAGGATAAGTATGGAAGCCTGAGGACAAACAGGGAGGGTGGCAAAAAGCAGTGCTCTCTCAGTAGAGTTGGGGCCTATTTCTTTAGGTCCCTCTCCTCTGACACTGGGAAAAATCTTACCTGTTTGCCAGAACCACCCCACAGTTATTAGAAACAGCAAACACTCTCCTGCACGACCACCCTGGTTCTTTTGTTTCCCCAACCCAGCCAAGGTATGCACATAGGCTATATTTTTAGTGTCCAAATCATCTCTGCGTATATCCTAGATATCAGATAACGGCTTTCCACATCTTCATACGTACGATGTTCACTTGATCATGAATGTTCTTGACACCATCCGCAACGGTCAGATATCAGTGAATCAGTTGGCTTCGCTGAATAATTTCTCTAGGCCTATTTGCAGTATTGATGGCCTTCATCAAGTTCCTCGTTACTCCATACCAAATTCATAAAAGTATTTTTGTTTCAAAACCTTTGGTAGTTCTGAACTTTTGTCAGTAAAGTATTCCTTCAAATGCGTAGTCTTGGACAGAGCTGTTACCATTTTGGAGCAGAGCGATCTCTTACCTAATGACACTGGCTGGGATGTAACTTGACCTAGCGCGCAGAAGAATTTAAATGCCCCCTTAAAAAGTTAGTGGGCAAGAAACTATATTGTGTATAGAGATCCCAGACCTACAGTTAATTTTCCAGTTAAAAGTAATGATCTGTTATGTTCAATGAGAAAGAGAATAATTAAACATCTGGATCAGGAAACTAAAAGTTAGAGACCCAACAGCAAGTTGCAAATTTGGCTTTTGGTGTCTAAGCTCTAAGAGACATGCTGGAAATCTGGTGTTCTCAGTCTACTATGAAAAGTTCATGTCATTTCTAACCCAGTTTTTACCAAAACACAGTGTTAGGAATACATTCTGGAATACGTGTTTATAGTTTCACAGAGTTGAGACTTATTTAGATGAAAATTCTGATAAATGACAGTTTTTAAAAATTAAAATGCTTTTTTCTCAAAATTCTAGCTGTTTCCTTCATAAGAAAAAACAAAATATCATTGAAGTAGGAGGATAATGAGACTGACTTTGTAGAGCAGCTGAGCTCGCCCCAACTTGTTTCATAGATAAAAACAAATGTTTTCTGTCTGCAAAAGGATATCCATAATCCTACAGACAAAGTTTAACAGGTCAGTAACACCCTCTGTTTATGACTCCCTCCTATCCATTCATCCACCCATCCACCCACCCAACCATCCCATCTGCTTACCCATCCATCCATCCATCCATCCATCCATCCATCCATCCATCCATGTATTTATCCATCCCTCCATCAATCCAACCATCCTATCCACCCACCCATCTACCCATCCAACCATCCCATTCACCTGCCCACCATCTACCCATCCATTGATCCATCCATCTATCTACCCATTCAAACACTCACCTATCCACCCACCCATTCACACATTCATCCATTCATCCATCCACCTATTCATCCAACAATCTATCCATCCATCCACCCACCCACCCACTTACTCACTCACCCATTCACACATCCATCCATCCATCCATCCATCCATCCATCCATCCATCCATCCATGCATCAGTGGCTCCCCCTTCTCCTTCTTGTAATCTGAAAGTGGGACAATAATCTTTTTCTCTAAAAGAGCATGTATTTAAAAGCAATTTATTTTACTTTTGGTGTTGTATATTGTGTGCATCTGGTATGGGTTGTACACGTGAATGTAGGAGTCCCACAGAGGCCAGAGGGGTTGGATGCCTCAGAGCTGGCGTACAGGTTTTTGAAAGTGCCCAAGTGTAGGTAGCTGGGAGCCAAACTCAAGTCCTCTGCAAGAGCAGGTCCTGTTGACGGCTGCATGTGTGCCTTTTACTTGCTGATTCAACTGTCCAGGTCCCACAGACATCTTCCTGCTCATCCTTCCGAGTTCCTGGGTGCTCCTTCTCCTCTAGCAAATTTCCTACTCACTATTTCCTCCACTTCATCTCTCCTGTGTCTCTAAATTTAATCCTTTAAAAAAAATACTGAATTCTCCTTCTTGTGGCGGAAGAATATTTAAATAAACTGCATGACTTGTCTGAGAGGTCTGTGCAAAGCAACAAGAGAACAAGGAACTAAATGTTCCCTTTGCCAAGGCTTTCTGGGCCACTCCTGGGCCTGGTGGTTTCAGGAGTCTGCCCAACTTGATTGCTTTTTGGGCCAGCACTTGGACAGGAGTGAAAAAGTCAGAACAGACTATGAACACTTATTTTTAAATCTATAAGAAACAAGAGGCACAGTCACCCCAAATTATTTTTAAATAAAATATCAATCATTTCATACTGAGAAAAAAATAAGTAGTTAAAATTTGTCTTCCTTCAACCCTTCCTTCAAATTTTCCTTCCTTCAACTGGCAACTCTTGGCTGAAACAATTCAATACTAGGGAAGCTTGAAATCTTGACTTAACATCACTTAGCAATTCAACCCTTTAGATGCCATTTTAGTCAAGGAAGGACCAGGCACAGGGAAGGGAAGAGGCACACGGGGGCTTTCAAATGGATTCCTGGTGTCTGTCTCTTAAGCCGACTGCTGCAAACACAGCGTTTATCATTTACATTTTAGGCATATCTGTATTTCTTATACACAAATGACATCACTGAGCCAAGCACTTAGGAAATAGACAATGCTGTTTTGTCAGCATTGGTCCTTTTTCCTTGGTAGGGCGTTTTAGTTAAAATGAAATCCACCAGAAATCCACACGTTGTTTCAAAGAACTCAACGCTTGATCATTTCCTAACTTGTAGCACTGTGACTTCCTGACGACCAAAGCACTTAGCATATGACCTCATGTATAAAGGTTCTCTGGGAATGACCAGGAGGCTCAGTCAGGGGTGATCAGAGAACAGCCTTCAGTAGGTACACATGCAGAGAAAGAGATTAGCACTAAACCACACTGAATTTTTCAGTTTCAAACATAAGGAAGAATACGATGCTCTTTTCTGTATCTGCATGTGTAAATAAAAGCCCAAGAGCAGAGAAGTAACTGGGATGTGAGTGGAGGACTGCATCGTCTCCACGTAAGGGACTGGTAAGAACGAGGAACTGAAAAACTGCTTTATTGCAGCAAAAATAAAGAACGAGCCAGGGGTAGTTAAATGTTCATATGAACGCACCTTACCACAAGATCAGCAGAAATGTGTGCTGTTAGAGGTCAGAAAAGCCAGGGGAAGGAGTGGAGGAGAGAGGTTCACTGATAAATAGGAAGACAGCCACTGAGGTAAGAGTGAGGTTGCTTCCTAATGCAATTGCCCCTGACATAACCTAGGAAGGAGAAGACTCCCTGAGACTACCTGTGGCTGCTCTATCTTAGGTCAGCGTGATGCAAACTCAACAGTCCTCTGAGAGGAGCGAATCTGTGGAGAAATCGCTTCCTAAGATCAGGATGTATGCAGACCTGTAGGGTGTTTTTTAAATGCGTGCCCAGCCCATGGTTGGAGGTGCCACTCTTGGGCTAGTAGTTCTGGGTGCTATAAAAATGGCAGCCATGGGAAAGCAAGCCAGTAAGCGGCAGGAATCCATCAACCCCTGCTCTGCTTGAGTTCCCCGCCCTGACTTCCATCAGTGATGGACTATTCCCTGGAAATGTAAACAAAACAAACCTTTCCTTCCCAGTTTGCGTTTGGTCATGGTGTCTTATCACAGCCAACAGAAACTCTCTAAGACACCACCTCAGTTTCCCAAATCACTATTCAGTTTGCACTGACAAGAAAATAAAAATTCTGTAAAGTTAGAAAAGCTAGCCACACAGGAAAAGGAAGATTATAGCTTGGATTCAAACTCACATGTACTTGATTCTAAACGGTAAATATTCCTACTCTGGCACCTCACCCATAGGAAAGGCAACAAAATCGCCCATGGTCTGGGGTGGAGGGTTATAGGGGTGGAAAGAGGGAGTCATGCAACCCTCAGAAGAGGCAAAAACCAAACAACAGGAAGACTAAATACAAGCTTTTAGTCGAATCCCTATGGTAGCAGTTGGTAGGGAAATCTGCAATCTCGGGTCACATTTGAAACAGAGACATGGGTTTAAGAGCAAGAATAAGTAATGTCCTGAGTCTCACTGAAATCGTGCACACACAAGGTACTGCAGAGTCCCAAGGAACTTCAAAATGAGAAACACAGGCGGGCTATGAGGTACGATTAGTTATGTACCAAGTTCTCCAGAGGCACAGTACCCGGAAGGTGTCCAGCTTGTCTAACGGTGAACATGGGACCCCACGGTCATGTTTAATAATGTGAGGTTCAATACACAGCTAGAGGTGGGCTCTGCAAGTGAGGTGCTCCAGACACCATCAAAGCCCTGTGTCTTGCGGATGTCTCTTCTAGCAGCGTGCTGCAGATCATTATGAGCATCCCTTACCACCTCTAACTACATCCTGGTTGCTTAGCAAAGGGTACTTGTTTTGTACATTATATTCCCCGGCAGCCTGACCTAATGACCCGTACTTAGTAGCCAGTCAATAGTGCTTGAATTTCATCAACCTCTGGCCGTACCAGCAGGCAGTGGTACTGGGGGTGGAAATACTATTTCGGTGATGCTCTGCAGTTCGTCAAGAGGCTAGAATCAGTTTGTGGCCGAGGGAGTGCGTCAGGACACCTTTCAGAACCGAATTACACGATGACTTCGAAGAGACTTTCCCAAGGGAAGAAAACTATCCCTCAAATTTGTGAACACAAAGGAAAGATGCGAGCATCGTTGGGTTTAGCGACAAGGTCTGCCTTGCAGTTGACCTCAATTTATATGTTTTGAAAACCATATACCTGGTCATAAACTCTTCCAGATTGTGGGTTATCTGGACGAACATAAATGGCAAAGGAAAAGGGGGAAGGTGGGATCAGGAGTGACAGCTGTCTTTCACTGGAGACACTTACACATTGATAAAATATAGACAAGCCAGGGGCTCTGAGTATTTGTACCGGTACAGCGTGAGGTTGTGAACAAGATTAAGTGCATCTACAGCTTTAACCCCCCCCCCCCCCCCGCCAGTTTCGGCAGACAGAGCTTAAAAAACGAGCTAAGGGTGTCATTCTCCAGATCTGGAAATGCGTCTAATGCCAGGCATGCAGTACAAGAAAGCCACCAGAGACACTCCCAAAGTATTGCTGTCCCCTGTCTACGTGTGCCAGCTACCGTTCCTTTGTGGGTGCAGGCTGCATAGTGTGCTGCAGAAAGGACAGCATCATTTGTGACTTCCACCCACTAGATGCCAGCAGAACCCTCCTGATCCACTCTCCAGACATTACCAAATGTTCCCCTTGGGGCGAGATCCTCTGGTTTAGGGCCCAGTGCTTCCAAGGAATTTTCGATCTCTGCTGTTGGAGATCAAACTTGATAAGCCTAAAGCCAAACTAAACACACCATGAGAGAATTAATACAAATATGCACATATTTTCCAAATTCCAAAATGAAGGGTGTAGATGGGCAGGTTTTTGAAGAAATCACACAGGGATAGCTGGACAAAGGCAAACTTGCTCATTTCATTCTGTCTCAGGCCACGAATCAAGGGGAGTGGGGAGAAAGGTGAAATATTTGACAGTCATGTACAGACAGACGTCCCTTAAATTTTTTTCTAAATCTCTTTGAGGGCAAGGATGTCCTCACTCCAGGGTATTTAGTTTGATTTATTATAAATGTTCAATGACATGAGTTGTGTTTAGTTCTGGGTTTTTAAGTTGTTGTTCTGAGTTTTGCCCAATATACCTGGCCTCAGTGTGGAAAGCAGAGCTCTCATGAGGTTGGCTAAATGTAACCATGGCTACAAAAATTAAAGTGATGGAATGAAGTTCCAACAGGCTACCTGTGCTCCTGGGTAACGAAGAGATTCTGAGATGCATGGCCAACAACGGTATGGTGGGACACACGGGCATGGCCACACGTCAGAAGGAGCCAGCCCTTCTCCACAGGCTGCATGCTTGCTGACCTGTTGCACTGGGGTCTTGTCGTACTAGGCTGAACCGTGCTTTGTTGGGCATTGTAACAGGAGTGCTTGAGAATATGGGATTTGCACTCAAAGCTAAGCTTTTACCGTTTATGAGCGCTGTGACCTTGACTGTAAACATAACCCTTCTGAGGCTCTTTTTATGTGGAAAGCAGACACATTCATGGTCGCTGTCTCAGCATTGAGATAAGATTAAACAAGACAACAGGTTCGAAAGCTGCTCCTTCACGGATGTAGGGGCCTAAAGCATGCCCTTTAAAGGACGAGGGGCTGTGGTAGTTACTTGCCGCTGTTTATTTTTCCAAACAGGAGGACCTAGTCGATGCTGAGATAATTTTCTCCATGGTTGTCTTTCCTTTCTCTTCACACGTGAGAGCCTCGCCTGTCTGACACCCACAGAGACAGAGCGCTGTAGCACCGACACCAAGAAATGTAGGAAACTCTCTATCAACAGTGAAGGATACCCTTCGTGAGGCCACCTTAGTGAGAATTGCAGCCCTGTCTCCTGTTGGCTGTGTGGACAGTTTGGGCTTCAGGGTTTTCACTAATAAAGTAAGATAATCACATCATTCACCTCGTAGGATGATTCAAAGTATTTTAAGAATTAGAAACCACAACACATGCTAGCATTTAGCTAATCTTGGTGACATCATCAGCAAAGCTACTACACCATTATTGTTCGGGGTCAAGAACGTACTAGGCCAAGAGATTGGTTTTCTCTCAATGTGTCCCACCTCATGCATACCTAGCACAGTTTTAAGCCACCCAGCTCCTTTCAAGTTACTTTAATCCTATCTGGAAAAGTAACAGCCTTCTAGAACAAGGTCAATCAGGGCAGAATTAAAAAAACCCCACCTTCCAAATCCCTTTTCAATTGGAATATGGGCACCTGGGTTAGGTTTTCCCAATCAGCCACAGGTTACTGACTCTCTGGCTTGGAAATGAACATCTGACAGGGCGAGCTGTGGGAGGAGTCCGTCTCACTGGCACTGGTGTCACTAGAGGCTTCCAAGAACCAGGAGCAGCAAGCTGAGGGGTTCCCACTCAAGGGCAGATCCCTTATCAGGGCAGATGAATGCTTGCTACTACAAGCCTAGACCCAAGGGTCCTGAGGGCACAGTCTGCAGGACTCCTCACAGTTTGGTGATCTGCCCAGAATCCTTTCTTAATGAAATCTTTTCTGCTTAACCAGCCAGTGTTGGTTTATGTTTCTTCCGCCTAAGTTAGAGATTCCAGGAAGCCATAGCACTGCATCTTCTAAGAGATCCAGACACCAAGCAGTTATACACACACACACACACACACACACACACACACACACACACACACACACGTGGAGAGACAGAGACACATAGCTATGACAGTCACTGTCATTACGTTTATTCTAAATTTGGAATGTTTGTCCTCAATAAGTACTGTTCCCACAGAGAATGCCTTTGCTCCAGCATTATCGTGTAGTCGATAATAATGTCTCGTCATTATAATATCATTTACCCTGTCAGTGATTCTGCCAGCTTAAGTCTCTGGGTTCTGTAATTTCTTTGCAAAACAGTTCCCAGTCCCCTTTTAAAAGGCGTGTGTTTGCCTTTGGAACACTGTCGTGAATATGAAATCCCTTGATAGCAGGCTTTTCATGGTGCTCGTGCATTTCCTCTGGTTTTAGGGACAGAAGAGGATGCTGATAATGGCATGGCAATTTATACCATCCTCGCTGAGGATGCAGCTGACTTCTCCTGTGAGGAAGCTGATGCATTACTTCAAGCTCTGCCTAAGGAGGCTCTGCTGTCTGTCCTGATTCCCTTTGGGGCCAAAACAAGTCCTAAGATTCTTGAAGGACATTTCTCCACCTCAATATGTGATCTGGTGGAGATGAACCTGTTTCAAGATAATCAGTCATCCTTTTGGTGAATTTAAACATTTGGCTATCTGATTTGCACCTGGAATCTTGGACTCTGAACATACCAACCCTTGCAGAAGATAATATATCGATCTACCTTTCATAATGGAATGAGCATTATTCCTCTGGGCCAGAGGTGGCTCTTACCCATTAATCTCTAGCTCAGGTGGTTTACATAGAGGCTATCCAGCAAATGTTTAAGCATCTTATGGTTGTACATTGTATCCATGAATGTCTAGTTCAAGGACCATGTTGATGCTGTCCTATCTGCCAAGGTTTTGGAGCATTGAGTGGTGGGTGCTTATGTTCCATTAGACAGTCACGACGGTCGTGTTACATCTTATGTGGCCGTATCTTGTCTGGACATCACAAAAGTGGACACCACCAAGGTCAGTCAGAAGACACATTAGATATACTCAGTGTGCTTATGGAAAGGATTTACAGTGACTGACTAAAAGAGTGATAGAAAAAGTACAATCCCTACATCACTCTATCTTGCTAATGATTTGTCCTAAAAATAGAAATAAATATAAATACAAATATAAAAACATACATGAATAAAATAGGAAGTATCCAAATGGTCATAAAAATCTGATTCCAGCATCCTTAGGAAATAATTTATTCTCATGCTACTCTCCTGTCATAAAAAAAAATGCCGTTACTGCCAAAATACATCAGTTTGGGCTAAGTTTTCAGGAATGAGTGTTATACTGAGTATGCTCTGTGCTGATGCTTCCTATTCTGAGTGACTTGGATAGAGTTTTATAACTATGAATGTTCATCTCGGTGCAAGCGCCTGTGTGGTTGGGAGGGGTCAGCGATCACATGGGTTACTTCACAAACCCTGAGCATCCGCCATCAAAATGAAACCCTGGCCTAGTGCGGCCTAGTTGGTAATTAAATTCCATACACATGCAGAACTTTGCTTGTGTGGATGTTTTAATAACGAGGCTGCCTTTGAGGCCTCTGAAAGGTGCAGGAAGACTTCACTGCTTAACCAAAGCCTGCCAATTATCCCTTCCCCTTGCTGTTTTACTGGGATCAATCATCCGTCACACAGTGGAGTTGAAGCTTTAACTGGTTACAAATTAAACAGGAAAGGCAATCAGAAAAGAAAACTAATTTTCCTAGACTACCCTAATCCTGCCAAGCATAAAAATGCACTTAACCCCCCCAAAAAGTGGTGAGAGATTAATATAGGATTTGTGTGTTACTGACGAAATCATCACAACAGCTCAGTTCTGGGAACGGAGCCTCTTGGAGAGTGAGAGGAAGCATTTCATTCACAAATAGTGAGGCGATAAAGTTTAGATATTTATTCTCTACCGATGCAAAATGACTTTATTAGTGTCACGTATTTAAAGCCACGTATACAAATCTGCAGGGTATCAGTGGGAACAAGATTTTAACTGTGAGAAAATTTAAATGTTACTGTTAGCTAGGATGGAAAGGAGGACTTAAAACTATAAAAAAGTATCAGGTTCAACCCTGGTGGGAGCGGGAGGGCCAAGGGAGGGACCAGGCAAACGGGCAGCTTAAAGAAACATTGCCAATTACATTGTATCACAAAAGAAGTTTCTCTAGCCGATATAATTCTCTATTGCTCCCTGGCGGCCATCATAAATATGGCCGCCATCCTCACACCATCACTGCCAGCACGTAATCAAAGCTTGCTTCATGTGACTGCTTCTACTTATCTGTAACCTCTAAGTGGGAGTTAGGTTTGATGATGAGCTGTGCTGTACTGGTGAGGAAACAGATGCTGCAAAGGTTAACTCTCACAAATGATTGGCCTTAACCTCAGGAACGGCAGGTTCAACCCCAGGGTTGGCATGGGCGTTGTTTTTATTGATGGATCTGGTGTTTGGGATGCCACCAGACGGAATAGCTCATGAGCCTCGTGAGGATGAACTGGCCTTGTCTGTGATAGCTGCGATGATTGTGACTTTTCTGATCTTCAAATCCCTTGAGGAGGTGGCACAACCGGAACAGAGGCTCGCAACCCGGCCACCAAGCACCAGGGAGCAGTCTGGACATGTCTGAGGTAAGGGAGTCACAATGACACCAGGACACTATTGTGGGCACTCTGTAGACAAGTCTTATATAGGTGGAAATGAAAAGAACAATTTGCGCAGGCGCACATGCCCAGTGTGAGTTACCAAGGGCCTCCAGCCTTCTGGTATTCGGTGGACCCTTTGCACAATCAAGACCTAAACTTGATGAACAGTTACATAATCATCATTGGCTACATTAACCACGTCTTAACAGGTCAAAACAAAGATAATTTATCTAGTGTTATTTAATTTTTCAATAGGAATGCAAATTCAATTCATGTATGTGTATGTGTATATGTGTGGTGTGTGTGTGTGTGTGTGTGTGTGTGTGTGTGTGTGTAAATGTATACATATATATCATATACATGAGTCAGAAAAGTGATACATTTGTTTCCAATATCATTCATGGTCGAGCCATCTGTGGTGATCCCTCCACACAAGTATTCTTCCCTCACGTGTCCAGGAAGTGTCATGTTAAGACTTCCATATATTGATAATGATAGAGGCGCGTGTGAGGGGAAGGATGTGTATTACTTTATTGTTGTTGTGTTTTGTAGTTGTCAAGGTATTATATTGATTTTTAAAATCCTTCTATGTTTATTAAATTGTTGATAAAATGTATTGTAATCCATTAAAGGGAGTATTACTAAGTATCTGTATGAAGAGGGTGCTGTGACTTTGTTACCAATCTGTGAACAACAAAACATAGACATCCATCCCTGCCAAACAGGCTCGGAACCTAAGCCTCAAGGCTCCTTGAGTCAAAATCCTGCATTAAAAACTATTCTTCGAACTACCAATGCTTGAGCTGAAAGACTAGAACTGTGAAAGTGGACAGACACCAGTAGTAGCAAATGTCAGATAGGGGCATAGCAGAATGGGGTGAATGGCCACCAGCTCCAAGATTTGTTCAGTCACACATAGTTTTTTCATGGTTCAATGCATTGCTAGAAGCTCATTACCAAGCATTACTCTATGGTCAATATAAGAGCATACAAATGGGGTTTGCAAGCCTCAGGAGCAGAAGCAGATTAATGATCCTATGGAGGGATGCACAGAGCCTATGTGAGCCTGGAGAAGTCACACGCAATACCCAGACTTCAATACCAACCTCAGAGTAAAAGAGATGGAAGCAAGCCAAGCAAGGACTGAGGCATTCAGGAGATGCAGTGCTGGTGATGTTTATACCAAGACCCAATGGAAGAGAAGCAGGTCTTTTGCATATGGAGATCAGGGAGCAGCTAGATGACAGAGCAGAGAAGACATAATCTGAAATAAGGCAGAGTTTATGACAGAATTCAGAAAGGGCAGCAGTGGAATGAAATGAGGATGTATGGATGACTGTAATTAGGGAAGACTCTATGGGGTATAGACAAGCGCAAACGGCATCTGAGAACTCATGCTGTCAAGGATTACATAGAGTAAAAACTGCTGAAGGAAAGGTGATGCAGGTGGGTAAAGCTGAAATAGCCAGTCAGAAATAGCCCAGGTTAATTGGGTAGCCATGAGATTAATAGAGACTTACAAAGAAATACATCTTGACAAAACCGATAGTGTGAGGGAGGTTAAGTGCCTTGACGTTGAGTTCATTGGTCAACATTCTCATGGGACAGCACGGCAGCTGGGTGCCTCGATCCAGTCTCCATTTGTGTATGGAGTTAGAGACATTGAGAAATCATCGAGAGTGAGGAAAGCCACGGTAGACATGATAGACTCTTCTGCTTCCTTCTGAAAGGATGTAGAAGGATCCGATACCGGGTATAACATAACGCAGGTTACATTGCTGTCCACTCAAAGAATTTACACTGGAACTGGAACGCAATAATAAGAAAGGAAGAGAACTAGCTATAGAAAATGAATAGTGGGCACATGACGACATGTACAGACAGTCAGCACAAACCACAGACCAGCCAAATGAATCAGACTGTTCTTTGTTAAGTGGCCTGCACTGTGGCGTAGGCAAACCTTTATCACTAGACACTGGTAAATGTTTCGAATGTTAATGGCACATTCGTTCTCTATAAACACCCCCTGAGTAAGTGCTGAAGTAAACAAGAGAACTCTAGTTGAGTTCTCACCAGGGACAGAATTTCTACTGTTTTCCTTCAGAGAGTGGGTGTCTTACTCAGGTAAAGAGGAAAAAGAGAACTAAAGGCCGTAGGGGAGCCGGGGGGAGATTCTGATGCTAAGGTCCTATTCCCCAATTGGTTCTTCATCTGTCAGTAAAGAAAGCCATAGGCCAATCGCTGGGCAGAAGGGTCAGTGAAACTTCCCTGTCCCTAGGAAAAGGCAGGAGACACAAGAAGGAAAGAGTTCGACTTGTGTTGGAGGGAGGAGAATCGGGCAACCATGTGAGATCTCTGAACACAGGCCACTCCTACAGGCGGGTGGGTGGTCACGGGAGTTTAGCAACTGAAGTTTAGGGCAGGGGGAAGAGACAGATAAAAAATTGATAAAGGTACGCTTTTCCAGGCGGGAGACAGTAGCGCCCAGCCACTGGACCAAGAGGCAAGTTGAAAAGCAATAACTGTCTTGTATCCTCAGATTCAAGGGAAGCTGGGAGGAGTCTGGTAATATGTTCTCTTCCTGGAACAAAAGCAGGTACAGCAAAAACTACATGCAAGGGGGGTGGGATGGTGTTTTTTCTTTTGTATGTCCATTCTTGTAGAAATGGCTTTGGGTGAAGTGTCTAACAAATGAGAAAGCCCATTTAAAGAAAAGGCCCCTTGAGGGAAAGGCCCTACAACAGGAGAGAGAGAGAGAGAGAGAGAGAGAGAGAGAGAGAGAGAGAGAGAGAGAGAGAGAGAGAGAGAGAAACATGCAAGGCTGTGTATGGTGGTGAGGAGAGGGGACAGGGGACAATCAGAGCAGAACTTCCTCTCCTCACGTACCAGAGGTCATTTTTCAGCCCAAGTCTGTAAAGATTTGACAAGGAAAGTAAAGGGTAAAAGGCTTTGCACATAACCGCAGAAGCTGAAGCTGCTAATTGGCTCTAATGATCTGAATGCAAATTAATAAATCTCTGTGCTAAAAATTACACGCATATATAATTGTGGCTTTCAGAACTTAAGAGCTCTATTTAACCCGTTCTGTCATGTCCTTCCTGAGGGCTGGTGGGAAGGGAGAAGCTTCTGTTTTTCTTAAGTCTCTTCCTTGCCTCGTCCATCACAAGCACCATTGAGCATTACAGCCTGAAGAGGTCTCAGAATGGAATCCAAGGATGGCATTAATGAAACCTGCAAGCGTCCTCACAGGGGAGAGGCAGCATGGTAAATCGCAGGGCTGCGATGGTCGGGCAGCTTGAAAAACTTCAGCAAAGCTGTCTACCTAGGAGCCCTTGTGTGCTGAGAATGTTGGTCTCTTTGAGAATACAGAAAGGCTAGGGATGTGTTTTTTGTTGGGATCCCAGATGTTGGGACATGGGGCTGCTTCGGATTGCCCCCAGCAGCAGAGTGTGATTTACCCATGCTCTGGCACACGCGCTATTTGGCCAGCTGCAGATAGATTTTGCAGATGAATGATGTTTGGAATTCTGTGGACTCTTGTGAAGGTCTATAAATGCAAGAGCCCCCTGGAAGGGCATAGCCACTGCGGCTCCTCCTGCTGTTGCTGGTTGGAGATGTCCTGAGGACAAAGATTAAAACTGCCTCAAGGAACTCAATGGTCCTAATCAGCAGAAGGTAGTCTATAAATATTGATGCTCCCTTTCCCCTTTAGTCTTCTTTCTCTCCTACCTAATGTTAGGGGACTCGAAAGGGATAGTGGTAGAAATATGAACCCATAAAGGAGCCACAAGTCCAGCTACACCCTTGGATCCAGCAAGTAGAAATGACTGAAATCTTAGGGGGTGAGCTCTCAGGTGCAAAAGGTGTGTAAGAACATAGCTCTAACAATAGGGTTGGATGGTTTTTGCGTTTTTTCCCCCTTTTTAATGAGTGCAGTAATGAAGATTATCTGAGATAGCTTATTCATAAAAGACCCAACCAGTGATTACATCATAGCCTTTTACTCATTCACCCACTCAGTAAGTCAGACAGGTGCAGTTTTCCTCCCCAGTGCTACGGGGCAGCCATGAGCCTTCAAGCGTCAAGGGCTAGTGATGGTTCTCCAAGCCATGGAGGCTGGACTCTGTTGAAGTAGGGTAAAGAACCCCAATTCCTTCATTTCTTTTATACCCTGCCATTACATTAGAGTTAGATCACATGCTTGTGTCTGATGCTCTGCCTAAACCCAGTGGGTACACCTAATGGTGGACTAGAACTTTCCAACTGTGATGGAAGGCAAGCCTTTTCTCCTCTTGTTAACTCTCATAGGTCTTTGATGTAGTGAGCTCGAAACACGTTCCCCCTTGCTTGTCCCTCCATCAAGGAATAGGTGGTTGCTTAAGATGCCTGGGAACAAACTGGTGCTTGGTGCTGAACCTCTAAGGGAGTGCTCAGCTGTCCTTGTCCACTCATCTGTCCCCCTGTCCACACAGCCTGCCGTCATTGAGAAGACCGCTCTTCTAACAGTGAGGGCACTGCAACGTCTGAATCAGTACTGTAGGAGTCATCAATAAAAAGGAAATGTTCTCTGTTAGAGAGGACGATGTCACACAGGCCAGGTTGCAAGCACAAGATAACCTTGGGAAAACCTGCCCACAGACTACTGGCTAAATTGTGCATGGGATCTGACAAGAATTTTGTAGGAGGGA
This sequence comes from Rattus norvegicus, assembly GCF_021556685.1. Taxonomy (NCBI): domain Eukaryota; kingdom Metazoa; phylum Chordata; class Mammalia; order Rodentia; family Muridae; genus Rattus; species Rattus norvegicus. Next base: position 64,837,376 of record NC_141540.1, on the reverse strand, counting down.
GGAAAAAATGTAAGGGAAACCAACAGGCCTGGACAAAAGCCCATTTTACTTCGCTGAAAAGCTGTGACCTTGGATCGCTGCCTAACTACTTCTGTATGTCTCAATTTCCTTAGGTACAAAATGAGATTATTATGAGAATTAAATCAGTCAATAAATCTGACGCGTTGAAAGCTGCCAGGATCACACAAAGTTCCAAATAAAGTCCTACTAATACCAACATCATCCCTTTGTTTGAAAATAGTCTCGATTGAACCCTAGAATTGTTAGTATTAACAATGACATCACTCTCCCTGTTTTATATCTTGCTTTTCAATCCCAGAAGCCTCTTCTTCATGCACTCCTCTAGTGCTGTGGGTCAGGGGGTTTCTTCATCGTCATAGACAGAACACACACAGGACAACTTTAAATTCGTCATCTAAAATTCTCTGAGTTTTACACCTACAGCACCATGTTTACCAGAGCATAGCATCAGAAATGAGGAAGAAAATCACACAGGGGAGCAGAAACTGGGAGACAGGCACTCCCTCTCCCTAGTTCCAAGTCACCACCCATGGAGTCATGTGCACTGGCCCCTCCCACTCCTATCTGGATCTGGTCGGTTCCTCCCCACTCTCACTACCGCCATCTTCAACATTTCTTGCTTGGACACTGGTATTGCTAACTAATGTTTACCCACCCATCTGCTATCTGCCCTCCATGGCAGTTCTCCATCATGTTCTTGGCCCTGAGAGACCCCTCTAGTCATGGGCCCATGACATAGACGCACTCCATTCTCCTTAAAGCTCTGGCCATCTTTTTGTTCAATTGACGCCTTAGGTCCTCACTGTATTAGAAATTCCTTGAGGGTACAGAGCATGTCTTTTCTTATCTTCGTGATCCAGTAGCCACCAAACACATGCAACTTAAGGCAAGTTCAGTAAGCACACGGACCAATCAGCCGAGACCAGCACAAGCAGAGGGAAATCGGGGGACAGACGTGTGGGTTGACGTCTATATGCAGGTGAGGGCAGGCACAAGATAAGACAAGGCCTGTGATTGGGCGGTGAAAAAGAAAGGCAGACTGAGGATTTTAGAGACAGAGAATATGGAGAGGGGAGAAGGAAGTATGGAGGAAGAGAAGGATGACCCTGATCTGTGTAGCTTTAAATAGAATATCTTATAAGGGATGGATAATTACAGGACAATTTGTCTTATCTAGGTGGGCAGTTTATACCAATATCAATTGGCTCTGTGTTTATTGTGTGGACGTTTTGTGGGGTGAGAATTTACTGACATAAATCTGATTGATAAATTACAAGCCTCTAGAGTTTTGATTTTGCCACGTTTCTGGGAACTTAGCGAGATAGGCAGTAGCTTCTGGAGCCAGCCATGGCAGCAAGAACGCCACAGGGCCCAGAGAGTAGCTGGCCGTAGTGTGGCATGCTGACTCTTTTCTTTTATAATATTTCCCTCTACACAGAGGGACCAGGTCCACAGAGACCGGCATCAGTATACACATTTGTGACTTCCTTCTGTGAATGCTGAATCTGCTTCAGAAAGGAGAGGACTTTCCAGTCTCTGGGCAAAGAATCTTGGCAAGATCCTCCAGAGTCTTCACTGATGTCTCTGTGATTGGAAGCTCCTACTGAAAGGGTTTAGAATGAGGCTGAACATATACTTTCATTTTTACAGAAAAACCCTGGCTTACAGCTGTGATCCGGTGTAAAGGACAGTAGTTCTCAGGAACGACCTAGTTTAGATGGCACATCCCATCGTGGAGAACAAGGTAGGCCACTGCTTGGCACTGTTATCTTCCACGGCACGGCATTGGCTAATTCGTTCAACTTTTATAAATTTCTGCTTTTCCATCTGCAGAACGGGTGTACACCTCACGAGTTAGTGACAGCTCAAAGAGACAGTCTCTACAAGCTGGTTGGCATGATTGTTGGCACACTGTTCAGAAACATTTTCCCATTGCTGCTATGCACACAGGGGTGTTTGACACTTACCATGTGTGCACATATGAACAGAAAGTGCACAACCCATGAGCATTCGTCCTCCAACAGAGTCCAGTGACAACTTGATCAAGTTTCCAACTCCAGCCAAGTGTGAGTGAATGCCTCTGTGTAAAATTACCACAGCCCCTCCTAAGAGCAAGGGAAGGAGGGAAGCAGACCTGAGTCTGCATGCTTGACCTGAGGGAAGCAGGACCAGACAGAGTCTGCATGCTTGACCTGAGGGAAGCAGGACCAGACAGAGTCTGCATGCTTGACCTGAGGGAAGCAGGACCAGACAGAGTCTGCATGCTTGACCTGTGGGAAGCAGGACCAGACAGAGTCTGCATGCTTGACCTGTGGGAAGCAGGACCAGACAGAGTCTGCATGCTTGACCTGAGGGAAGCAGGACCAGACAGAGTCTGCATGCTTGACCTGTGGGAAGCAGACCTGAGTCTGCATGCTTGACCTGAGGGAAGCAGGACCAGAAACTGCATGCTTGACCTGAGGGAAGCAGGACCAGAAACTGCATGCTTGACCTGAGGGAAGCAGGACCAGAGTCTGCATGCTTGACCTGTATGTCACGTTACTAATTAAAGTGACAGCATTTAGTGCTTTTTGCTAACAGAGCCACAACCCACCACAGCTGCCTCAGGACTCCTGTCATCCACAAGGACAGGGAGCTTTTGAGAAGTCGCCTTTCTCTAGTGGCTAGTAATTACAGGAAGCATTTCATGGAGGATCTATAACTGATACAGAAGACTAAGGCTAGAAAATAAGTAAAAAAAAAATTTGTTAGAGGAAGAAAGAAAACACAGAATAAGTGAAAACTAGAGAGTAGAAAAGAAAGAAAGGAAACATCTTTACATGTATGTGGTCTTTAAAATACTATTATTTAGCTGAAGTCACAAGTGTCATGTAGCTAACACCTGCTCTTGAATACCAGATCTTCCTCATAAACAAGCCAGGAGCTATTGGACAGAAAGGCAAACATGCAAAGAAATGTAGAAGGTAAAAAAAACACAAATTTTAGATATTTATGCAAATATACAAATATTTTGAAATGCCAAGTAAATATGTGTCATTTCTAGTAAGTCTTTGTTTTTATTTTGTAGAATTCTATCAGTTTTGCTTTTAGGCGATTTCGCACATGAGGGCAATGCATTCTGATGTTCCCGGGCATCTTCCTCCTACTCCTGTTGTCTCTCAAAGTCCTCCACTACCTGAACCTAAGGTATTGTTTCCTTGGGGATCTCAGCAAGGAAAAGAGAGATGGTGCGTATCTTGGACCCACTGGTTCTTAACCTAAAGCTGTCAACCTTTAATACAGTTCCTCATGCTGTGGAGACAATGATAAAATTATATTTGTTGTTACTTCATAACTGTAATTTTGCTACTGTTTACTAATGGAAATGTAAATAATTTTCAGAGCGACAGGGTTTGCCAAAGGGGTTGCAACTCAGACCTTGAGAGCCATTGGGCTCTTAAGACTAGGTGAGCACTCCAAAGATAAGTTTTGAATATCCAAATTAGCCTAAACTGAATATACAATTCCACCATTAGCCTGGGTACTGAGATCAAACCTCCATGGATGGTCACAGGAGCCCTTCAAGAGGCTAAGCCTCCCAAAGTTGACTTATGTACCTTTTCCAAGAGAACTCTGCAGTGCTAACATCACCCCATTCAGGAAGGCAGAGGGTGACTGGAAATGACAAAGGAGGTTTTGACCCAAAAGGGCACACTCTCCTCTTTCCCTGCACACCCACAGTGTACATGTACACAAAACATAGAGAGCAGGAAAGAGAGCAGCACCCTTCTGTGGCCTTTCTAGGGGACTAGAATGTTGATAGGAGTTACCACTCACTTACTGCATTACAGTACTATAATGGCTATCCCTGCTTGTCAACTTGACTAGATCTGGAATGAACTATAATCTAGAATTGGAGGGCTCACCTGTGATCCTGGGGCTGGGAGATACAAGTTTCTGACCTGAATCTTGGCATAGAGATCTCGAGGCATAGTGGCCATGAAAACCTTAGGCCCAGGCAAGGTAGTACATGCCTTTAATCCCAGGAGACTGAGGCAAGGAGATCTCTGAATTCAAGGTCAGCCTGGGACAAAGCAAATCCTAGGTTGAGGCATGGTGTGGTACACACCTTTAATCTGGGCCACACCTTCTGCTGGAAGCCTACATAAGGACCGTGGAAGAAGGAGGAGTCACTCTTCTTCACCTGTTTGCCAACACATGTGTTGGAACCTACAGAAGAGCAGCTGAAACAACCAGCCTCATGGACTGGGCAACTACCAGCTCCTTGGACTTCCCATTCACAGCTGACCATTGTTGGGGTAGTTAGACTACAGGCTGTAAGTCATCACAACAAGTTCCCTTAATATATAAAGACAGTCCATAAGTTCTATGATTCTAGAGAACCCTAACTAATACAAATATACTGTGTATATGTCTATAAGATACAGTGTGTATAGCCAGTACTCTGAATTAAACTATGTCAGGAGTCACTCAAAGTGTGACTTAATGTTGAGAGAGACTCAAAGATACCATCAGAAGAACACCAAAGCAAGGTCATTAGAGAAGGATCTAGACAAAAATCAGATCATACACATCTAAGTAGCAGGTAGACAAAGGCTGATATTCAAAGGCCTGGCAGAGGAGAGGCCTCTGAGTGGGCAGAGGAAGCCAGAAGATAGACAGACAGATGTCTGGCAGACTCCTCTCCTGCACTTTCCTACACTAAACTGCACCCTGACAAAGGAGGGACCCTCAGAAGCTGAACATGCATGAAGGGGGTGATTGAGCCAGGAATTGGTTTCTCACCTTGGGAATGGGCAAAACTATGAGGAAGAGAGAGACCCAGAAGCAAGAACTACATAATGTTCACAGGACAAAAATGAAGTCATCGTATGTGACTCAGAATAAAAAAAATTCTGCAATGTAGGCTATGTCTAATCTTGGGATGAAAGTGGCCCCATCTTTATCAGCATGATCAAGATTAGCAAGATTTGAGACTTGACTCAGGCCAAAATGTAGGGAGTTGTCCTTCATCCTCTCGAGAGTCTATCTTTACCTCTAAGAATTTTTAGGGAAAATGCAGACAGGTCAATGGGGCAGGGTAAGGAAGGAACATAGAATGCACAGGGAAATATTTCTGCTCCTGACGTCACTCCGACATCACACTACACTCTACGCAGTCAACAACACATTCCTGACGTGATATGGATGCTGCTGTCGGAACAAAACCAAAATCCAAGTCACTCTTCACACGAGTCTCCAAGGCTTATCAATATCTGAAAACTTGATGCTGAAGCCTTAGGGGCCAAAGCAAGATGCGTCTTCCCACATGGCCCCATCTTACAATTCATGATTCCTGAAGACTGAGGGGTCTGAAACCTAATGAGGCACCTATAGGAAATAATAGGAAATATAGTTATATTTGTTTGTGAGGTTTAGTTTGCTCTCTTATGTAGGTAAATATTTAGCTTGTACACATATGAGGCAATGTTAGCAAGGCTTTAGCATGAATCCTTTCAACGGAAGTGAAGACACATAAAGGTAATACAACTGGGAGTTGTCAAGAGTGAATATAAACTTTAACATGGAATAAATCTCACATAATAAACGTCTTTAAGGTAAAAAATGTCTTTAAGGTGAAAAATCAAATAAAATGGACAGAGTTTTGTGTGTTTGTGTACATTGCACCTTTGTGTGTTTGTAAGGCTGTGTGTGTGTGTGTGTATGTGTGTGTGTGTGTGTGTGTGTGTGTGTGTGTGTGTGTGTGTGTAAGCCAGAGGTTGGTACTTGGTATCTTTCTCTGCTTTTTTCAACATTTTTTTAAATATAGTTTCTCACTGACTTGGGGCTCACTAGTCTATACTGGCTGAGCAGCAAGCCTCCGGAATCTGCCTGTCTCTGCTTCTCTAGTGCTGGGACTATGGAAGATTCTATCACAATGTGGGCTCCTCCTCCTCCTCCTCTTCCTCCTCCTCTTCCTCTTCCTCCTCTTCCTCCTCCTCCTCCTCTTACTCCTCCTCCTCCTCTTACTCCTCCTCCTCCTCCTCCTCCTCCTCCTCCTCCTCCTCCTCCTCCTCCTCTTCTACATGGATTCTGGAGATCAAGCTTAGACCCCTGTGCTTCTGTATAAAACAGTTTACTCACTGAATCAACTCCCCAGCCTTCAAATGGCTGATTTTAAAAATGAAACACTGTGTTCGAACTGGTAGATTAAGAATGAGCTAAATTCTGGGACAGTTTCGGGTTTTCAACTGGTATTCATTCCTCAAATTAATAATAAATATAATAAAATAATACTGGATCTTCTTCATTTTTTTTCTCTCCTTTTGCAGTCAAGCTTCCTTTCTTGAAAACAAATCTATGAGGTTTCCCTGGAGAAACCAGACTTGGGCGCTCACATGTAGAAATCTCCTTATTTTAAAATCCCAAGGTAGGTTCCCTGCGTTTGGCTGCTTTCTGTGTCCATCACTCACCTCATCCACAGCTGCTCTGCACACATGAAACCACTTTCAGCCCTGGGGATAATAAGAAAGGAAGAAACAATAACGGCCAACAGTGAGAATAAAGTAAGAATAATAACCAAGCTGCCAGCGACACATCGTCTTTGAGCAGAAAAGCACACTGACAGATGCCTTATTTGTTCATGAAGAGGCTGAGGCAAGATGCTGCTTTTTAGATTACAATTCTATAATCTAACTCCTGCTATTGTCACCACAACCGCCCATCCTTCTCTAATGAGCAAGCTCGGTCTCAGAAAGTCTGGGGATAGCCTGCCCAAGCAAGAGCTGAACTTCAAGTCTAAGTCTCCCTAAGTTTGTGCAGGGCATCGCCATCTCCCAGGATCATTCTCCAGATATTCAATAATCTTAAATCTTGAAACCCGGGGAATTGAAATGACAAAGCAATTAAAACCATGGAGCACGAACCACTTGATCTGGTCCTTTGCTTCTCTGGCTTTATTAACTAAGTCAGGACAGTAGATCCAATTGTCGGAAGACTTGCCTTCTGGCTTGGCCTTAGGAGTGAGGTATGGCCTAATGAAAGTCTGTGCTTCAAAATCTAGCACTGTTTAGAAATAGCTAAGTAATAGCCGAAGCAGAGGGGTTTTATTTTTTTCTTTTTTTGAGAAAAAAAATGTAGGCCCACAGTTAAAATCATGAAGGATCATTCTAATACCTATAAAGTGTAAAGTAAAACTCCTCACTCTTCTTTAATGTGCTGGTGGGTAACATGGAGCTGAGACCCTAGTCGAGACTCAATGAGCTGTCCTATGGCATTTAGAACCCCTGAGTGGGACGAGATCATGGGAAGGGGCAGTGGGAGGGTATTGATTCCAAGATTTATTACCTACAGCTCTACCACCAGGAGCTTTGATCCCATCTTCTGGCACCAAGGCAACTCCTTAAGCAGAAATAAACACAATGGTGATCACACGTGAATGCCACAAGATTGCATCACTTTTAATGACAGAGCGGAAAACTATAAACATTTTTCAACCAGGCCTTTCCTACAGGATACCTTCATCAAATATTTATTTTGTCTAAGTGTTTTGATTCTAATTCTGTATTATATGACGGGGAAGAAGTGCGTGCACATGAGTGCAGGTGTCCACAGAGGCCAGAAGAGGGCAATGGATCCCTGAGGCTGGAGTGACATAGGGTTGTGAACGCCCATTGTGGGCAGTAAGAACCAAGCTCAGGTCTTAGGCAACAGCAGCATGAACTCTCAGTCCTGCTGAATCATCTCTCCAGACCACAATTGACTTATTCTCTGAGTAATCTGAACACTGTGAATGTGCTCTGTCCATGTGTTTGCATTGTCTTGGTTCATGAGTCGATAGGGAAATAAAAATAATTCTTCAGAAATGAAAGAAATTGTTAGGTTTATGGTTTCCTTTGTAAACATTGGTTGCATATGAGGAAAAGAAACAGAGATGGCCTCACATCACAGTGATTTTGCTACACCAAAGATATTTGGTGACAACATTTATTCCCAGATGTCTCCTCCTATTAGGGAAGAAAAAGTGCGACTGTAATTAAAAGTTAATTTAATTTAGATAAGCAAAGGCCCAAATTAACAGTCCACAGTCTGCTGTGCATGTAAAAATCACCAAGGTCCAACAGAGTTTCAACAAACACAGAGGCTGAGTTATCACGCTGGGGATTGCGATTCATCTGGACAGGGTAAGAACTACGAGCTGACAGTTTCAAAAAACCTATCTCTGATAAGAGTTGTGGACTCAGGCTAAGGAGCTAAGGACTTGAAATGTGTCAGGTTCTTCTGCTTAGAGCTTGTGATGTGTTCTCCACAGAAACCCAGTTGCTTTCATCAGGTTTCAGGAGCCATATTCAAACAAATGAAAGATCGTAATCCAATAAGCCAAAGAAGGTAAGTTGTGATGGAGGAGGAGGACCCTAGCAATGCTCTAACGTCACAGTCAGAGAAACGAAGAGCAGGGTGCCGACAGAGCAATGCTGGAAATACCGCCAATCAGAAACAGGACGGAAGCTGACTTATCTATGGGAATAATGCCAATGACCGTCCAGTGTCGGGCTCTGCCCATCGCTGACACACTGTCCTTGTCCTTGTCTGCTGGTCTGTGCTTAGGTGGTACACAGATACTCTTCTCATGGTTTCACTGATTTAGAGAACTTGGTCAAACACTGCTTGCTACTTAAGATAGTGTCTCACTGTATTCCCCAGGCTGGCCTCGAACCCCTGATCCTCCTGTGTCAGCCTCACTACTGCTTGTATTATAGGTATGTGATCTCATATATAGCCATCCTATGGGGCCCTTCCAAATCACAAATATATTCCAGATCACACTGTAAGATACATAGTGATGAACCTGACACCTAAGTCTAGTTTCATTGAACACAAAATTAAAAACCTAGATAAATTTTAAACAACATGGGCAACTATCTAATTAACATCGATACTATGTATATTGGTAAAAATGAACGACAGTAAAAATGTGAGTGCAGGAGCTGGAGAGATAGGTCAGCAGTTAAGAGCAAGAGCACACACAGCTCTTGTAGCGGACCTGGACTCTGTTCCCAAGCTCCTGCATGATGGTGTAGAAGCACCAGTGACCGAAATGTGTGGAACCTCCGTGGGAGCAGGCACACATTAGTTCATGTAAATGTGTAGACACATCGGTCATAAACAGAGTAAATGCATATATGTCTTTAAAACATGAACGATCCCCTGTAGGAGAAATCCTGCAGAGTAGTAGACAAAGAAGACATCCTGTTCAGAAGTAATAATGCACCTGTAACTAAAATGCTGTGTCCCGCTCTGTGTGTGAGCCGCGATCTGGGAATAAAAAAAAATTGCAAGAAGAAAAGATGGGGATACTTTTAGTAAATGCACATTGAGCAGATGATCATAACTAGAATGCAAATGACTTTATTACAGATGTTAATGGAATGTCTACCTTTAGATCTGAAAAGGAAATTATATGAGGAAAGATAAAGGCTATCAGAAGTGGTGGGGGGGGGGGACTTAACCGGGGAAACAGAAACAATTGTATCGTTTTAAATGGATGCCAGATGTTTGGGGCTCTTCCTTGATCTCCACCACCCGTGGATATTCAGGGAGTTTATAACGTGTTTTTCAGACTATAGAGAAGACCACAAAAAGTATCGATTTTCATGGAAAGAGAGAAACAGTCCAAGCGTTGCTGTATTCTAATGTTACTCTAAAATGATATAATTGGTTTTCTAATAGCAATTTCCTGATTGTGACAAAGTGCTTAGAATGTTCACAGATAAAAGAAAATAGTTTGTTGAAATTAAAAATTAAAAAAAAATCCTCAAAGTAAGCAAAAGCTTTTGTTCTTTCTTCAGGGAGGCCTTAGTCTATCTTTGGAAAGCAACTAGTGAAAGTACCAAACATTTTTTCTGAGATAATGCCAATGGTGATTCAGAATTCATCCAAGGCTAAGAAACGGGCCGCAGTGGCGACCCATTGGTCCAGAACCGCTCAAGAGTTTATAATGTAAATTTTTGTATCAGGGACCCAGCAGAGCTGGAGAAGCGTTCACATCTGAATAACCACAGTCATCAGCAAATGCTTCCAGGAAGAAAGGACAGTAGAGTGCCGGTCTGCAGCCAAAAGTCCCCAGAAGGGATCTGCCTCCAGCCAGAAGGACACAGCGGATGGACTGGAGCACTGTGTTAGGAAGGGAACTGATGCGAGGGCTGCCATAGCTCAGGTAGAGTGGCATGATGATTCCACATCACTGGGGGTGGACTCCAGGGTGGGGTGGGGGTGAGCCTTTGCCTGCCTCTCTGAGACACATCTTTAATTAGGCATATCCCTCGAACTACGGAACCCGCCTAAGAGAAGTTGCCTAACACTGAGGTTTCCTTTTTCTCACAGATGAAAACAGGGCAGAATCAAGCTGATGGATACACAGAGCGACCTTGCAAATTCCCGTGTGGTAACTCTTCCCTCATGTCCATGGAGAAGGAAATAGAAGCTTCCTGGGGGTGAGGGTGTCTACCATGTCTCCTGAGAAACCAGGAGAAGAAAGAGAAGACACGAAATGCCTTCACTAGGAACCATGAGAAATCCCTCTTCCAGCTACGGTGGGTGGGTCTCTGTCCTTGTGCACGAAAGAGGATATGGAGCCCAGAGAGCAGAGTCACAGCCTGAGAAGCCACACAGAACTCCACGGCCTCGTCTGTGAATGGTGGCAGCCTGCTAGGATGGAGTCATGGTGGCTGAAAGTGGTGCCAAGGTCCCCACCAGGTACAGGGCTGGTTCCAGGGCTGGTGACAGGGTTACGGGTCAGTTGATGCTGGCCATTCTGCCACTGGCTCCCCTGACAGCCTGCGGCAGCAACCGTCTAGCTCAGCGGTTCTCAACCCATGCATTTGTCACCACCACTCCCACCCCTCGGGAGGGGGTGAGTCATATGATCGTTATCTTCATTAAGAATCATAAAGGTAGCAAAATGATAGCTATGAAGACTCAAATAAATAATCGTGTGGTTGGGGGTCACCACAGCGTGAGGATTAAAGAGATTGGCCCCTTTACTTTGAATTCCATACACCTACTAAAGAAATGCTTTCACTCCTTAGAGAAACGTCACTTAAGATTAATTTTAGACTCATAAGATAGTGACAAACACAACACAGAGGAATTCTATATCCTCTCCCCACAGCACCCACCAACGAACCATTTCGCATAACCCTATCTCCTGAACAAACGAGGAAACTGATACGGGGCAATGCTATTCACTGTAATACACGTCTGTCATCAGAACTAGGACTTTACTTTTCATGCAAACACCCAGTTAAGAGGTAATTTTAATATATAGTTGTATGTGCATCACACAAGCTGATAAAAGGAGCGATTATCACAGTCAGGACACAAGTGTTTTACAAATACCCAAACTCGCCATGTCCTCTATCACAGTCACTGGTGGCCCCCAAGCACAACTCCTGGTGACCACTGGCCTGGTCAGCATCAACTTCGATGTTCCCATTTTGAACACATAATTGTGTACACATGGAGCTACTTTCAGTTAGCATCATGTCCCTGAGGTCCGGCCTAGTGCTACATGGATTCAATAATCCCTTCTATTCTCGAGCAACGTCCATCTGTATTAACATAGCAAAGATTGCCTTCCCGTTCACCCGCTGAGTGCTGGGGAGCTTTGCATGGCTTTGGTAATAGCCAGTGTTTGGTTATTACAGATAGAGCCGCTATAAGCAATAGCTTATAAACCAATCTTTCCATGAGCTGAAGAAAAGCCATGGGTTTGTAATATGCTCCACTATTTACTTTCACATTCCAAGGATGCAAACAACTCTTTCTGGCTGCCTACACAGGGAGGAAACAGCCTAACTCTCAGTATGCTCTGAAGGGCATCTTATGTCTTATATCTTATGTCTTCCCACCGATGCCATTTCAGTGCCTCATGGGCTGAGGCCTGGTATGGTTCTGAGATTATCATAATAATCAATGAAATCAGAAGACCCAGGCTCCCTCCTGGGCACAGACCTGGGAACTTAGTTACATGTTCAGTTAGAGCCTGTGAGGGCCAAGCAGTGGACATCCTCTTAGAAGAGCATTTTTGCAGCTACTGCGTTGAAATAAATTTCTATTGTCTTCTGAGATGCCCTGAGTGTCTAGGGTCCCTCTAAGGCCGAAAGCTTAGGCACGGACTTCTATTCCACTACCATCCTTCTAGTAGAGGCTGCATTCCACACTCTGCTGTGAAGAAACATGTCCCTCTGGTGAGGCTCTGATGTCCCTGACTTTCCTGTGCTTTCTCTGAAGACCCCAGTACCATTCTGTCTTCGTTAGGGGTTCTATTGTTGTGAAGAGACACCATGACTGTAGCAACTCTTAGAAAGGAAAACAATTCATTGGGGTGGGCTTACAGTTCAGAGGTTCAGTCCATAATCAACATGGCAGGAAGCATGGTGGCTTGCGGGCAGCCATGGTGCTGGAGAAGGAGCTGGGGGTCCTATATTTTGATCCATAGGCAGCAGAAAGAGAAACTGTAAGGTCACTAGGCCTGGTTTGAGCTTCTGAGATCTCAAAGTCCACACCCCAATGATACACTTCTTCCAACAAGGCCACACCTACTCCAACAAGGCCACACCCACCACAAGGCCACACTCACTCCAACAAGGCCACACCTACTCCAAAGCCACACCTACTCCAACAAGGCCACACCTCCTAATAGTGCCACTCCCTACAGGAGTATGGGAGCCATTTTTATTCAAACCACCACACATCATTTGCTAGAATTCAACTGTATCAATACACCAGGTATCATCTTCCCATTCACCCACTGAGCAATGAGGAATTTTACATTTTTTCCAAGGTCTGGTAATTACAAATATAGTTACTGTAAACAATATGATTAAGGTTTTGTGCAAAGTATGAAGTTCATGTCTCTAGGCAAAATACCCAGGGGTGTGGTTGTAGGATCAAATGGTAAGCACATGGTGAACTTCACTTAGAACTGCCAGATTATATCCAAGCAATCTCACAGAGGGACTGCACTCGGTTTTGTACAGCCTTGCTGTAGTCATTCTAGCCTCGTGTGGCCCCATCCTTCCCTCTGCTTGTCTCTGCCTAAGCCCTGCATGACTCAAGCTCATTGTGAACTGGAATAGTAAGTAAAATGGGGTCTGATTACCAATCATTGCCTCATTCAGGATTTGTCCCGGAAGGTGAGGAAAGACAGCTTACCTCTAAGTCAGTGCTCAGGAGACAGGAAGCAGGCAAGTTATCCATGTTATGGTCCTCTGAGTCTCCTAGCGTGTGTCCTAATAGTATTAGCATACCTGTGCTGCTAGTTCAGTCTAGCAAATAAATGTACTTAAAACTCAAATTGAGTATGGCCACTTCCAAGGCATGAGTCAAATGTCTCATCATCGAGAATAAATACATTGCTTGCGTCTATTTTTTTCCTCAACGGGCAACCTTCTGGTAAGTTGAGGCAGGGACAGGTACGGGACAATATGGGGCAGCTTGAAGACAACAGCCAGAGAGATCACAACTGAGGTAAGGACTCAAGACAGAGGCATCCATGTGGGGATCATCTCTGGGAAACTTGAGAAACAACCATCATCTTTGGTGGCCCTGTGTTCCCTAGAGAACAGAGATCGAGAACAGAGGGCTTAAGTCAGTGCTTTGTGAATCTCCAAGCTGCTGCCTTTGTAGGTTTCCCATGTGAATGGGAACCCCCCTCCCTCTCAAAGGGAGAAAGACAAGGAAGCTAACATTAGCGTTGACATGAAAAGGGAAGCAAAGAGGTTAAGCATGGCTGAGGGGGGTTGGGGGGAAACAGCCCCAGATGACAGAAGAATAAGCCAAGAAGCTGCTTTACAACTCAGAAGAGTTCCAAGGTAACCACCGTAATAAATTCTCTATTTGAAGTTAAGTGTCACCAAGTAAGGATTAAGAAAATAGTGTGACAGTTTTCTGGTTCTGGGAACTCAGAATCGTTCCCACAACAAAAGAACGAGTAATTAGAATCTGTCACGGCACAGTCTAGATGCTCATCCCCCAGTCCTGCTAAGCACAAGGCGGAGGCACCACTGCACAGAAGTACCAGGAGCAGGCCCTGCTGCTGTTTACCTGGTCCTAGAGCTAGCTCAGCCATCTGCCTGCTGGGGGGGTTCTGGCCATTTTACCTTTCTCTCCTTCAGCTCTATTTTTCTTATCTGAAAAGATTGGATACACAATATGGTAGTTTAAATAGCTATGGCCCCTATAGACTTGAATCCTCGGCCCATTGGGAGTGCCACCATTAGGTGGCCTAGTTGGAGCAGTCAGAGGAAGTGTGTCCCTGTAGGTACGGGCTTTGAGGTCTTACATATGCAAGTTATGCCCAGTGTAGCACACTTCTGCTGCCTGTGGATAAAGATGTAGAATTATGAGCTACTTCACCAGCACTATATCTGCCTGCATAACACCATGTTTTCCTCCAGGAACTGCTTTCACCTCAGCTGTGACACTGCCTGGTCATCTGCATATCTGTTGCCATGGCAATGGCCATACATTCCCAGCATACCTTTGGTTTAGTTCCCACCTACACCTGGGAGCAAAAGGCAGGCATTTTCTGCCCTCTTCCTCCTCTTCCTCCTCCTTCTCCTCTTCCTTCTCCTCTTCTTCCTCTTCCTCTTCCTCTTCTTCCTCCTCCTCTTCCTTCTCCTCCTCTTTCTCCTCCTTTCTCCTCCTCTTTCTCCTCCTCCTCCTCCTCCTCCTCCTCCTCCTCTTCTTCTTCTTCTTCTTCTTCTTCTTCTTCTTCTTCTTCTTCTTCTTCTTCTTCTTCCTCTCTCTCTCTCTCTCTCTCTCTCTCTCTCTCTCTCTCTCTCTCTCTCTCTTTCTCGTCACTCTCCCTTGTCTTGTCATTTCATTAAACCTCTATGAGAACTGTGTTGGCCTCCTGTAGTTTGTCCGGATGGGAGCCAAGATTTCTATCCCAATGATGATGATGGACTAAACCTCTGAAATTGTAAGGCAGTGACAAATTAAATGTTGCTCTGTAAGAGTTGTGATCATGGTGTCTCTTCACAGCAATGAAAACCGTATGACATACAGTGACCAACTCACAGGCCTAGAAGAACGACAATGGAGGTATTGGAACTGGCCCTGGCACCCAAGGAGGATTGGTATATGCTCCTCCTCTCTTGGTTGCACAGCTCTAAGCGCTTGGAACAAGTTCAAGTCCAGAAGACCTGTCATGAGAGCCAAGAACCAGGAAGTAGTCCCAGTTTAAGACTCCTGGAGTCTGCCATGGAGAGGAGGGGTCAAGGCAAACTGTAAAGTCACTAAATCTCCTTTGAGCTTCTGAGACCTCAGAGCCCATACCCCGGTGATACACTTCCTCCAACAAGGCCAGACCTCCTAATAGTGCCACTCCCTACAGGACTATGGGAGCCATTTTTATTCAAACCACCACACATCATTTGCTAGAATTCAACTGTATCAATACACCAGATATCATCTTCCCATTCACCCACTGAGCAATGAGGAATTTTACATTTATTTTCAATGTCTGGTCATTACATATATAGTTACTATCTTACTTAGGGTTTTATTGCTGTGAACAGACACCATGATCAATACATGTTTTATAAAAGACAACATTTAATTGAGTCTGGTTTACAGAATCAGAGGTTTAGTCCATTATCAAGGTAGGAGCATCGCAGCATCCAGGCAGGCATGGTGCAGGAAGAGCTGAGAGTTCTACATCTTCATCCGAAGGAAGCCAGGAACAGACTGAGCATCCTCAGACAGCTAGGAGGAGGGTCTCCAAGCCCACCCCCACAGTGACACACTTCCTCCAACAAGGTCATACCTTCTAATAGTGCCACTCCCTGGGCCAAGCATATGCAAACCACAGTTACTATAAACAATATGTTTCTGCCCCTTCCTTATTGACCTGAGACAATACCAAAACCGGATACTAATTTAACTACTGCTAATGCCTGTCCTCCACGTAGGTAATCAAAATGCACCAGAAATCGATTTACAGAGGTCATGGGCAGAGCTGGCACACAGAGTCTTAATAACCTGTATTTTTAACACATACGTGCAAGGGCAAGGCTGGTGATGGGCGGCCGAGAGAGCCAATCAAATAGAGGGTTTCACTGCATAAAGGTTTTCCCTGACATTAGTAGTAAGCCAGAAGCCAGGTAATGTGAACAGATAAAGTAGTGCGTAAATGGAGAAACTTAATCAACACTGCAGGCTCACAGCATTCCCACAGGTGGTTCTTTTTTTTGTAGATGAAAATATATTTTTCTTGACCTTGATTTCAAAATGCCTTTGATATGTCACTTTGTAAGGATGAATGTGCCCACAGGGTTTAGCTCTGTAAAACAAAGGAATAGGGATTACCCGCCAAAAATAATAGGATCCATTTGACTGTAAAAGCCAAATTCTTGCTAAGCAAACAATAATCAATACCAGGAGGAAAACACCGCCTAGCCCGGGTGCTGCAAAACATCTTGAACAAACAGCCGTTCAGCGGTTAAGGTGAAAGGAAATATTTATCAGCCGGAGCACCTCAGTCCTTGTCCAAACACTCTCAAGCCTCCAAGACTCGAGTGTAGGTGAATGTTTGTAGACCTTCCGCTCCTGTTAGGCAAGGACTGGGATGCAGTGACAGTCCCCTGTGCGTTCAGGGACCGTTAGGTACAGCGTACTAAAAGCTTGAGATGTGGTCTTTCCCACACTCCCCCCAAGAACAGGGAGAGACTAGTGACGTTTCTCCTTTAACAAGATTCATTTTCAAGAAACGCTTTGCAATATGGCATCCGAGCCCCTCTCATCTTCCAGCTTAAACAGATCCTTTATGTGCACTGTGTGGGAACAGAATGCTGATGGGTGTTCTCCTCACTTCAGCTCTTTAACACTTACTAAGTCACTCCTGCTTCCCCGTTAAATCCATCTAATAGCATTAACCTTTTGCGAAAGGCCTGGGTTTCCAAACTATTGATACCTACATTTGCTCTTCCCTGGACTGCTTCCAAATTCCAGATGTTAGTCTCAGAATATCACAGACAACCCCCTCTTACTATAGAAAATCTACGTCAAGTAAAGCTGAAATATCCCTCTCCAGGTTGGGAAGTCAACAATCAAGAGGCCAGCATATTTGGTTTCATACTGATTTTCTTTGTTTCCTCACAGTGAGCCAGTGAGCATTTGGGGGGAGCTCTTTTAGAAAGGCATTAATCCCATTCCCTTATATAAGGACCACCCCACCATAACCCAACCCTCTTCCAAAACCCTCACATCTTAATAATACTTTGAAATTTGGGAGGTCATGAACATTTCTTTATCTTTATGCCCTATTACCGTGTGGGATTGTCACATTGTTTTGTCTCCCCCAACTATTCTGAGGATCCCTGGTATTGAGACTTTTCATAAACTTTGCTGCCCAGCTGCCCAATCCCTCTCTGCACAGCCTGTTAGTTATCCTTCCGGTCATCCGAGCAGTGGATCGCTCATAGGAGGAATTTCCAGGGGATGTAGAATCGTCACCAATGAACACATCACATTGGGCACAATGCATTGGGCACAAGCTGCGCTAGGAAAGAGCTTCATAGAAAGAGAAATAACAATAATGGGTTGTAAGTTGGTTATTTTCAAACAAGGTGAAGCTATTTATCTGGTTTTAAAAGCTGTTGCCCTTCTCCATCGAGTGTGTTTGTGTGTGTGGGCGTGTGTGTGTGTGTGTGTGTGTGTGTGTGTGTGTGTGTGTGTGTGTGTGTGGTGTATGTGAGTGCACCCATGTATTATTTATGCTACTCTGTCCTTGTTGAAATGAAGTCACAATTAAATGTTGCAATAACAGGCACAGAATCATCAGGCATCTCAGATAAGATCTCTCTACATGGCTTTCCTCCTTAAGACTCCAGGTATGGTTTCTTGGCTGTGAAACACAAGCAAAACTAAGAGAAGAGGGGGAAGGGTCAGGAAGCCCTTCTGATCGCTGAGTCAGCTCACTTTGCACAGCCTGCCTTGCCTCCCACCCAAGGACTGCTGCTTAATCTCATTGACTATCCAGGGAAGCCAGGAAATACAAGTGTTTATCTAGGCATCTGGCCAGCTGGCCAAACCTCAAGTTACTGTGAGTAGAGGAGAATGAATATTGGGCAGGTGAGTTATAGTCTCCATGCGAAACCTAAGATGCAATATTCTTGAACTTGGCTGGGAAATGCTGCACCCTTGAAAGCGAGAATGGAACCCCTCACTAATCCCTAATCCTGCACTTCTCCCGGTAGGGACAAGGATGAAAACAGGCCGGGATATTTAAATCAGCTGCACAAATCTTCTAGATTATTTTTAAATTTAGGATGAAAGGAAATCTTGATTATAGGAGTGAAGTAACTTTCTCATGTCAGAGGAAGCTATTCAAACTGAAATACAGTCCTTCATCTTGAAAACAAAAACCATCCATTAGAGGGCTCGTCTGTTCCACAAAAGGGAGAGATCAGCAAATGTCTGTAGTTTCTACTGGCTGAGGGGGCTGGATATGGATGGCGCTCAGTTATATTAAGAAACAGACAAAGGGAAAGAGAAAGCAAACTTCCAAACCAGGACTGTCACTGACTGACAGAAAGGATGGCTTCCCTCAACTGCATGTGGTACATCTGGTCAGAAGGGAGGCCCCAAATACTTTAAATAGTCCTACCATGCTTCCTGAGACCTGAGACAGTGGGAGGTCTAATCTAAATCAATGAAAAATCTTTGTTTTGCAAATCTATACTAGCTGACAGATAAGATATGACATTAAATGAAAAAATCAATTTCTTTTGGTTTTTTTTTTTGAGGTTTTAATAGAATTACATTGTTTATCCCTTTCCATCCCTCCCTTCGAACTCCCTCACATACCCCTCCTTTCAAATTCATGGGCTCACTTTTCACTAATTCTTGTTACATACTATGTATATGTGTATGTGTATGTGTACATGCGCGCCTATACATATATAAAATTCTTAAATACAAAAATAACATCCTGCTCAGTCTGTATAATGGTACTTGTATGTGTGTTTTCATGGCTGCTATCTGGAGCTGGATACAATCTGTGTGCTCTTCCCTATGGGGTGGGGGGATATTTGTCTCCTGCTCTCAACATCCCTTAGTTGTCTGCCGTCTTTTGTAAAGATTGAGGCCTTGTGGGCCTTCCCTTGTCAGCTTTCGTATGTGTCTATTGTTGCTGTCCGTGTTTAGCTCATGTTTCTGCAGTCCTGTTGAGATTATATGGATGTAGCTTCTCACATGATCGGGAGACGCAGTCTCACAGCAGAGTCCCTGACGCCCCAGCTACTAGAATCTTCCCACGCTCTCCTCTGCAATGTTCCCCAAGCCTCCTGAGATAAGTGTTTTATGGCTAAGACCAAAAGCACCTGAATCCCAGGCTATCCATGGGACCCTACTCATGATGAACATGGGCTGACCTTCACAGTCGGGAACCGAGACGCTGCCATGGGTGGATATGCTTTGTACCACTGAACCACACGGAGGCTTGCACACTGATGTAAAGGGACTGAGAGGTGGTGAGAATGTATATACATTACAGGACGACCATGATTCTGGATTTGTGTGGTTGCCCTGAGTTATAGTTTAGAATGTGGATGTCACCTAAAAAGGCTCCACTATAGAGAAGGTTTGTACATCAGACTATGGTCCTGCTGAGGTGTGGTGACAGTTTTGGGGGAAGGTAACTGGGTCTTTAGAAACACGGAGGAGTTCCTGAGAATCCAGACTCCTTCTACCCCTTCTCGAGCTTGGCTCAACCTTCTTACTATTCACTCACTATGAACTCCCAACCAACATGATCCTGGGAACCATTCTCCAAGATGAACTTCCTCCTTTGAAGACGTTCATAGCAGCAGGTATGCTGTTGCTAAGTGACCATTATCCAAGTGGGTTGGCTACGTCAGAGCATGGCAGTTGTTGACTGAGCGTGAGGTCAATGACTCCCCTTTCTTCTCTCATCATGTGATCCTGTCACGTGATCTCTTTGCTCGCATCTATCCGCTCCTGAGTTGTAGACAGAGCACAGCAGTCCTCTCCAGGAACCAACTCGATGCCATGCTTCCAGAACTGCCAGTTAAACAAGGCTTCATTCTTTACTAATTACCCATCTTTGGGTACTTTTGCTACAGGATCACGATGCAGACTCAGATAGACTTGTTAGCCTGAAACTGTTCTGCAAATGATGCTTGAATTACAATTCTAAATATTGTAAATGGTCTAAGCAAAACCTGGCATCGGGCAAGAAATAGAGCAGTAGGAAGAGGGAGACCTGGTTTTCTTAGTCCCTCCCTGACTCATCTCTGTAACAAAGAACTGATGGTCAGTTAAGCTCGAGCATAGTGTAACTTTTAGCGACCAGAACTGTAATGCAATCCAAAATGAAAGTGCACACCTCCACCTGCAATGATCCTGTATGTGTGTAAGCGCAGAAAGAAAGAGCTTTTGAGCAAGAATTGAAGTAGGGAATCTAGCACCTGAGATATACTGAGCAAGTGTACTGTGGGGAAAGGAAGTGACACGTTACATATACAAAATTTCGAAAGCGCTTCCTAATAATAAGGTCATGATTCCATGATATAACACATGGAGCTCTCGGCACAGACTGGGCACAAATGTCAGAATGACTTCCTCTCTCCTATCTCCTCTGGTCTCAAGAATTCAGGCTTTTAAATATAAGTTCCAACGTTTTACATAGGTTGCTCATAATCCCCTGACCCATGGAAAACACACCAGGCCAGTGTGGAAAGACTTGCTGTTCAGAACCTTGGGTCATGTGTGCTCAGTCAGCAAACTAGCCTATCTATTGAAACTGATAAACTCTGGGTCTAAAAAATAAAAGTAAGAAAGGAAGACACCCAGCGTCAATGCCTCTGGACTATATCACACGCTCTTACACTCATATACGTGTTAAAGCACACCCACTCACACACATGTGCATACATGTGCAAACCACGCATGCGCATACACACGGGAGGTTGAGGCTATCTTGGAGCACTGTAAAAGAGATCCAGAGAGAAACGCTATGAACGGGAATCTGCTTTGATGGAGAGAGCCTCCTGGCATATAATTTGGAAATCATATGTTTGGATATTGATATAGGAGTCACAATGCTAGTGTTCTATTAGAAACAAAATATGGATCCCCTTAAGTGTACACTTCTGCTAATACTCTTATTTAGCAATAAATACATAGGCTCCATTTCATATACTCATTCTTTCAAAGGCTCGGGATAGAGGAAGGTTCACACCTGTGTGAAAATTAATAGAAAGTTTAACTTTTCTTTCTGACAGATTTTTCAACTGAAGCTTATTTGTAAAACAGCCCAGGGCATGGACCACGTCGAAATAGTGTGGAGGTGGGTGTGTTACACAGTCCATCTGGCTTCATGGTGGCCGACAGAAGCCTTTCTATGGGGCCTTCCCAGGGGCCTGGGCACCTTTGGGAACTTAAGGTGGAGCCCTGGCCTCAGCCTCAGCTTGAGTCTTGGACTTTAGTCTGCAGAACCCATGGCAGTTGGTCAGGTAGCTTTGATCTGCTTCCCTTATTTGGGGTGAGCAATGGAAGACGGACGGCTGAGCTTGCATGCGGGGCCCTTTGGCATCTTGGGCTTAAGCATCGTAGGACTTCTGAAGAGCCTCAATGGCCTCTGCACACACACTGGCTGCCTTTGTGGTTCCTGCGTCTTCTTCAGTACTGTCTTGTGCGTCTTCGAACTTGGGGTTGACCCCCTTTGGGAACGTGCTATCTTTGTGACCAAGATTTCCTGAGGTCATCTCAGCGGCATTTTGGGGATTGGTTTTGGTGATGTGGTCCTTGGAGTTGACCATGTCTGCACAGTAACTCGCAGCTCCTCGTGTGCCTGGGACATGACACAATAGCTAAATTTTATTTTTCAATCCATGGAGTTCTCAAACACTTTCTTAGCATGGAAAAAAATTAAATAATTGGTTAAATTCCGAAACAATCACAGGATATTCTTTTAAACACTAGCTTTTAATTTGTATTTAATACTGGAGGATTCTTTGTTGATTACTATTCTATGCAAATCAACAAGCAAGAAACCACGAAGAAAATGCAGAGTGCGGCACCACAGCCCAGAGTTGTCATTTATTTTGACGCCTGGTTCGGTTTTAATTATTCATTATAGTACTTTACGGCAGAGCATAAATGCATGGTGGTGAGTTCTTTTACGTTAGTCTACGAGCTTCAGTATCTCTGGTACTTTCTCTCCCCATTAGATGCTTTCAATATTCAAGAGGAGCTGTCTTTGAGACAAAGTCTGGGGTTATTTAGTAACACAACTGGATAAATTATGCTTTAGTATTTACCTGCTTCTACAGTGTGAAGATTTTTAAATCAAACTGCTCTGTACCATGTGTGCGCACGCGCATGCGCACACACACACACACACACACACACACACACACACACACATATATACTGGGGATGAGGAACATGCTGCCAAGTATGGTAACCTGACTTCCATCCCCAGGACCCAGATGACGGAAGGAAAGAACGAACTCCTACAAGTTGTCTTCTGAGTTCCACACATGTATGCCTTGACATGTATGCCCCACCCACCTCACCACCAATAAACAAACAAACAAAGTAATTAATTTTATTTCTTAAGCTCCAATGAATTACATGGCAGGTCTGCTTGATGAAGTTTCAGGTGCTAAACTTTTGGTGTTTAAAGGTTTCTCGATAGAAGAGACGTGATGAAGGAAATCACTGATACCAACCAAAAAGGGGGGAATCTGCGAGCTACTGGTTTTTATTTAATATCTTTGTTTGATTCAAATTAACATGGGCAAAGGGTTTATATCTACAGGGTGTTTTTTTTCCTCTCAAGATGCTATGAGGCTGGTGTGGCATATTAGTGGGGTAAAAGTATCTGCAGTGTGAACCAGACCAGCTAACTTTGATCCCTAGAACCCACTTAAACTAGAAGGGGAGAACTGACTCCCAAAAGTTGCCAGTAGTACATGTATTCCTGCACCCAGACACATCCCCATCCCCATCTCTCACAGACACACACAGACACAGACACACACACACACACACACACACACTCAGACACACACACACACACTCACACACAGACGCACACACAGACACGCACACAAACACAGACACACACACACAGACACACACACACACGCTCAGACACACACACACACTCATACACAGACGCACACACAGACACGCACACAGACACACACACAGACACACACACTCTCAGACACACAGAGACACACACACACACAGACACACACACACACAGACACAGACACACACACACACACACACACACACACGGGATGGGGGGGAGGTAACCTGAGATGATGATAATGATAGTGATGGTGAAGGAGATGGTGATGATGGCATGGGAGGGTAATAGACAATAAGAAGTCAGGGACCGCTGACAGTTAGCTAACAATAGAGTCCCTTTTTACCACAGCCCAGGATGGGATGGCTTTATGAACTTCACCGTATAGATGGGCTGTGGGGAGAAATGCAAAGAAGGTGAGCTGCCTGCCCTTGAACATCAAGCCCAGGGCACAAGGCCTCAGACGCAGCAGGGCAGTGTTTCTGCCATTTATATGAGTAATATAAAAAATACTAGTTAACTAAAACAGCAACAGAGAGGGGAAAGATTTGTTTCTGCTGTGCAGGATAGAGGGTGATAGAAGACACTGTAGGTTGCTGGAGGGTACTGGAGGGCACTAGAGGGCGCTGGAGGGCACTTGAGGGCGCTGTAGGTTGCTGTAGGTCACTGGGGGGCGCTGTGGGGGGCGCTAGAGGGCGCTGGAGGGAGCAGGGGGGGAGACAGACGGTGCTAGAGGGCACTGTAACATAATAAACATCTGCACCTTTTTTAAAAAAAGATTTCTTTATTTATTTTATGAGTACCCTGTAGCTGCCTTCAGACACACCAGAAGAGGGCATCAGATCCCATTACAGATAATTGTGAACCACCATGTGGTTGCTGGGAATTGAACTCAGGAAGAGCAGTTTCTTAACTGCTGAGACATCTCTCCAATCCCATCTGCACCTCTAATAACCCAGACCTTTGCACATTAGTCGCTGAATGTCTATTTTATGACTCTACTTGGTACAGATGTCTCGTTCCCTGACCAACATTTATGTTTAGAGAGAGACACTGTCTTGAAAAAGCAGTGCCTGCATGATGTGATGGTTTGTATATGCTTGATGCTGGGAGTGGCACTATTAAGAGGTATGGCCTTGTTGGAGTAGGCGTGGCCTTGTTGGAGCAGGAGTGGCCTTGTTGGAGCAGGCGTGGCCTTGTTGGAGCAGGCGTGGCCTTCTTGGAGTGGGCGTGGCCTTTCTTGGAGTAGGCGTGGCCTTGTTGGAGTGAGTGTGGCCTTGTTGGAGTAGGTGTGGCCTTGTTGGAGTAGGTGTGCCACTGCCGGGTGAACTTTGACAGACCCTCTTCCTAGCTGCTTTTGGAACAAGATGTTCTCAGCTCCTCCTGCACTATGCCTACCTGGATGCTGCCATGATGGTAGTGAACTGAACCTCTGAAGCTGTAAGCCAGCCCCAATTAACTGTTGTCCTTGTAAGAGTTGCCTTGGTCACGGCGTCTGCTCAGAGCAGTAAAACCCTCACTAAGTCACTTGATTGTCACAGTTCATCTTGTTTTGGTGGCTGTTTCAGGGAAGTCTGTGGTAAGAGGGAAGTTATGAGAGTATAGATGGGTCTTGATAAGAAGCAAGGATGGGGATAGAAAGTCCTTGGTCTGACAGTCTTTGCTGAGGGCTTGTTCAGTTACAAATTTAAATAATAATAGTAAGGGACCTATGTGCACTGCGCAGGATTTCTATTCTAAGACTGTTGAGAGATTGGCTTCTTAGGAACATATCTAGTTCTCTGTGATGTCTCCATCTCCTTTCAAAGGTCTAGAGCTTGAAAAAATATTCAACTTCTTTTTGCTCATTATTTGGGAAAAAAAGCAAAAAAAAAAAAAAAAAAAAAAAAAAACAGCTTAGACAGTAGACCAGTTCTGAAGAGCTCTCAAGATGGGAGTCCAAGCCATGTTGTGTGCCTTTAATCCCATGACTCAGGGGATAAGAGTCAGAACTCTAAGGAGTCAAGGCTATCCTGGTCTACGTAAGTTCTAGAATAACCAGATCTACATAGTTAGACCTCGCCTGAGTGAGAGAGAGAGAGACAGAGAGAGAGAGAGACAGACAGACAGACAGACAGACAGACAGACAGAGCACATGTGCTTACATACAACCAATGTTTCTGAATTGACACCCTTGCTGGCCTTCTTTCAGGTACTCAATGGACACTTCCAATATAAAAACTGGGAACTCTTGGTTTTCTTTTCTTCCTCGATGGCTGTTCAAAATTCCTCCATCTAGCTGTCTGGATTTTATGCCCAAAGGACAAAGCATAATAAGATATGCCCCTTCTCCTCTTGCATTGTAAAAGCCCATCGCTGAGATCTCTGCTACGAGAACTGCACTTTTCACACGTGCATGCTCATGTTCAGGAACTGGGAGCGTCTAGACACAAAGTGAAGAGAGACCACAGGAAGGCACAGCTAGGAAGCGGTGCACAGCGAAAAGCTCTTCAGAAGCATCCTGAGAACCAGGCAAAGCAGCAAGAGGGACTTCTATTTGCTAAGACTGCCTTACCTCTGCTGTCCCACTAGAACAGTGATTCTCAACTGGTGGGATATTTACAATTTATCTCATAACAGTAGCAAAGTTACAGTTATGAAGTAGCAACAAAAGAATTTTGTGGTTGAAGGGTCACCACAGCATAAGGAACTAAATTAAAGGGTGCCAGAGTTAAGGAAGTCGAGAAGCACTGAGCTAGACCAATGGCAGTTCAGTGTAACTGAGAGGGAAACTGTTTTCATTAGGAACTACAGCAATGGTTTCGTGAGCAATAGAAAAACAACAACACACAACCTTCAATTTTTCTTGAAGAGTCAACTTCAGAAAGCCTTCATTAAATGTTCAACTGCTAGGAAGGTCTTATTGATTAATAGTTATTAATCACATGCATTATCAAACAATCATTTAAAAATTAGAGGCCAAGTTGATAATGGTCTTGGGAAAGCTCATGGACATTTGCAAATGCTTCTTCAGTTTTATTTATCTTTCTGTACATTTTTCTTAATAAAAGCCACAGTACTTTTTTAAGATTTATTTTATGTATATGAGTACACTGTAGCTGTCTTCAGACACACCATAAGGCAGCATCAGATCCCATTAAAGATGGTTGTAAGCCACAATGTGGGTGCTGGGAATTGAACTCAGGATCTTTTGAAGCGCAGGCAGTGTTAGAGCTTTGTCTAGGCTTTGCCCCACAGTTACCTGGCAACAGCCGGGTGTGCCTAACTCACTGTAAAAGGGGCTGCTTGCCCCCTCTACTCTGCCTTGTTCTCTTGCCTTCTTGCTCTCACTAACTCTCTCACCATTCTTCCCTCCCTCCCTCCCTCTCTCTGTCTCTCTCTCTCTCTCTCTGTGTCTCTCTCTCTGTTCCTCTCTCTGTGTCTCTCTCCTCTCTCTCTCTCTCTCTCTCTCTCTCTCTCTCTCTCTCTCTCTCTCCTTTCTTTGTCTCTACCACCCTCTCTTCTCCCCTCCCTATGCCCTGAATAAAGTCTATGCTATACTATGGCTGGTCTCTCAAGGAGAAGGGATGTCTCAGCATGGGCCCGCGGAGGTAGCCCTTTCCCCCACACCTGAGTACAACTCCAACAAACATTCCTTCTCTCCTTGTCTTTTTATAAAACACAACAGCCAATGTGCTTTTAACCACTGAGCCATCTCTCCAGTCCCAAAGCCATAGTATTTCATGTTTCCATTGCAGTGCGCTAAGACTTTTTATCTGTTTAAAATATTTTAGAACGATAAGATGCTTTTAGTGAGAACGTGGTCACTCCTCAGCCTATAAGGAGGAGGCTGTAATCATGCATAAAAAATTGACAAAGAAGCACAATTGGAAATGTAACCTAGACTATCTTGGGGGTTGTGCATTAATAACAAGTCTGAATTCGAACACAGAATGTATACCTTGTAAAGTCGAAGCAGGCAGATGACCTGGTCTCCATCTTAGAGGAGTTTCCTCTAGCATGTTTTTATTTTTTCAAACTCTACTCTCAGTCCAGATGAAAGCAAATTCCCAGCACACAGGATGTGCGTAGCGCCCTGTCTCTGCTGCCCTCAGTGAGGCTCTGCCCTCCGTAGCACAGCCGCTCTGGGAACGGCTTTCCCCTTGAGGAGCCGGGCTGTTGCTAGGAGCAGCAGGAAGGGAAGGGGACAACACAGACTGCGAAGAGTCAGAGCAGAGTGAGCAAGAACAAAACAGGGTGGTGTTTACTGAACACCTACTAGGCTGATATTATTCGGGGTTGGGAACCTAAACCTTCAGACATATTCTCTGTACATAAACTCTGAGGCGATTTTTCACTCGTATTATTATTATTATTATTATTATTATTATTATTATTATTATTATTTTGAGATACTGTCCAATGATGAGACTTTCAGAAAATTGTACAAAATTGTTCCACTTTGGTCAGCTTGCTCTAATGTCAGCACCTCCCACAACCTTCACGACGACCATCAAAACTAGGAAGTTGGCCTTGACAAAATGCTGTCCGTGAAACTTACACACTTATTACAACTTATTCTATCATTTCCATGAATGCCCTTCTGGTCTAGATTGACTCGGATTTTGCACCGTGCCTAGTTATCTCTCTTCTTGTTCTCATCCACCCTTGTCTGCCGTGACCTTGTCATTTATGTTTGCCAAACATCAGGCAGTCCACACAGGAGCATGTTCCAAGAATACCGGATATTTTTGATGAATATGAGTGCTTAACAGAAAGATGGCAATTGAATTTGACTATGGGGGTGGGGGCGGGACTCTCTCTATTTATAGCTCACTAATTCCATATCCCTTCATCGTGGTTTGAAGAATGTCAGGCATTGGGCATACAGTCTTAAATAAATGCAGACATGGACTCTGCTCCTATGGGTTTTATGAGGTATCAGATAAGCCATGACAAGTGTCCTGGGAACCATAAAGAGCAGGTGTGGAGGACCGGGAGCAGCTACTAGACACAGTTCCCCCATCAGAAGACGTCTCAGAAGGCTCCTGGAGGAAATCACAGCCGTAAGCTGACAGCCCAGTGGTAAGCTGGCTGAGTCAGGCAAGTGAGGAGCAGGAGAGCTCCGGGAAGAGGAAGAGTATCCACAGAGGCTGTAGGCAAGAACTAGCATGAGCTACATCCCGCTACAAAGTTACAAAGACAGCATCCGGAATATCTGGCAGAAAGGGTAGTGTGAAGAAGAGAGTCCAAAGGACGATGGGAAGCAAGAGATCACCAGTTGCATTTAAGACGAGAAATGATACCTACAAATAAAGAAAGAAAAGAGAAGAAAAACAGTAGAAATTCTCTATCAGTGGCCTGCCATATGGTCCTGTTCTTATGTGCAGGAACTGAGGGGTGAGGTAGTAGAAGAAGGAACTAGGAAGAAGGCACGCTGGGCTGACCAAGGATCCAGAAAGGACCGGACATGTGCAGCAAGAACAACCATGCTGGTTTACCTCCAAGGTGATGGAGGCTAGCTAGGCCATCAGCAAAAATGGGAAGCTGACAGGAAGAAAAACGGGAATCTGAAAAATAGGATTCTTTCCCTCAAAGCTTCAGCACCGTGGCGATTATACAGATAGTTCAACTGAAACTTGATTGAATGGATCCAGTTGTTTTCATCGAGAGGCTTGAACTTAGGGGTTTGTGCACGTTGGGCAAGCATTCTACCGCTAACAGAACTACATCTACTCAGGGTTTTGAGACAGGAGCTTGTCACATATACAGCCCAGGCTGTCCTGGAACTCACAATCTTCCTGTCTCAGGTGCCTGAGTGGAAGGATTTCCACAGACATATACCATCATGTCTAGTTTCAGAATTATTTTTGCCTTTAATGCCACTTAGAAAATACATTTTAAGGGTTAAAGCTCCTATACGTTCTTGTTTGACCTGAAAATGTCCGTGCTGGTGGTTCTTTGCCTTCCCCCAACCCCTTCCCCTACTTTCAAGAAGGTGGGGCAGAGAAAAAAGTGCAGAACAACGTGAGCAGCAAAGAATCAGGAGAGATACACCGGGTTTGGAGGCGGGGCAAGGAAGAAGTCCGGGAAGATCTGGAGCAAATGAAGCCTGAGGATGGCTGGAGCACTTGTGGACCCTGAGGAGAGACTTTAAGGCAGCACTTCATCCCGCCGAGAAGGGAAACGGCGACCTACATCAGATATGTGTGGACTCCAGCTTTGTGCAGGGTGGCTGCCACGGGTGGCTGTGGTAAATGTGATTTCAGAACAGAAATGTATGAAGACAAACCGAGGAGTAAATGGGACCCGAGGAGACAGTGCCATGGTTGAAACAGCTGAGGGTGAGATCAGAGTCTGTCACATTCTTTCAGGGTACAGGATCTATTTATAGGGAGGATACTGGGATCCCAGTCCAAGGGGAGGAACGAGGTGGAACTCTCCTCTGAGAATGGCGCACATTTCTGCGAGGATCCTCCAGAAGCGAGGCAATGAGGTTGTCTTCAACTGTGAAAATGTCTTCGCTGCAGGTCAGAGAGAAGAAGATGTAAGACATCGGCCTGGAAACTGACAACTCCAAACCTCCACCCTGAGACAACCATGAGTTTTACCAGGACCCAGGCGAATCCCACAGTGCCAAGGGGATTTGTCTCGGACCTTGTGCACAGCCTATGCGCATGCGCATGCGCATGCGCAGACTTCACTGTCCTTTGCCTTCTTTTTAGCAGCCATTCACGTTTCGTTTTTTCCTCTCATTTTGTTTGCATTGACCACTGTATTGATTTATTTAATTTTTTGTCTTGCTGGCTTTGTGTTTTGATCCTTCGCTTGTCTCCTTTCTCTCCTCTCTACCATTTGTTTTCATTGCTAACACACGTTAAGAGCTCATGTTTCCCCCTGTTTGCTCAAGTAGTCACGATTGCCAGTTGCCATACCAGTCAGGACTCTGTAAAGAACAAGCAAAGTTCATGTGCTGAGAAACACCTAAACACCTTGGACTGGGTACCAAATCAAAGATGCTTCAGACTGTTTATTTACCTGTTCCAGAATGAAAGGGATTTTGATCCTGGAAATATTTTTTCCACCTGCAAAATCGTCCCGACCTAAAGCCTGTTCCCACCAGGATGTTTTATCAGCTCACAGGGCTAGTGTGAAGCTGCTTTTCTTTCCCAACCTGTTGCTAGGATCCAATCTGGTTCACACTTAACTCTTCTAACTGATGGCTGCCTATATCTGGTTAAGACTCGGCACGGGTAATGCCTTCTGTCACCCGAGTGATTGCATGCATACTGCTCTGAAGGTGCAGACAGTGCAGGGGAACAAGGTGTATAGTGATAGGAACGCCCCCTTTTTCTGCTTTGGTCCCCTTTTTCTTTCCCCACCCAGATTATTCTCCTTCGATACCTCTAAAACACCATTTCATTAAGCAAACTTTCTCTCCTAAGAGATCTCAAATGTCATCACCAGCTACTGTCTGAGGAGGATGAAACACTGCCACATTGTTACTTCTACAACCATATGAGGTCCCCAGGAAACACAACTTAAAAATCTTTCATAAACTAACGGTATCCAAAAGTATCCTATCTCACAACCCCAGTGCCTTATCTGCCAGAGAAAAACATACTCATGATATTCCTTGATATCTGATCAACTCATTTAATTAAAGTCTTTTAACAGATGACATTGGAGGCTGTCATTAACACATTTAGGGATACACAGGTGTAGCACACACAACTTCAGGCATAGAATGAAACGAGAGCTTCCCATCCTTTTCTTCTCTTCCTACCCCCATTTATATTTCCTCAATCTCTCTGGCCTATTTGCTGATCGTGAATCAGCCCAATCCCCCTGCTCTCCCTGCCTAACAACAAAAGAAGAGCAGCGTTGAATGCCGTTTGTACATTTATGTCTTCAAGGTTGAGCTTCCTCTTCGCTTGGGCTCCTGGGTTCTAAGAAACACACTAACATATTTAGGAATTGGGAAATAAGTCGCCGGCCTGCAAAGGTCTCGGTTAATCCACAGTGAGAGAAAAATGCCTGAAGTCTAAAACCATAAAAATCAGACAAGGAGATTTTGATGACAAAGCACCTTCTTGCCCCCTTGGATGACTTAGCAAGGCTCTATCTCAAAAACAAACAAACAAACAAACAAACAAACAAAACCCAAAACACAATAGAAAAAAATGGCAAACCGGAGAAGTCTTCAAAGCTCAGTTTTGGGTCCTAGGGATTCTGCAACTGTCTCTTCAAGTTCTCAGAGACCTGTGAAGGACAGATGCGGGTCCCGCCCTACTGCACCACATGACTGGAGTGTTTCCATTATCTCTTCTTCATTGTGGACATCGAAGAAAACGGAACAGCATAAAGCTGTTATTTAAACTGCAGGCAGCAGTGGATCCCCCATCTCACACTCAGTAAGTATCACACAGTGTGAGTGGAGAAAACCTCAGGACTCTTGCTGGGACAGGGAGAGAGGCTATAAGCTACTACATGCCCATGGTTGCAACGGGAAGGAAAGTCTTACATGTTTTCTCTGGAAATCACAGCTCTGCCTGTGCCCGACAGTAAGGAGCTCTTCCTCTAGCATCCAAGCAAGGGTGTCCAACCTTTTCACGCTGTGACATGATCTTGTCTGCAAATGTGTTGGGATGCATTCAGGGACACCCTAGGGCAAACTGGACATGTGTTGTTGTAGGGAGGCTTGAAATCCTGATTGAATGTACTGTTTGCCATGGGAGTGGCTGTTAAGAGTTGAGGAATTGGACCCACGGGAAACCAGCAAAGCCTTTCCCTCTTAGCAGATGCAGGAAGATAAAGCCTTTTCCTGTCCAGGGGCCGGAAGTCTAAGGATGACGGAGCAGACTGTGCGCGCACACTACCAATGGCAGCTTCCTCCTCCCAGTTAGTTGCAGTCTGACTGCTCACACTAGCTGCTCCCCGGTGTTGTCTGTGATAAACACAGTGAGGGTCTGGGTTCCTGCAGTTCCGTGTGTGGTCCGGGCAGCTCCGTCCTACTACTCGAAACTCACCCCCCTCCCATCTGTGTGGTGCATTTCTGTTATTTCTCCAGCGTGGCTCTCCTCCCTTCACGATCACACTAAGGATTCCAGCTCCAAGACTTGCAAGTCTGAGCTCTCTACAAGGTTGTTTGGGGTTTCATTGAGGGATTGTTTGTTCGTCTTGAGACAGGCTCTCACTGAGCCCTCTCTGGTCTGACATGGCAATGTAGACAGCTAGCCTCAGACGAAGAGATCCACCTGCCTCTGTCTCCCACATGCTGTGATTAAACAGGGGTTTGTTTTGTAACAATCTTCTGGGAGTAACAGCCCATGTCATTGTGCTTTCTCTCCATGGGCTCTAGTTTTGGCACAGAAAGTGTAAGGAGTGGAGTGGATCTACTGGCCTCTCCTACAAAAGGCTCGTTCAGACTTATTTAAGCCTTTTATTCAGTCATCACTTTCTTCTTTAAGTATTTTACTCCCCAGAAACACTCCTTCCTCTCTGTCAGTCACCTCATGGTGTCATGGTTTCACTGAAATGAAAGAGAATTTAAGAAGGAAGGAGTCTTGAAGAAACGACCCTTCTCATGAAAACGTTATCAGTTATAACTGTAACAAAAGTCCTACAGCTCTCCAGGGGTCAAGAAAAATATCTAGATGAAAAGAGACGCAGCCACAGGTGGCCAGATTATTAAAACGTACTTTTCTTCATCAGTAGTTCTGAAAGTGAGTAGACGTTTGTGGGACAGGTTAAGACAAACACGGCCATCTAGAAAATGGTTTATTGATGCTGCGTTACAAGACAAGGCATGCTGTGTTCTTCCTTGACAGCGTGCAGATTCAGCGCACTAAGAAGGGAGTGAGCACTTCCTGCTACAATGCCCACATTCTCAGAAGGTCAGGAGCAAGCACCAGGGAGCTGTGCCTTGGGCTCTCACTGAATCAATGTGTTCTTCATAATAATTTAATATGCAGAAAGGCATCCATATATTTGTTGAAAACTAATGTTACCTGCATTCCTCCACTTCATAGCTACTAACCCACTTCATTTTTAACTACTAAAACTTTCAGAAAATTGTCTTACCTGAGTAACGTCCTAAAATTCTCTGCATATCAAATTTTTATAAAATATTTGAGTATTTCTATACATGGGAATCCAGCTATAAAATGGAATGAAAACCTTTAAAGCCCAGTGTAAAATTTAACATGCGTATAATTTTATTTCAAAGAAAACAGGATCGGTTAAAAAAGCTTGAAGATGAATTTTCTGAACACAGGCTTTGCATAAGGAATGTACTTCAGTGTTCACATAAAATTTAAGTACCACCTGCTTCTAAGAGATTTGGAGTAACACATAAGCCCGCTTCTTTAAAGGTTTGAATAGCTATTACTATAATGTATATAAAATTTTACTTTGATCTTACAGGCAGCCAAGATAGGAAGGAAATAGTGGAAGAATACTTAATTTTATTTTATTCATCTGATAAGATAAAATGTCTGTTTTTTTAAAGAAAAAACAAACAAACATTCAGTACTAATTCTGAACAGAATTGACCACAAAGTATTAATCAAAGAACCATAAACAGTGGGGCATTTAACAGTATCGTGTCCTCAATAAATCTTGCCTTAGAAATCTGAGCAACAATCCTAACCAAGTTGGGTGTTTCTGAGACAGTCGATAAAACACTGTCACAAATGCACTTTGGTGCAAGTGCTCCAGTGGGGCCGCTCTAAAGAGGACACAAAATATAACTATTTCATGGGCTACCAATTTATAAGCAGAGTTTAAAAAAATAGGAGACACATGTTTATTGGTTTTTCCCCCCTCTCCTCAATTGTCTCTCTAGGAAGCCCCTCTGAAATTGATTAGCAAATTGGCTACAGTACAGAGACCGTATCTTTAAGTCTGAAGGAAGAAATGCCCATACCAAACACAGTAGTACAGAATTAACACTGCATTGTCCATGCTGAAAAACTAGCTACGTGATCATCGAGTAGTCAGCCACAGCAGCTCCTGGATTCTTAATTGGCTGCAGCAACTGGCTTTTGATCTAGTCCACAGCTGAAAGAGGTGCTCATTTAAACCTCTAAATCACTTTTCTGAGGAAACTGATTCTCCACATACTGCTCTGCTACAAACCTCCTCAGAGCACTGGGTTAGCCAACATACAGGTCAGTCTCTCACATCAGGGAGACAAGGAGCAACAAACCGACCTAACCAGCAGGCCCCCATTTCTTGGAGCATCCTATGCAACTAACTTTGGAACTATCGCTAAAGCTGACGAAAGTCATATACATATGTGCGTGTGCGTGTGCGTGTGCGTGTGCGTGTGCGTGTTTGTGTGTGTGTGTGTATGTATTTAAGTCTTTCCATTTTCTATTTTCTTTAAGCCTCATTTTTTTTTAGAATCAGGTATCACCTGCTCAAACAACAGATGAGTCCCTATGACATTTCAGCACAACATCTGATTTTCCCTGTTCAAAGATCTTCAGGAAATTGACTGTAAACTATGTCCCAGACATGTGGAGGAAGCAGGAGGACACTGCTCACCACTATTGAGCAATGGGTGTGTTATTAGCAAAGTAACGGTGTCTCCGGCATAGCTGATACTAGGCATCTGGGTCAGACGAAGTGATAGAAGCCACAGTATCGTGAGGAGGAGGTAAACACGTAATGTTCTGACCCTGAAGTGAAAATATTTCCTATTCGAGTCTATGGCGGGGGCAGGGGGGCATTCAAGCTCTAAAAATAAGAGCTATGATAATAAGATGAATTCAAATATACATGTAAATGTTTATTTGTTTACAGAATTTGATACTGAAAACTAGTCTGCTGGTCGATGATTCCTTTTTGTTCCTGGGATCAGAGGAACTTAATCATAGTAAGAGTCAAAACATACTGTCCTATAGGCCAAGACATACTCACGTTAAGTCATTGAGTTCTAATGATCGTCCTATGAAATATTGTTGACCCCAGAGGAAGGATCTGTTTAGGAAGAGTGTTTTATTTGTATGTTTGCTTGCTTTTCTCTAGATTTAGCCATTTTCTTTTTTTTTTTTTTTTTTTTTCGGAGCTGGGGACCGAACCCAGGGCCTTGCGCTTGCTAGGCAAGTGCTCTACCACTGAGCCAAATCCCCAACCCCTAGCCATTTTCCTCAGTGCACAAATCTCGAGTTCTGAGGAGCCAATGCTTTTAATCCAATCTAGGAGATCTATGTCAAGACACTGTCAGAAAAACAGTCGCTAACATGGGTCTCAGGAATAAGAAAAACACTTGCAGATTTTTGTTTCTTTGTTTTTGTTAACAAGGGTAAGTCTTACAAAGACTCTGTCAGGCATTTGCCTCATTGACAGCTGTTCATAAACATGATGTATTTTCTACATAACATATTGCACTGACGAGACTCACATGGGTACCACAACTAACCTATTTTTAATATAACAAAACTGTGACAGAATTAATAGAGTGCCACAAGAGCTTTGTTATAGACACTGATGGACATACTTCATAACTATATTGGTTATGAGTTTATAAACAAGACCTCAAACTTTGCAATTTACTTGAGGGGAGTGTGTGTGTGTGTGTGTGTGTGTGTGTGTGTGTGTGTGTGTGTGTGTGTGTACTTAGTTCCAAATAGCTTTCTTAATGGTTGTCTCTTTTCTAGATGCTAATGCATGTGTAAAGTAAATTTTGTGATAAAGCCACACACTTCTGAAGAAATGTAGCTCATAAGATGTTTGTGAAATATGTTAGCTAAGAAACATTATCACAAATCATCCTTTTCTTTCTTCTTTGCTTATGCTGAGCATACCTTTAATATAAATATTAACAGGCTTGTCAGTCATTAAGACTTTTGTTCACATATCAGTAATGACCACAGAGTGGTCTGGCCATTCTTGGTACATTTGAGTGAATACACTCTCTTCAAGCTAAGAATAAATTCCATGACAAAACGGGCATAGATTTCAATCTAAGTGCAAGAAAAAAATAGAATTCCTAGGAATTCTGGGAATGTGTTAGCTCATCAAACCACAGGTTGCAGGAGACAAGAAACATGTTCCTAGTTAGACTACTCATGGTACAGGACTTCTGAGTTAATCTTCCTCTGGTGAGGTCTAGCATCTCAAAGAGCTCAAAGAGTGAGGTTTAGATGCGTGACCCGGAGGCCTGAATGAGGAATCTGTATGTACCTCGGCAGCAGAGGACTCCATTCAGAAACAGAGATGCAGCCTAAAGGGAAGGCTGCATGAGGATCAGAGAAAGCCTCTTGAACCCAGGGCTGCTGGTTTATGAATCATCCCTCAAACGGCCCCATTTTATGTTCTAATTTACCTGGCCTTAAAGGAATCTGTTTTCTAAATCGTAGGGACCTTTGAAAGTTAATAAAATCTATATTCTGGATAGGCGAATGCCATCATTAAACCACTGAACTGAGAACGGGACCCCCGTTGAAGGAATCAGAGAAAGAACTGGAAGAGCTTGAAGGGGCTCGAGACCCCTTATGAACAACAATGCCAACCAACCAGTTTCCAGGGACTAAGCCACTACCCAAAGAGTATACATGGACTGACCCTGGACTCTGACCTCATAGGTAGCAATGAATATCCTAATAAGAGCACCAGTGGAAGGGGAAGCCCTTGGTCCTGCCAAGTCTGAACCCCCAGTGAACAGGATTGTTGGGGGAAGGCAGTAATAGGGGGAGGATGGGGAGGGGAACACCTATATAGAAGGGGAGGTGGAGGGGGAGGGGGAGGGATTGGCCTGGAAACTGGGAAGGGTAATAACAATTGAAATGTAAATAAGAAATACACAATGTAATAAAAATGGAGAAAAAATAAATAAAATCTATATAGTACATGGAGTCTAATGGGAGCTCCAGCAGACTAGAACTTGCTTTGGTTTGTCCATTTGGATGCAGACAAAGCGAAAGGCTTTTCTCACTGAAAAGTCATTAAGTAAGGGAAATTTGGTTGTCACGTTCTTTTTTGGCAAATGTTGACTTATCTGGCAAACGCCTGTTAGCAGGGAACTCCATGAGAGTTGGGCAGGCACTATGCCCATCCACCCCGGAATGGTAGCTGGAAAGTCTATGAATTTTACAGGTAGAGCCATCTGGAAATAGAAGCAGGCATTGTGTATGAGAGCAGTCAGCTAGTGTTAGGGAGGAAGAGTGGATTGGGACAAAGGACGGAGGGGTAAAGGTACCCTGGGTGGGAAGCAGACAGTGCACTATCACTAGTCACTGAGAACTTCTGCCAGGTGGAGGAGGATATAGACCTCCACCCTGGGGCTTCTACTCGAAGTGTATTCAGAGGGAAAGGTATTCAGCGGGATGCATTAGGGTGGGGCCCATACCATCTATGTTTAGAAATGAATTAGCAAGACCACAAGCCTGGTTCTTCAGCAATGCATCCTGCTACTTACTTGACAAGTCAGATGAGCTATAAGTATGGCCCCAGACAGTCAGTCAGTCAGTCAGTCATGGGAGGAGAAACCGAAGAAAACATCTAAAGACACATGGCGAGTCCTGGAGAAGGGATGGAGCGGGCTTCTGTGGGAACAGAAGTTATAGCGTTATAGACCTCAAAGCTTTGGCTGATTGCCATGGCACCTTACAGAGAGAGAAAGGAGCATATGTTGGACAGCCTCTGAGTCCTGGGTGTGCCCACATCATAATCATAAAATTAGTGTCTAAGAAAGGCCAGTGAAGACAGAATCACGAATAAATGTTAATTCAAAATTAAACTGTACTGCCCTTCCCCTTGATACTGTAAGATGTGGTTCCTTCAGAGAGCAAGAGGTGTCTGTGCATCTTCCTGCCCAGGCTAATGCAGCTGGGAGCCCTGAGAGATCCCATGCTCCCTGCCCATACGTACAGGTTTGATCATGTTGACCTGATCTCCTCTGGGAAATGGTGCTTCTGTACAGACAACAGTCCCTTTATTTGCCTTCTCCCATCGGTTTCCGATTCTACTAGTGGTGTTGCTGTAAAGTGTATTAGAGCAGGCTATAAGCAGGAGTGTGTGTGTGTGTGTGTGTGTGTGTGTGTGTGTGTGTGTGTGTGTGTGTGTACACAGAGGCAGGAAATGGCAATTAATGAAAAAGAGGCTGTGAATTTGGAAAGGAGCAAGAAGGGATAAACGGGAGGGTTTGGAAAGAGGGAAGGGAAGGGAAAATGACATACTGTCGTCTCAAAGATTAAAAAAAAAACAATGGTGGTAAGTTTTAAAAAACTAAACACGGTAACTCCAAATAGAAGTGTTTTCTAATACTTTTGTGGTTCTTAAACAGCACGTGTCATTGGCTCATAAATTCTCATGTTCCGGCAGTATGCTCGAGGAATCCACAAGGAGAATGGATTTTGTTTCTAATAAGAATGTTTAAGAAGCATAAGAAAAGCAGGACAATGCAGGACCTAAAGCCTCTGGTAGGAGGAAAAAAGTCCCTGACTACCACAGTGTCTGAAAAATAAAAGGCACCCTCCTGAGGGGCCTGTTTTGATTCTTTTTCTTTTAATCTAAAATTCCTTATGGTGTAACATTTTGGCGAGCTGGTCTCACTTGATGGCAAGATTCTAAGAGTTTAACAAACACATGCAGAGGTGGAAGAGGGGGACCCTCACTGGAGAAAGGGTCACTTGGGGGTGTACTTTGAAGGCAATACTTCATCCCTAATTATTTCATAACTGGTGACATTACCTGCCGTCCTGTGACCTTCTGTCCCCACCATGGTAGATTGAAGTCTCTGAAACCCTGAGCATAAACACTTCTTCCCTCTAGTAAACTATTTGGCCCAAGTGTGTTGTCACGGAGCCAAAGTTTCCGACTAATACTCTGCCGTGGCCTCAACGCTCCGTGCTACTTTTACAGTGTATTAAAAGTCCTCCATCTCGTACTTCACCGATGCTTGGCTTTCTCTTCTCTGCTTTTACCAACTCGGCCATAATTTAGGATGTGCTCACATACCATCAATAACCAAAATGACAAAACCAATCATTAATATGCCCTATGCCTCCCTAATACATTTAATCCAAATGCAATCCATCCAACACGGCAGAGAAAGGCATCGGTGTCAAGCACTGCAAAAGCGTTTTCCTATACCCAGTAAGAAGTGCCGGTAGGCGGGACGCAGCTACAGAGGCTCCAGCTTGAACCTTCTGAGGTAAACGATGCCTCGGTACGCAGCAACAGTGAGTTAATGTTTGACTGTATTGTCAAATTGAAACTAATATGGTATGACCTGGTAAGAATAAAGAATTCTGCTCTGGCATACACTACCCACGGTGCTTCACTTTCATTGGTGTTTATCTAGCGCCTAAAATGTACCAGAGGAGAAAATTACTGCACTAATTTTAATCACCAGACATTTTAAGGTATGTCCTGAAACACTTAAAACCAACACTTGTCTCTGTTGGGTCAGAATCATTCGTCCTCAGTCAGATATTCTAAAAGGCGCTAAGCCTGACAAATGGAGTCATTTAGATGTCCCCTCCTGTGTTTGTAATGTAAAAAATTACATTCTATCATCTTTCTCCTCTCTTTATATTTCTAAACCCAAACTCCTTTTTCCCTACGATTGCCATATTTTTATTTGTGTTTTATGGTTTGGTCCATTTTATAATTCCTTGGAGAGGAAAGGAGAGAAGAAGAAAAGAGAGGGAAGGAGATTGATTTATTTATTTTTAATTAAATTAATTATATTTAATTAAATGATTTATTTTTTCCTTTTTGTCTTTTATTGGATATTTTCTTTATTTACATTTCAAATGTTATTTCCTTTCCTGGTTTCCTGTTCGGAAACCCCCTATCCTATCCCTCTTCCCCCTGCTTCTATGAGGGTGCTTCCCCACCCACACACTCCCATCCTCCCTCCCGCCCTGGCATTCCCCTACACTGGGACATCGGGCCTTCACAGAACCAAGGGTCTCTCCTCCCATTGAGGCCCAACAAGGCTGTCCTCAAACCAACACTCTTTAATCCAACTATATTAATTGGAATTCTCCAGAGAAATAATAGGATTTGAGTGCATGCACACACTGCATACACACACACACACACACACACACACACACACACACACACACACACACACGGGGTGGAAGAAACTTATTACATGGGGTTGGTTTACATCTGTGGAGGGTAGCAGCTATAAAGAACTTCCAGGAGAGTTGGTATCTGGAGACCCAAGAGAGCAAACCGTTCAGTACCATTTAAACCCACAGGTCTGGGAAGTAGAAAAGCAGGTTGTGCTACCACAGCCCAAAGCCAGCATGGCCTTGCCTTGCTGGAGGCTGAGGTGGGAAAGTGTTTGCCTGGAAACATGGGAGAAATCAGCAGCTGGCATGGTGAGTGCAGAACTGGGAAAGGATGATTACCCTCCCCTGGGAACTGTACCTGAGAAGTGCCCTTTTCTTCCTTGGGGCTATTGTTGTGTAAAGAGAAGGATGGCTCATAATGGCTCTCTCTGGGCAGTGCTGGAAAGGAAACCCATTCTCTCAGGTGACCCACCCCCAGCTTTTCTTTAATTACAGCACACTGCCTTCCTTCAGTGTGTATAGGATGCCTATCTACTCCCTAGTGACTTCCTCATGACCTCAGATACCACTGACCTGAAGTAAGAATGTTGTTTGCTGAGGCTTGCCTTCAGTCATCCATTCAACAGAAGAACTGGGGAAATGAGATGAGCCTTTGTTCTAGATTGCTGCCCTGTCGCTTGAATGAATGCCATGACCATACACAACCCAGGGAGCTGAAAAGGTTTACTTTCTCTTACCCTCTGGAGGAAAAGCAGGACAGGATTTCTTCCTGATTCCAGCAGACCATGGAGAAACACTGCTTATTAGCTTGATCCCAGAGTCCCCTTCAGCTCCGTTTCTTACACATCTCATGCCTATTGGCCAAGGGATGGCACCACCCACTGGGGGGGGATAAGCTCCCCTATGTAATTAGCAATTAAGAAAATGTCCCACAAACATGCTCCCAGGCCATCTGATGGAAGAAATTCTTAAGCTGAGTTTTCCCTCTTGCCAGGTTTGTCAAAAAACACTGCATTGTAATGTATGCTGATCCTAGACACTTAGGTAGGACAGGCGTAAACATCCAAATAAATGAGATTTAAATATGAAAAAGATGATAAAGTCTTTGAAGTCAAAAATCCTTCAATTGCTTTTGTCTTTATTAATTTATAGCATTTCTAAATAGGGATTTTAATTCATACATTGGATGTGATATATGTTTGTATAAGAAATATAAATTAATTAGAAATATTAACAGAAACAATTGCCCAGAATATAAGTCTAAAGGAGATAAAAATCTTATGAGCACATCAAGAATGTTTATATAAAGAAGAGATTGCTAATACATTCATTTGGAGCAATTATAAGTCTTGTGAATTATAAATTATCAATAGCATGAAGTAGGCAATATGCAGCAGCTACAGAAGTCGTTCTCAGAGTCGGGGAGACGGGAACTAGGAACAGGGTGGCTAACAACTGAAGTTACGATTGGGCAGGACAAGAGAGTCCTGGGCTCCTGTAACGCAGAAGAAAGACTACAGTTACCAATGTACCTACCGTATAGTTCAAAACTGAAGAAAAAAAATTGGATGATCCTAACTCGGAAAAGAAATAGATTTTTCAGGTTGAAGGATATAACATTCACCCTAATTGGTTCATTACACATTACATGCATATATTGAAATCACACGTATCCCATATAAATGTATAATTATTAATATATACACTGAAAATGTTTCTGTTTTAGGAGGCAAGAAAATATTTCAAAAGAAAAAAAAAGAAGCCTGCCAGATCCCAATTAATCTATATTAACTACAAAATCTTCAGCCAAAGCACATTCTCTCCCGTCTACGTTGATAGTATGTCAGGGCTCACACTTACACCCCCCGTGTAAGGACTCACACTTGCACCCCGTACCTGTACTCCCTGAGACTGTACTCCACTTCTGCCTAGGATGAGGCATTATACAGTGAACAATGAGGAAATCAGGGTGACCGTTGTACTTCTCACCGAGAAAAACGTATCCTTTTGTGGGAAGATCATTTGAAA
Organism: Rattus norvegicus; assembly: GCF_021556685.1. Lineage (NCBI taxonomy): Eukaryota > Metazoa > Chordata > Mammalia > Rodentia > Muridae > Rattus > Rattus norvegicus. The sequence continues at coordinate 64,795,202 of NC_141540.1, read as the reverse complement.
TTCCCCCTTCTCGCTCTCCAGAAACAAGCACTTCATCATTAGATCACTCTCTTTTGCCATTCTCGCCGATCCTGTCCGTCACCTTGATTAAGACAACCATCATGAGATTGTGCCTACATCCACTTTCTTAGTGGGGGAGAAAACCCACACTCGCAATGAGGACACATGCCAGCCTCCAACAAGCACTCCCACTGCACAGTGGGGCTTTCAGACAAGCTTCCTCCTGTGATAAATACCACTGGGGGAGTGATAAAGGGACCAAGGAATTAGAGAGCTTTGGTGTCTGGTTGAAAATGTCTCCCTCACTCACCCCTTCACCCCAATCTTCCCAGCTCCCCCATTCCTCGCCCACCCAACTTTGTGCCCTCTGCAGAAAACTCTTTAAAAGGAACTGCTTCCAAATCACTGCCCAATCTTTTTATGACTCGAAGCACAAAGTCTACAGAATTTATACCTATTGTGAGTACTAGTGGATATAAGTGGCCTTAATCAAGCCTCCACCTCTAAACCTTTCCTGAGGACAGGAAGCTCTTGAGACAGGAGACCTCTCTAGTCACGATTTCTTCCATCCTTTAGTTATCTGACCTTTAGCACTGGGCCCTATGACACTGTCAGTGCCATTGTCAGTATTAATGAGGACCACTACTGTCCTGTGAGGACACCACACACGCACGCACGCACGCACGCACGCACGCACGCACGCACACGCACACATGCACACACGCGCGCGCGCACGCACGCACGCACACACACGCACGCACGCACGCACACACACACATGCACACACGCACACACACACGCATGCATGCACGCACACACGCACGCACGCACGCACGCACGCGCACGCACGCACAGCCAGTTATTTGCAAAAGAATAATCTCTACCTCCTCTCTTGTCCAACCTGCACCACACCAAGGAATGGCAGCAATGCGGTCCATTCACAGGGACAGGGCAGTAGAGGATTCATACCAATACTTTCTCAATTGTAGCATGCTGCCAGGACATCTTTGTCACTCCTTGTTTGGGTTTACACAACACACCCTGGGAAAATGGCTGTTCCAAGGACAAGCAGCTAACTTTACACTAACGGAAAATGAGGAGCCCTGATTTTGCTGTTAAACGTAGGTGATCTGTGAGTCTTTGTTAGCTGTCATGACATTTTTGTTTTCTTTTGTTTTGTTTTTCTGATCTAGAGGAAATAAAAGACTTTCACCTCAGGGAACTGTTTACAACAGTAAAGAAAATACCGGGATAATTTCCAACCTGCTGCCTCATCCTGGGAGACACCAGAGACAGTGGGAAAAAAACCGTCCCCGGAAGTCCTACATGGGTCCACATAAAATGCTTCAGCTGGGGAATCTCTCTAGTCTCCTGTTTGCTGATTTCTCTGTGCTAACAAATCAAAACAGAGGAATGAAACCTCACTGGCTCATCTGAGGATGTCTGGGTACTTGAGGCACAGTTAATTCCATGGTTTTGGTCTTTCCCTCTAATTCCCAGGTGAGTCAACCTTCTTACCTTGGGGTCCTATGCATGGATACCTCATTACCAGCTTTCCTGCCTGGGAAGCAAGGTCAGAACAAGGCCTCAGCATGGGGTCACCACCACTCACCGGACCAACTTACCCATTTGTACCTCAGACATAGGACATTACCAAGCAGGAGCTAGGACTAATCACAAACCAGGAAGGCTGGTTCCATCTGATTCGACTGAAATCCCCTAGAGAAGTTGGAGAATCCATCAGGAAGCATAGAAGTGGCTTACATCATCTCTGCCTTCCTTTCTTTCCCTCTAAGCTCCAAGGTCCCCCACCTTACTCCCTCTCATATTCAATGCCTCATTTTCTTTAATTGTTTTACACACACACACACACACACACACACACACACACACTCACAATCCACTTAGTTTACTTCTCATCATTGTTACTGGTCTTTGACTACTTGGTAGGTTCTTCTTTTTCCCACCCTTTCAATCCTCTGACACTAGATAATAGAAACAAAAGGAAAGAAATCCCTGAATAAATTCAGGGATCCGAAAGGGAGCGAGTGACTTTATCATCAGACTACTTCTTGCTGATTAAACGTGTTGAGTTTCTGGAGGCAAGTTTGATCTTGACTGTCAGGATATCTATTTTTCTTCTTCTTGTTTCTTTTCCACTCACAAACTACTTAACAAACTATGACCAACAAAAACCCAACAACCAACCTGCCACGCCCCTCAGGGCACTAGCACTTATATACCCTCTAAAAAGTCCCTAAAATTCCAAATGTCACACACTTGCAGAAACTATCTGCAGCTGGCAAAATCACACCCCTGCTACAGCACAAGGTAAATCATAGTCAGCTGCTGCAGTCAGTCCAAAACAGCCCTGTATTCCCATACCTGGGATCAAAATAAAAATAACATTCCCGTAATATTATTGTGGTTTTCAAAGAAACCAAAACTCCAAAATTGTCACTACACATATTACTTAGCTCTCTGTAAGTTCTCAACTTTGGGCTTCATGGAATTTTGAAAGGATTAAGTAAGATAATCTTTTTTTTTCTTTTGACTCATGTTATCAGAATGCTTGAAACATAGGAAGCCTGAAACTAACTAATTCATATTTCAATGAAGTCACAATGTATCCATCACAACTGTCACAGTGGGAAGCACCTATCACACAGCAGACACATAGCAAGCATTTGCTGAGTGAATTAAGTTTCACCAATTCTACTTAAAATCTAGAACATCACTAGGGAAATACATATGACTGAGCCTATGAGTCAGGTAAAAAGTACAGGAGCTTCTGTGTAACTTCTCAGAGTCACACTATTAGCTCAAAATGATAGTCACATTCGCTGACCTCATTTTGTCTTATCCAGGAGCATCAACACAGAGTAGCAGAACTCCTCAGTGCTTGACATATGAGACCTATGACAGACTAACAGTGTCTTGTATTAGAGAACATTTAAGGGGATAACAGAACAGATGACATTTAGGTCATCAGGGAAGCCAAATAAAAAGGAACACTGGAAAATAAGACCTCTCCGTGAAATATAAATGTTACACGTGGCATTTCATTTTAAAAGCAAGGATATGACTCGCCTAACAAATTTTGAACACTTGGGAAAATATCATTCCCAGGAAGAAGTTTTAAAAATACATGAGCTCTATAAAAAACATTTAAAAACCAATGCCAGAAGAATTTTTTAATTGCCAACCATAACAAAGGATGATGTTTTATTTTAAATTACTAACCAAGGATCTGCACATATATATTTTTGCCTACAAGTGCAAGAGAGTGTGAAACTACCAACCAAGTGTGGCTGGGAAAAGGCCAAGCAGTGTGCAAACTTTGAGAGCAGTAAGTATACTGCAAAAGGGAAAAAGTGCTTCAGGGGTGGACTACCAGATGCGTGCTGCAGCATGAAATTACATGAGATATGTAACATGATCGTGCACACACCAACACACACACATGCATAAGTGCGTGCACACATGCATACACACACAAACACAGACACACAGACACAGAGACACGCACATACACACAAACACACACACACATGCATAAGTGCGTGCACACAGGCCCACACATGCATACACACACAAACACAGACACACAGACACGCACGCACACACACACACACACACACACACACACACACACACACACAACTATACTCAGTTTCAATTTTTTTAAATAAAATGAAAAAAATTTCCAGCCAGAAACATAAGATAAAATGTTTCAGGAAACTTGAACAATATAAGCAGCATGAAATTGAAAATACGAAAATTAATAAATAGGCCAAGCCTATCACAGGCAAAGTCTATGTTCTATGTAGACATACTACACAGGAATAATGGTAATAGATGCTTTAAGGGGTGAGTTGATGGACAACCTTCAGGACAGTAAGGTAGAGCTAGTGTTGGCTAAGTTATTCACCGGAGGACTTCAGAACTTATCACTGTTTAAAAATTATGCTCAGCGTTTTGCAAGGCAATGTGGTCCTGTGACAATAGCCTCCGTTATCTTTTCAAATTTATTTTTGTTTCCTATCTGGGATGTTTTACCTGAATGTTACCATGTATACTAGATACATTTGTGGCGGCTAGAACAAAGTGTCAGATCCCCTGGACCTGGAGTTACCTGTGGTTGTAAGCTGCCATGTGGCTGCTGGAAACCGCAGCCAGGTCTTCTTCAAGATCAGGAAGTGCCCTTAACCACTGAGCCATTTCTTTAGCCGCATGGCTTTAGTTTTATACATAGGATTCAACCATCTTAACTCCTAAGAAGACAGCTACTTTATTGTTTTTCTTCTTAACTAATTGTCCATTCATGACATAAAGGTCTATTCAAGATTTATTCAACTCCCATAGCTAGAACCTAGCCATTTTGTGAAATTTGACTTTTTTAAAAAAATAAGTCTGTTGGTCTTAATTACTCTTTATTCCTCCCATAGCTGAAGGACTGAAGTGAAGGTAAGGAACCCAGGTTCCAGCTCTGCCTCTACTAGTTCCCAGCAGGGAAACCACTGAGCACGGCCCTGTTCTCGAGGGACATGTTCTCCCATCCACAAAAGAAGACTGTCAGGGTGGATGTCCTTCCTGTCCTTCAACAGCCTACTGCATACGTCCATTCAACTTTAACTGTCAATCTGTGCATTTGGCGAGTTACCCTTGAAGCTACTTCCTTTCAGATTCTGGAAGAACTGTGAGAAGCACAAGCTCAACGCCTGTGCCCTCCAAAGATGCTGGATTTAGTTTGCCATGCAATACAGAATCAAAGCACATTTCACTGGGGTGCATTTCCCTCATAAGAAATATAGCTCTCCATTAAAATAACACAGCACTAATATTATCACAAATTATACCACTAAAAGCAAAGAAAATAAAGTAATGAACGTAGGCACCGTGGGACGTAAACTATTTAATCTGATCATAATATTCCCCAAATCTAATTAGAGAGCTCACTGTTCATTCACTCATCGATTATTTACTGAATGTGTATTACACATTAGGTGCTGTGCTAAATGTTCTCGCAGGATGAAAAAGGGCTTCCAGGACATAGACACCACTGTGACTTGTCACATTCTATCAAACTCTCATATAGTTCTTCTGACACCAGCCTTCTGTTATTTGCTTGTGGCTTTTAAACTGAGAAGGTATTTAATTTACGTGCTCAGCCATCTTACCTTATAAAACTGTCCAGGTATTCCAGACTACTCTTAGGCTTGACTCTATTGTTGCATTAAAAAAAAAATCACGAATGACTTTACCTCACAGAAACTTTATTTCAATAAATATGTAGGTGTATCCGTATGTGCCAGGCAGTGGATTAGCCTGTGACTGAGCCTTTGAGATACTCAGTGAACAAAGAAGTAGGGGTGTTCTCTAGTCTCACAGAGCTCATGGCTGAACAAATGATTATTAAATATGGATGAGATCCATAGGGCCCATCCCCATGTCCGTGGTCATTTCCACAGCTATTGTGATCATTTGCTTTATATGTTGCCTTATTTATTGACTGCCTTATTTGTTCATGTGATTAGATCATGTGTATCAGTAGGACCTGATTAATTATTGTCTAAGTGAAAATTATTCATTTCTCTTAAATTATAATTCCATAAAACTTGGTTGAGGCCAATGAAGAACAAATTAAAACTCACTCTAAAACTCCGTGGCTATATCTGTGGACGCATACCTCAGAGAAGTGACTATCTGAGCAACCATCCTCTCTCTTCCTGCTTCCAGTGGCTCTATGACTTAGTTCAAGGCTCCACCTTCAGTGTATCTGGCTGTGCTGGGGAGTGGAGTGGGGTGGGCATCCCACTGTGGAACGTTAAGTTCAGGTAACCTTCCACAATGGTCACCTCATTAGTGTTAATCGCTAGGAGGGAGAACATGACCTAAAGTACTCTGAATGGGATCTTCAGTCTATGGTTCTGAAGAAACAGCTCTTTCTTTAAGACAATTAAGGACCACTGTTGCCATAGGTAGCAGTTTTCTTGTTACAAAGAGTAGCATTGAGGAAAATAGGGAGACACAGAGAAAGAAAACTAAGGACATGTGATTAACAGTGTAGGATCTTGGGATGTCTGTTTTGCATGGGATCCGTGTGTTTGAGGGTGATAATCTGTCTGTCTGTCTCTGTCTTTCTGTCTGTCTCCCCGCACCTCCCTCTCCCTCTCCCCCCCTCTCTCTCTCTCTCTCTCTCTCTCTCTCTCTCTCTCTCTCTCTCTCTCTCACACACACACACACACACACCTGCTGTTCAGAAAATTTAGAAGTGTTTTGTTTTTAAAGTTATTTCTTTTCACTGGAAGAAGAGTTATGTTAAATTAAAAGCAACATGGGAGGATCTACCTTGGATAAATCATTTATAGAAGGAGGAAGAATTAAGTAATAAGCGAGCCGAGAAGGAAGAGCCTTTAGGAATCACAGGTCACAGACACGTGGCTGGAAGGGAGGGCGCTATGAAATTAACTAGTTAGTTCTGTTAAAACTTTTCCATGAAAATTCATGTGGGAAGTGCTTTCATGAATGTAGAAATACTGCCTGAAGTAACTTGTCAAAAGCATGAAATATCTTGGCATTTGACTTTTTAATCTTAAAAAAATGCAAAGGAATTTTATATTTTAAGGCAAAATATCTATATATAAATTTTCCAAAGTATTCTCATAAGTTCAGTATCTATTCATCGCACGCCTCTGGGTGGACCTCTCTGGCACAGCACTGTGTATCCCCAGGGATGGATGGTATGTTTACCCAAGTGGAAGCACGCAGCATACACCATTAGCCTCAAGTCACAGGTCAGAGAACGGAGCCTCAGTGGGGTAAATAATTTGCCCAATGTTCTCAAAATAGTACAGGAAAAGCTGAGAACAGACTAACTTCAATCTAATCCCAAGGATTAGTACTCCCTCCAAATGCTTGTTTCGCTGTCTTATATGGGAATCGGAAGAACCAAATGTGGAAGATCAACTATAATTGCAATCAAACCATTCCTTGAACAATCTCAATTGCAGTGCCACAGTACTTCATATTCCTCTTCCTCCTGGAAATTTCTGTTCTTCCTATAGGTAAGACCCATGGAGGAGCACACTCTCTGTTGATGGTAGATAGATAGATAGATAGATAGATAGATAGATAGATAGATAGATAGATAGATGATAGATAGATAGATAGATAGATAGATAGATAGATAGATAGATAGATAAACAGGCAGACAGACAGATAGGCAGGCAGGCAGGCAGAAAAGAGATGATTGGTAGACAGACAGACAGACAGACAGACAGACAGACAGACAGACAAACATGTGTGTGCAAGGACATTTAAAAGCAAGTAGAACTTGACAGGAAGAAAGGTCTTTGGAAATATAAATGGTGGAACACTACCCCATTTCTCTCTCTCCTGGACACTGAAGTAAATGGCCTCTGGTCCCATACATTTTATGCCACCAGGCCCCAAATCAACAGAGCCAGGTAACAGGCACATGGAATCTTTGAAACATTCAGGCAAATGGAATCTTCCGTTCTCTTAAGTCAGTTGTCTAAGCTGTTAACCACTGTGCCTGAAAACTAACACGGTACTCTAAGTGTAGAGCTGACTAGCTGGAGAGGATGTTCAGAACCGCGAACGTGGCTTCTCCGTGTTGATAGTGTAAGATCCTGACACAGGGAGATCAGTCACCCATCCATAACTTCTGCAGCCCGCTCGCTTGCTTTCTCACCCGGGTGTCCTCTGAGTCCTAGAAAGACATTTTAAAAATCCCGCCTGTGACTGTTCTATCATGTCAATCCTGTCCCTTAAAGACATCAGTGCAAACTGGCTTTGTCATTTTATCCCTTCATAAGTTTTCGCTCACCAACTTTAGCTCTTGCCGCTCAGGGTCCTGCTCTAACCTAACATAGACTTTGCTTTAGTCTCCTCACCATTCGCTGGGAGTCTGCTTCCCTTTGTGCTCTGAGAATGCATAAAAGTCATTTGAAACCACATTCTACCCAGAAAGGCATTGTGGAATACATTCCGCCGTCCCTGAACTGGTCTTTAAGCTTCAGGCTTCCTTCCCTGAACTTTTTGTAAACCCTGGATTGAAGGGTTTTTCTCCATTTGATCCCAAAGGGCATAGAAGCCCTACCCAAACTCATGTGTTGACCAAAAGGAAGACTCACATAGCTGGGGGAATGATTCTGCCAGAAAATGGGTTGAATTCTAAACTTAAAATGAGGAGAAGTTAGTCTACTAGATTTGTTTTAACCACTGGAGTCTAGTTTAATTGAGGGAACTGTGATTTTCTCCCAGATTTATCAAATCCTTAAAGGAGAGGAGAGTGTCATATTTTTGCACCATGTCACAAATGAAATGACTCCTAAAATCAATGCATTTAGATGCTGAAGCATGGACAGGGTCTGACACTTCCTGTAATGTAGTGTGCTCCCCAACTGGGCTCCACACTGTTGCTGTCTGCATTTGGTACCCTCTTGTGGATGCTGAAAGTCAATGGAACAGATGGAACACATCTTCACAGGAAGCAATATAAAAGGGAAAATTGAGAGACCAAGAATCGAACTTTGCAAATGGGCGACCATCTGAACAAGAAGAGAAACAACAGGAAGAACATGGGAGTTTCAGGCATGCTGTGGGACCTGAGACAGAGGGTAGGCTGAAATCTGCATAGAGCTGGGTGCCTCTCAATGTCAATGATCTCACCTAAAAACGACATTGAAATCTGCATGAGGAAGAGGCCCCTGAGGTCCATGGAATTCTCAAAAGGATACCATGGCAAAGGGAACCTAGACCAATAGTGAAATACAGTGAGGAACTGATAGTAGCCATCCACTAAATATGAGAGCCACTGAAATCTGCAAGCACTACTTAAATCCTTAAGTAAAACCATCACCATGATTATCCTTCTTACATTTGGAGACTATCCCGGGTTTAGAAAGCAATGAGAATGACCATTGTATAAATCCTCTTTTTGTAAAGAGAATCTCTGCTGGACCATATAAAAGAATTCACCTGTCAATAAAAAATCTTTGGCAATCCTACAACAGATAGAGGCCTTATATCCAAAATATACAAAGATTAAGAAGTTAGACCACAGGGAGACAAATAACCCTATTAAAAAATGGGGTTCAGAGCTAAACAAAGAATTCACAGTTGAGGAATGCCGAATGGCTGAGAAACACCTAAAGAAATGTTCAACATCTTTACTCATAAGGGAAATGCAAATCAAAACAACCCTGAGATTTCACCTCACACCAGTGAGAATGGCTAAGATCAAAAATTCAGGTGACAGCAAATGCTGGCGAGGATGTGGAGAAAGAGGAACACTCCTCCATTGTTGGTGGGATTGCAGACTGGTACAACCATTCTGGAAATCAGTCTGGAGGGTCCTCAGAAAATTGGACATTGAACTGCCTGAGGATCCAGCTATACCTCTCTTGGGCATATACCCAAAAGATGCCCCAACATATAAAAAAGACACGTGCTCCACTATGTTCATCGCAGCCTTATTTATAATAGCCAGAAGCTGGAAAGAACCCAGTTGCCCTTCAACAGAGGAATGGATACAGAAAATGTGGTACATCTACACAATGGAATATTACTCAGCTATCAAAAACAACGACTGTATGAAATTCGTAGGCAAATGGTTGGAACTGGAAAATATCATCCTGAGTGAGCTAACCAAATCACAGAAAGACATACATGGTATGCACTCATTGATAAGTGGCTATTAGCCCAAATGCTTGAATTACCCTAGATGCCTAGAACAAATGAAACTCAAGACGGATGATCAAAATGTGAATGCTTCACTCCTTCTTTAAAAGGGGAACAAGAATACCCTTGGCAGGGAATAGAGAAGCAAAGATTAAAACAGAGACAGAAGGAGCACCCATTCAGAGCCTGCCCCACATGTGGCCCATACATATACAGCCATCCAATTAGACAAGATGGATGAAGCAAAGAAGTGCAGGCCGACAGGAGCCGGATGTAGATCGCTCCTGAGAGACACAGCCAGAATACAGCAAATACAGAGGCAAATGCCAGCAGCAAACCACTGAACTGAGAACGGGACCCCCGTTGAAGGAATAAGAGAAAGGACTGGAAAGCTTGAAGGGGCTCAAGACCCCCTATGAACAACAATGCCAACCAACCAGAGCTTCCAGGGACTAAGCCACTACCCAAAGACTATACATGGACTGACCCTGGACTCTGACCTCACAGGTAGCATTGAATATCCTAGTAAGATCACCAGTGTAAGGGGAAGCCCTGGGTCCTGCTAAGACTGAACCCCCAGTGAACGTGATTGTTGGGGGGAGGGCGGCAATGGGGGGAGGATGGGGAGGGGAACACCCATAAAGAAGGGGAGAGGGACGGGTTAGGGGGATGTTGGCCTGTAAACCGGGAAAGGGAATAACACTCGAAATGTAAATAAATACTCAAGTTAATAAAAAAAAATAGAAACAAAAAAAAATCTTTGGCAAATAAGCCGAGACAGGAAATAGGAGGTGGGATTTCCGGCAGAGAGAGAAAAGAATTCTGGGATATAGTCAGGTGTGAGAGGAAGACAGAGAGGAAGAGGGTCACATAAACCTGAGGAGAGGTTACTAACCAGTAGATGAAGTTAGACTAGAATAAACTGGAATGTTGAGGTAGAAGCTGGTGGGAGAACAGAGCCAAGGTTATTGACCTAAGCATTTATTAGTAAATAGTTAGTCTCCGAATCTTTACTTCTGAGAACAAAGTGGCTAGGAGGAAAAGCCGAGGGTCACATCTTTTTAGCAACATGGATGAGGGCCCATGGGCTTACATCTCAAAATAATAATTCCGAATTGAAAGTAGAAGGAAAAAATACCAAAGAAGAAATATACTGCCCCAAGACTATAGGGTTTTCTCACATGATATTCAAATATTTCTTCCTTAACTCCACTAAATCATTGTCATGAAGCTTTTGGATCTCTCAAACATTTTAACTAATTGTTATAGGACCTTAAACTGTATATATCATATTCTAAAGGCCTCTTGGCCTCAAATAAAAGAGTTGTATTTGTATGATTTAATGGCTAAAGGATTATCCTCCTTGTTGTTTAAAATGATAAATGTCACCTATATCAGTGGTTCTCAACCTCCCTTCGCTTTATTACAGTTCCTCAAGTTGCAGTGACCCCCCCAGCCGTAAAATCATTTTGTTACTACTTCATAAGAGTAGCATTGCTACTGTTATGAGTCATAATGTAAATATCTGGTATTAAAGATATTTAATATATGACCCCCAGAGAGGTCGAGACCCACAAGATGAGAACCACTGATCTAGAGGATGGTATCTAAGGGATTGGTCAGTAGCCACTATTGGGGACATTGGCAGAGGCAATCAGATAATTGGGGATTTTCCAATGACACAAACCTCTGATACCATGAGCTGAAACAAACTATTCTTCCTCAAAACTAGCTATTTTAGATATTCTACCCAAGATAGAAATACCATTAGCCTGACACTCATTGAACATGAAGGATTCAGAAGAGAAGGGACATTCTTGTCAGTAGTGTTAAACACATACATATAATTTATAGATAATGAGATGTTATTAAATATTCCCTCTTATGTATTAAATCTGAAGAGATAAAAGGCCAACTGTTATCAAGCACAATGCAGCAGCTACAGAGATGAAGAAGGTCCGTGGCCAAAATGTGCTAAAGGCTACAGGACCTGAGAGCATACAGTGTGTCATTTTGAAACCCTCAGGACCATTACACCCATGTAGGAGCAGCCAGCAGACACTCCCTACTACCCTACCACCCTTTAGTCCCTAGTTGTTTTTTAGTCTTGTAATTGTCATCAAAAGATGGCAAACTGAAAACTTTACTACTTGAAGAATAAATTCTTGGGCTGAAAAGAAATCAGTGAGCTAATCAACCAGCAACCTTAGCTAAGTCTTTAGAGGGGATGAAGTCAAGTGCAGCCCTGAAACCAGCAAACAGACCTCTCGGCTGGATGTTAACCCTAAACCTATCCCATGAGTCACTCAGTAGAACAACAGGATAAAGATGTTGCATATACATTGGAAACGGCGTCAGTGCATTTGCTGTGAATGACCAGTGGGCCTTCCTGGTAATGAAGCTGAAGTGAAATCATCCCAACGGGCAACCGCTTCCATTCAAATTAGCCATCTTTTCAAAACGTAACATCTTTTGGCATGTGGGTCAGTTTTCTTCCTGAATACTGACTGAGCTTAGTAGCTGGTGAGAGTCTAAAGCAAACTAACTTTTGACGCAGTGATCTAACCCTTCTCTGGTGGAATATAATCAGCAGCAGAAATTGAGGCTGATACCATTTTTCCATGTCCATGCCAATCCAGACACATGGCTGAGTACGTCGCTCTTCCCAGAGGAGCTACACAGGAGTTCGGGATCATCAACACATCGATTCTCCAGAGAAATCAGAGTAAACGATGAGGTCACCTCTGCATAATTAAACTAAAAATAAATTCCACCTTATATGGAAACCGCTGTGGACATTTTTTTTGCAAACATAACTCTGGTCTCAGAGAGGTAAAAGGAACTGGAGCTTTTGTTGATTTTGAAATGCATCTTCCCTTCTCTGACAATGAGCTTCATTCTCTAAACATCTTAACAAGAATGTACATTGTGGTTATTTCATTCCAAAAATAAATTGAGGAAGAATTCTATACCTACTGCTGTTTTTGAATCTGGGAGCATCATAATTAGATGTAATGAAGAAACTGACATCTTTGTCCCAATAGACATCTACACTTTGATGATGATGATGATGATGGTGGTGGTGGTGGTGGTGGTGATGGTGGTGGTGGTGGTGATGATGATATACGTTTACCACATGAATGCATGTGGCAATGCCAATTATTTACTTCAAAGTAGTATCTACTTTCCTTATAAACTAGAAATATTCTAGTAGGTCTGGAATTCACAGCCACTAACTTCTAACTTGCATGATGTTAAATTCATAATACAGAACCGAATCCCACACACTCTGTGGGCCATGGATGGTTTTACCTACAGTAAGTTGCTCTTTGGATCCCCATTGTTACCTTGCATGGAGGTTTCTCTTTCATCCCTAGCCTCAGTATCTCCTGGAGAGCTACTGCTCATACCCTAAGCGAAATAGAAAAATATCCTCTCAGAATTCATGTTCTCGTGCACTTTGTTTTGAATGTCACCTTCTTCCTGCCCTTTACCTGTTCTAACAGACTTCTGAGGTCTGCTAATGCGGGATTCTATGTGTCACAGATCACAACGCCACAGAATAGCTTATGCTGAGCGTGCTGCAGAGACCCTGCCCCTCATACCAGTCTCTGCTCCTATTCACACATGGTCAGTAACTGTCTTTGTCCATATTCTTTACAGACATATGTCTCTCCACCTCTAACATCTACTTCGGATGTTGTCTCCTCCCAAAACATTCTCCGACCCTTGTGTCTGTACACCTGAGGAGTTACTTTTTCCTTCTGCGTTTCCACGATGTGTAACAAAGAGTCACATCGATTAAACTTACCAGACTGCATTCTAATCTCAGTCTGGATCTGAGAGAGAGATGAAGTCCCAGCCGCGTAGGCTAGGATGGTCTAATACAGTTCCCTTAATGTAGTGTTTGCTCAGAAATATTTGCAGAACCAAACAAAAAGTTTAAAGACACACTTCAATACATCATAACAATAAAAATGGCAAGTGAAAGAAACTTAAAAAAAATTACCAAGCTCTTTCATCCGTAACAATATTGCTTAGCTGTTTAATACTTTATTTTTCAAGAATTTTCAAGCTATTTACTTAGCTCATTGTTTTGACAAGATATAAGACACAAGTAAGTGCTTGTTTAAACTTGAAAAAAATCCTACGGGATCCTGGGAGAAGATGGAGGAAACACAGTAAGCAACTGAACAAATATGTGTTGTGAGATTTACCCTCTGCCCAGGAGACACCAGAAAGAACTTCATTAGCAAACTTCTTCCTTCATCTATGAGGTAATGAAAGGGGAATTGCCAAAGCCCTCAAGCAAGGGAGTGGGTGACATCAACTTTATCCTGAGCAACCTAAATCTATCCACAAGGCCATGCCCTCTAGAAAAGGCTTTGGTAAAAAGGGGAGTTAAATCGCGTGTTTCATTTATCACTCATTTATATCCTGAACAGCTGCCCCTTGAACAAAGACATGAACTTGAACTCTGAGTGTGGGAATTCTCTAAACAGTCTGGAGGTTTTGCCTCAATTAGTTGCTGCTTTCTTATTCTGAACCAGCTGCCTTATAATAAAAAATCATACAGCAGACAGTTTTCCAAGTTCCTCTGTTGTATAAATAAAGAATGAGTCTTGTCTTTGTCACAGGTCCCAAGGACAGAACTACTATACCTTTGGCATTTCCCAGGGGATAAAAATATCCTTGTTATTCATGTTAAGTTCTCAGACCACACACATATAAATTCCTGCTTATGGGAGAACACCTGGTGGGTACTACTTTGTTCTAACATCTGACTGAGATAGAAAGATCAGCTATGCAATTAGAGGGGACTTTGAATCAAGTGGTAGCCCCTGGTTTCTGAGGATGGAAGGGGCAATAAAGACTGAAGTCAGGGGCCCAGCTCACGCGATTCACGTGCATTTAGGCAATAGAACTCCCTAGAGCTCTTCTGAACTTTAGACACATAGGTCCTGTGAAGTCCTCGCCAAGAGAGTGAGCAGAGTGATGTGCCCAGAGAGAAACACATCATGATTCCAAGAGAACACTTAGAAGATCTGTATACTCAAGCTTTCCTAGACTTAGTCCTGTGTATCTCTTTTGTTGGCTCTTGTTGCAACCTTACAGCAAGAATGTGATCGGCTTTCCTGAGATCTGGGGGACACTCTGCTGGACATCATACCTGAAAGGCAGGCCAACTTTCAAATTTTTAATTGGTCAGAAACACAGGTAGCCTGAGGACTCGAGTGGACAAGCGGTGTCTGACATGAGATGCATGCTGTTTGCAACTCTTCACTTAATCTCTGGGATCACTGACAACTCTGAGAGGAGGAGGCGGTTATCAGCAGAACGGTACGGTAGTACTACAATGCTCTGCCACACGTTTGCTCACTGTGAATGAAACATGGCAGGCCTAGACTCACGGGATGTTGGTCTAACATTGTCTTAGTTTCTTTCTCATTGCTTACGATAAAATGCCCTGACAACAGCAACTTAAGGGAGAAAGGTTCATTGTGGCGTATATTTCCGAAGGGATACCGTTTATCATGATGGGGAAGATAAGGCATAGGTCAGAAAGGACATGGTGGCTGAACAGAAGGCTAGCTGGTCATACTGCATCTGTTCCTGGGAAATCCACTTCCTCTATCAAGGCTCCACCTCCTAAAGGGTCCATAATGTTCCCAAACTGCACCATCAGCTAGGACCAAATATTCAAACATATGAGCCTGTGAAGGACTCTTAACATTCAAATCATAACTGGTGCCAAACTCATCTCTGTATATATGTGATCTTAAACAAGCATTATAGCAAAGTGTCCATATTCTCATCCTAGCTCTGTAGCTCCTGCTGGTTCCTGCCTTTACACTGCTACCATGGTTCTCAGTATGGAGGAGAAAGCAATGATCACTGTCTTAGTTAGGGTTTGACTGCTGTGAACAGACACCATGACCAAGGCAAGTCTTATAAAGGACGACATTAATTGGGGCTGCCTTACAGGTTCAGTCCATTATCATCAAGTTGGGAGCAGAGTAGCATCTAGGCAGGTATGGTGCAAACAGAGCTGAGAGTTCTGCATCTTCATCTAAAGGCTGCTAGTGAAGACAATTAGGAGGAGGGTCATAAGCCAATGCCCACAGTGACACACCTACTCCAACAAGGCCACACCTCCTAACAGTGCCACTCCCTGGGCTAAGCATATTCAAACCATCACAGTTGCTTTCTTCTAGATTGTAGTTCTCAAATTTTAGGTCATGACCCCTTTGAGGGTTGAACAATCTTTTCACAGGGCTCCCATATTTGATATCCTGCATATCTGATATTTACATTATAATTCATAACAGTAGCAAAAATAACCATCATGAAGTAGCAATGAAATAATTTTTATGGTTGGGGTCACCACTGTATGAAACTGTATCAAAGGGGTGCAGCATCAGGAAGGCTGAGAACTGCTGTTCTAGATAGAAGCCTTAGTATTGTACTTTATCAGTAACTGCAAGAAGGCAAGTGTGAGACCCTTAGCACGGTAGTTCCTTCTACCTGAGACATCATTCCCCTACTAGACCTCATTGGCTAATTTTTCCATACTCTGTAAAAAGAAAACAAGCTCATTTTTGTTGGATCTTTGCTGAATACACTATTGCAATTTCAGCTCCCATGCTAACTTCTTGAAGCCCCAAAGAGATGGCCCATGTCTTACCTTCAGCGTTTAGAGAAGGACATGATAAATAATGAACAGGTATTCACTAAAATAGGTATGTGGATCCATGATTTGTTTCCTGAAATGTGGTAGGCTCGGCAGCTTAGGTTAAAACTCTACATGCCTTTTCCTGTAATAACTGTAAAAAATGATTATCACAAAATCCAAGGAGAAGCAGGAGAAAGAGACAGGAAGCAGAATGCCAGGGATCGGACCCAGAGGAAGAACCGTAGAGTGTTGAGGATAGTGAAAACGAAAGGGTGAAGATGTTGGTAGCAAGTGACGTGAGGATGTGAAGAGACGCAGAGAAAGTCAGACAATCCGCGCTACAATTTTCAGGCGGGAATGACTACTAGCAAATGTCACACTAATTCAGAAAAGGGAAAAGGTACCTTGTCGGTCACAGTGAAGATAACAAGAAATGAGTCTTATGAAAGTAAATCTCAGAAACATTGAGAAATTACAGAGAAACAAGAGTTTGAAACAGCTGACCCTGATGCATATGGAAACCACCAGATTATCAGGAAAATGAAACATCTGAAATTTGACCATTTTGAGACCAGATATGTTATAAATGTCTAAGAAACACCCTGGACATCAAAGGCATAGGACAAATAGAATTTTCACAGCTCACTAATAGTTTTATATTAATTTCATGTTGAAAAGGTCATCTAATTTTTCGAATATGTTGAGCTAAACAGATCGTATGATTGCATTTTATTTCATGTGTTTCTATTTCCTAGTTCAATGTGGCCAGTGGAATATTGACACACAGATGCCAACATGATGCTTCCATCCGCTGTGTGTAGATAGAAGCATTGCAAATGTATAAAGAGTTCTGCCCATTTACTAACGGTCCTCAGGAGACGGAGAATGAAAAGCATGCTCCCCTTAGAGAAGTCTGTCAAGGAAGAAATATCTAAGAAAAAGGCAGTTTTGACATCAGGAAAGCAGCTAAAACATGGTTGGAGAAAGCTGGGAAAGGCAGAGCAATAGATTCATTGACAGGAAAAGTGGCTGCTCGGCAGGTCTTCTACTCTGTGCTGGTTTAAAAGCTCAGAGCCACTCAGTTAGTTAAAGCTGACTACATTTTGGTAGGAGGTAAGTGAATGAATGAACCATTCAATTACAATATACTTCATCAACAAACATCTATCACAGTTCATGTTTCCTGGGCTCTAGAGATCTACAAATGACTGCCTTCATTGCTATCAGTATGGTAAGTCTGTCAGAGTGTATACATTCCTGTACATATCTTAGAAGACTCTCTAAGTATGAGTCTGAAGTCATAGTTGAGAGTGAAGTTCACACACGTTACAGCCAGTCTACTACCACTCATGCTGGGACATGTGCTAAGAAAATAATCCGCACGGCACAATTTGTGCCGTTCTCACTACAAGAAGGGTTATTCTCTCAATTAAAGGCTTTTATTTTAACGAAATACACTAAATTGGTTAGTTGTTAGTTTTATGTCAACTTGACATAAGCTAGAGACATTTGGGAAGAGGGAATCTCAATGTCTCCTTAAGACTTGACTTGCCTATAAGCAGATATGTAATGCATTCTCTCTCTCTCTCTCTCTCTCTCTCTCTCTCTCTCTCTCTGTGTGTGTGTGTGTGTGTGTGTGTGTGTGTGTGTGTGTGTGTGTGTGTGTCTGAGACAAGATCTCTATACATAACTCTGGCTATCCTAGAACTCACTATGTAGACAA
Organism: Rattus norvegicus; assembly: GCF_021556685.1. NCBI lineage: Eukaryota > Metazoa > Chordata > Mammalia > Rodentia > Muridae > Rattus > Rattus norvegicus. The sequence continues at coordinate 64,777,098 of NC_141540.1, read as the reverse complement.
GGCTAGCCTTGAACTCACAGAGATTCCTGACCTCACCCCTGCCTCCCACCGCTGCCTCTGCCTCTGCCTCTGCAGTCCTGGGGTTGAAGCTGTTCACCACCTCACCACCATGCTAGGCTTTGTAGTGCATTTTCTTGATTAGGTGTAGGTGTTGCCACCCCTGGGTGTGTGATCTTGGATGCATAAGAAAGCCTGCCCAATCAGCTATAGGGAGCAAACCAGAAAGAGGAATTCCTCTGTGGCTTTTGCTTCAGCTCCTGCCTCCTAGTTCCTGCCCTGACTTGCTTTGATGGAAGATGGAAACTGAAACTATAAACCAAATAACCTTTTTACTCTCTAACTAAGAAGTGTATTTGAGGGAAAACATTTATAGGAATCAAGGAAAGTAAGAATTTGCCTCCCCCCCTCTCTCTCTTCTCTCTCTCTCTCTCTCTCTCTCTCACACACACACACACACACACACACACACACACACACACACACACACTACAATGATAGACTGTTTAAAACTTTTAAAAGTATCAGCTCATGTTGTAACAATAGCATTCTGTGCACCCAAGAAGTTAGAAGTCAGATGTGGAAAGTTCTTACCATAAAGAAATTGTGTTTGAAGGGCTTGGTACGGTTAAGCCACATGTTACAGAACATCTGTGAGCATCTCAGACCGCTCTATACATTTGTACATTTCCAAGTTTTGGGTTTTTTTAATATTAGTTAAAACCTAATTTAAAATATGTAAAAGAAAACATGAGGTCTTGTTGGAACACTTGAGGGAGTTACTAGGTGCTGGTCTGGAGGCCACACTGGAGTCCTATCAGTTACATTTGTGACATGTGGTTATTTAGTCTCTGCTTAATGGTCCAGTGACTCACCCCTTTTATAAGGTCACTATTGCCATTTCTAAAATGTCTTCTTCACAATGAATCTAAATCTTTCCTCCAGATATTTTTATATAGTTCAGTCCAGAACCACAACAGCATAAATCTGATCTCCTACTACAAAAGAGCTGGTCCCTTAAAACCATTCAGCTTCATAGCTAAACCTCCCCACCCCCAACTCCTTTGAAGATCTGTCCCCACTTCTTCCTTCTCATTACCTATTCCTAGCTCTGACTTTCACTTCATAGCATCCCTGTGGTATCTGAAACGTCATAAATATACAGGTCATTTAAAAGACATACCAAGAAACAGCAGAGAGTCACACAGCCGGAGCCTTCCTGAGTTATCCGTCATTCTGAGCTCTCTGACACTAGTAGTAGTGATCTCTTCACCCTGGACAGTCAAAAGCACATGAGTCCACCACTGGTCACACTTTTACTGGCAACCAATGTGCTACATCCTGTGGAGGATGCCTGAGAGTCACTACCCTTCCGAAGACTGACTGAGGCATTCATTACTTCCTGTGAAGTTGCTTCAGTTTACAACAAAGGCAAAATGGGAAAAGTAGACAGGAAGTTCCCCCTTTTACTTAGGTGGAGGTGACATCACCACAAATGCATGTTCAGATTATTCTCCTCGGGAACTCAAGGCCCTAGAATTGTTCTTTCTCTTCAAACTTATAGAACATTTAGAAGCCTTTAAAGCAGGATTGTTGGGGTTTATTAAATAATAAGAAAAGGGTCTGTGACTGTACAAAGGTGATAAACTGGAAATGTACTGAAACACCAAGTGCCCGATTCAACAGCCTTGGCTCCGTGTGTCTTTACTGGTTTCTCTCTATCCAACGGGTGGAAGCAGCAGAATCAACTTAATTATCTCTTCAGTCAAGGACTTTCGAAAGCCACCTATGAGGCAGGCTAAGAAAGACTGTAATCTCTGATCAACTTTCATGCTCAGCGTGCAGGTATTGCAGGGTCCATTGAGTGGAGCACACTGCTCCGGAGTCTTCCAGGAAGAGCTTTCACAGGTGAGGGGGTGTGGTGCCTTCCTTACCTTCCTTGACACTCACTTCCTGTTGACAGTAAGGGCAGTGATAGGCTCTAGGCGCCACAGAAGGGCGCCCATTCCAGCTGGATCAACACATGTCCCTGGCAAGCTCTTGATCTGTTATACAAAGCACTCTGTAAACCTCCAGGTCCTCTCTGCTCCCCCAACCCTCTACCCTGTGAATTGTGATGCCTTAGATTTTCTCCAGCTCACTGCATGACCAATAGCCTAACCCCCGAGGCAACTATAACAATCTATCTTCGGTGTAATTTCCTGTTAAGTAAATGTGACTGACATGCAGCCTGAACTTCAAGTTGATGAAGGGGAGTCCTGATGGGTTGGAGTTGGAGCACTTCTGGATTTTGACAGGCACTTTGATGAACAGAGTACCATGCAGTCACTCCCAGACACAAAGGATGTGGAACTCCCTCGGCAGGGAGGTGGTTAGAGAGCTCTGCTACTGAAGAACAAGTCCCACAATACTGCTGGGCCCAGGAATCTCACAAGAGTCTCATCAGGGAGTCTTCTACCTTTCTGTCAACAGAAGTTTTAAAGTCATTGGATATGGGCTTTCAGGACTAAATGCAGTCAGTGTCACAAGACAACACCTTTCACTACAAACACATTCATCTGTGATCATTGAGGTGGAGCACAAATGTCAATGTCCACCACCTAAATGCCAGCAAGTGAGACCCAAACTCCATTCTATGACATATGGAAATGTCTGATATTGTTGTTCAGTTGTTTAGTAATCTTTGGAGCTGCTGAACTATATTCTATTGTTCAACCCCCAGCAGCCATCCTGTTAAAACTTAGCCCAAACCTAAAGTGAAGCTTCCTCTCTTCTCATCATACATCCCGTTCTTCCTGTTACACAACCTTTCACAGCTTTCCCCTCAGCAGACCATTTAGAGACGGTTGCGGGGAGATTACTACCCAGTCAACAGCTCCATCTGTGTCCTTCCCTCTTGAGAGGTTCTCGACTTCTTCCCGGGCTTCTGGTTGTTTGCTTGTCCCTCGGGACACACTCCTCACCTCCCACATTTTCCAAGTGCATTTAGAATAATGTCTCTTACTCACAGAAGTGGGCATTCTAGAGGTCTCTCTGATAAAATAGCTTCTGGCCAAGCATTGCATGACTCAATCCCAACAGAGAGCCTGGGATGACAGACTTTCCTGAAGGACATGGTCAAAGGCTGGAGAGGCAGTCCAGTCAGTAAAGTGTTCTCTCCATTCCCAGAACACATGTAAGAACGTCAGGTGTGGTGGGTGTCATGAGCGTGTGATCTCAGCATGGCCAGCTAGTCTAAGAGAATCGGGGAGCTCCAGACCAATGAGACACATTGCTTTGGCTTTCCTTACAGTCACGATTGTCCCAAGGGGGTAAGGAAAGTCTCCTGAAGTTGTTCTCTGACACACACACACACACACACACACACACACACACACACACACACTGATGGGAAATACTCAGGAAGTAATTGTGGTTAATACTATTCTTCCACTAAAACAATATTCTCTAAGTTGATAGACATTGATTCAAATGTAAAATTAACCTAGATATATTACCATGAGTTCCAAAACTGGATGCCACGCACGTATTACTGTTTATGCCATGTGTGTATTACTCCTTATGCCATGCATGTCTTACTTCATGCATGTGTTATTCCTTATGCCATGCATGCATTACTTCATGCGTTGTACTCTTTATGCCATGCGTGTATCACTTCTTACTTCTTACTCCATGCATGTATCAGTCCTCATATGCTTTGATGCTGCTGTTCTCACATGTTGGCCAGCATCAGAAACAGCTGGAGAGATGATGTAGGCACAGACCCTTGGACTATATATACATCCAAGACTTTTGTTATAGTACATTTGACGATCTGTACCACCAGCATATGCCCAATATGCCAGGATCCTGTGTCCCTTTAAAATGCAATGCCTCAACAGAAGTGTACATCCCTGTCACCCGAAGAGCACGGGAAGCACATCTCACTGCTGTTGCTAGCACAGTGGCTGGATCATGTAGGTAGCACACACGCTCACCTGTCCCCTTCAGCCCACATGCAGCAGTGGTGAATCATCCCGTTCCCACAGATCCTATTTCACTTTCCTGTAGGATCTTCGGAGTGAGGGCTGCTGTACCTGGCCTATTGATCATCCCTCCCAGACCCCTGTCACTACAGTAGCCGTAAGGACAGAAATGTGGAACTACTCAGAAGAGGATGCTCATTTCCCAGCCCCAGGGCCGTCACCCCTTAATCATCACGTTTGTTGCTGATTGCTCCTGAGCACTGGTGGGAAAGAATATGCAAAGAGGGAGAACTTTGAAGGCGACGGAAACAGATGAGGCGGTACACACAGCTCCATATGTTTAACTTTTAGACGTGACAATAATTTTTGTCCTCTCCGGGGCAGGTGACAGATGGGTGGCTCCCGGCATAAAAATGACTGATGTCCTGATTACGTGGCTGCTTCCACCCCACTATTGTCAAGGCACTCACTATGCGTGAGAACTGTAACCAAAATCATAAGCCCTGTTCCGCATCTTCTCATGAACGAGAGTTCTACAAGATTCTATGACCTTAAAAAGCGTAGCAGTAATCAGGTCTGAAGCCCCGGCCACACTCACAGAGAATAGGCTCTGTAGACTGAAATCCAGCGTCGGTTTTCCTCTTTCTGCTCTCTCCGTTGCTAGCCCCTCTCTCGTGTGTTTAGTCCACAGCCACCTCTGAACATGCGGAACTCTCAGACACTTCTGCAGCACGGGCTCCTCTGCTCAGTGTGACAGGATACATTTAGATATGTCAGCCATGGCAGGCCTGTTTAACGTAAAACTCAGATGGGGCGTTTATCCCCAAATCCGGGATGTAACTAATGTTTACATCAAAAGAATTACTATTAAAAATTGTCATTGTTGTTGTTGTTGTTCTTACTGTTGGTTTTGTTTTTTTGGTTTTTTGGGTTGTTGTTGTTGTTGTTTGTTTGTTTGTTTGTTTTTCACGACAGACTTTTTCTCTGTATAGTCCTGGCCAACCTGGAGCAGCCTGGCTCAAACTCAGGAATCCACCTGCCTCTGCCTCCCAATCGATGTAATTAAAGGTACACCACCACTACCTGGTATCAAAAGTTACTAAAATATCCATGTTTCAGAATTATTAGAATTATTTCAGAAGTTTGCCATTCAGTTTCCTTCTTGACCATCGACTTGCAGATGCATCCTTAAAATGTTTTTCTCCTGTTCCTCCAGCGTGGAGCTAGGGGCTAACGAACCGTTCCTTCTCTGTACTCAGGTGAGCTGCAACTTGACCACACTTTAGAACTCTTGGCTAGAGATTTGCTGCTGCGTGTTTTTTTGGGTTTTTTGTTTGTTTGTTTGTTTTTGTTTTTTGTTTTTTGTTTTTTTTGACACAGATCTATGTCCAAACAACACTGACATCCAAGAGAGGTCCTGAAGTAATATTGGCTGCATGTGTCCTGAAGAGGCTTATATTCACAGAGAACAGATACGAGACCGGGTGGAAGATTGTGAGCAGACAACAGAGAGCAATGGCTAAGTCCTGTGACCTGGGAACCTGAGGCCGACCACCTTTGCCTGAGGGTATGAAGACTCCCAAAGGAGGCCGTGAGCTTGGCTTCTGAGTGCTCATGGGTAAATAAAATTAGAAAAAGAGTTCAGGCAGGCCACCTGTACATCTACCTTTTCTTCACTTTGCATCCAGGACAAACAGCGAACTTCCAACCACAGAAAGCTGAAACTGTAGAATTTTCTCTGATGTTGATTTCAGTTCCATCTCCAACCAATAGTAGAAACTTTCAGTCCTAGATCACTGAGGATGTTTGCAGTGAAAACCACACGGTTGACTCACATTGTAGATGAGGAGAAGAGCAGAGGACCCACAGCAGCAACTCTGTGTCACCTCCAATTCTATCCACAAAACTTAATCTAATTTAACTACCTTCATTTAAAAGCAATCACTTAAGTTTGGTTGAAAATATGTTAAAGGGCCTTTGACTCTTTATGAAAATAATGTCAGGATAGAATTATGGGTAGCTTATTCTCTAACTTAAATATTTTATTACAAGAAAAGGAAGAAGATAGGAAAATAAAATTTATGCGCATCTGGTTCCTAGGGAAACATTCTTTAGTGTTTTCTACAAAGGTGGAAATAAAAGAAGGAAGGCAAACACTCTTCCGACAGGAGAAGGAATAAAGTCATTATTCTACAATTCCTCACTGAGAGGTTAGGTGAAGAAGCCAAGTGAGGTGTGTGTGTGTGTGTTATTGGCACTTATAGTTGTCCTACCTGATGTGAATGTAAGTTACAGCTGTGATGGGGTAGCTCAGCCCAAGAGCTAATAGACACAAGAAGCTGAAAGGGGTAAAGTTAAAGACAATGACAAAATGGGTGTCCCTTTAAAATGTTTTCAAAAATAATCATTTGTCTTAATTACTTCTCATTGGGACAAATCATCTCTCTCTTTCCAAAGGGCAGACATAAGAATGTATTCATGCTAACCACCCAATTTCTCTGGTCATAGCATGCCTTTGACTTGGTGTTTCAAATACCCTCATCAAGTTAGCTCTCGCATGGGGAGTGGCGTAGAGGTATCAACACCTGATTCTCCAACATGCACGACCACAGGTGCCTGTAACTCCAGTCATGGGATTGGCAGAGACATGGGGCCTCACTTGCCAGATGTCTAGTCAAGGAACAGGGTTCAGGGAAGGGCCTTGTTTCAAGGGAAGAGTCAGAGAGAAGGACCCCTGGCACCTTCCTCCAACCTCCACATGGGCACACACACGGGCCCACAAACATGGATGATATTTATTTATAACAGCATGTTTACAAACCCAAGACTGTATGTTGCTCACGGTTACACACCTGCTTCCTCCATTGAGTTGGCCTGCTTTGTTTTTCTCTATCTAAAACTTCAAGTCCTTGTTTTAGATACAAAAGAAGGGAAGGAGGGAGAACTGTAAGAGTCAACAGTTCTCAAAGATAATAACTATAAAATGCTTGTCAGAAAAATCACTTAGTAAATTCTAAAACTTTTATTTTTACTTTATGCATATGGACATTTTGCCTGCATGTATGTCTGTTCACTATGAGTGCAAGGTCCACAGATGCTGGAAGAGGATGAAAGAGACCTGTACTTACAGGGCTGTGAGCTGCCATGTGGATGCTGGGAACTGTATTCGTGTCCTCTGGAAGAGGAACAAGTGTTCTTACCTGCTGAGCCGTCCCTCCAGCTTAACTTAGTACATGAGATGAGAAAATGTCTACACCTCCCAATTTTTTTCTTTGTATAAGCAAAATAATTTTCTTATTTAGAAATAATATATTACTCAATTTTAACATTTATATTTACTGAAATCCACAATTTTAAACCAAAATAAGTAAAACGACTAAATTGGGTGGGTATGGTCGCTCACACGTTGGGAGCCATATGCACTGAACTGCTGTGAGTTTGACACCAAACTGGGCTACATAGTAAAGTCCAAGTCAGCCTGGACAACAGGGTGAGATAGCCCAAGAAAATAAATGAACAGATTCATAAATAAATATATTCCTTCCCGTACCTTCCAAAAATTCCTATTGTGGAATCAATTAAAGTAAGCTTTAATGATAAACATAAAATGCATAAAATGGGAACAACAGGAAAATGGAATACAGATACAATAAGCTACATATAGCATTGGAAAATATTAGTGAAGTTTGTATTAATCAGTGTGTGTGTGTGTGTGTGTGTGTGTGTAAGACAGATCGGGTGAAAGAGTATGTGTGTTAATCTTTACTCAACCATGATCATGAGCTGGTCATGGCCAACATTTTGAAACCTACTGTTCTCAAGCACTCTGATTACAAGTTCAGTGCCAGTGTGAGTAACTCCCTTTTAAGCTGTCAGTCAGTGGGGTCCCACAGATGATACACAAACATAGGTACTGCCACCGTTCTTGGTTCCTGTCTTAGTTAGGGTTTATATTACTGTGAGAAAATGCCATGATCATAACCGACTTGATGAAGAGATCTTTATTTCACTTCTGCTTCCACATCAATTTATCATCGAAGGAAGTTGGATTAGGAACTCCAGGCAGGACCCTGGATACAAGAACTGAAGCAAAGGCCATGGAGGAATGCCACTTCCTGGCACTCCCCATAGCTTGCTCAGTCTACTCTCTTACAAGATCCAGACCTGGAGCAAGGAATGGCACTGACCACAGAATGCTAGTCCCTACCACAGCAATCATTATTCAAGAAAATGCACTCTGAATTTGCCCCCAGACCAATCTGGTAGGGACATTTTCTTAACTGACACTCCTCCTTCTCATATGATTCTAGGTAGCACCAAGCTGCCATAAACAACCCAGTGCATCTACCCTCCAGAACTTGAGGACAAGACCCAACTGTGGAAGGCATCACATCATTGTGTCATAGGATATGGAGAAATCACCTGGCAGTGTCAGCCTTCTGTCTAGCTTTTGTACTTGTTGGAAGGATCGACGCATGCTGCTGGTGGAGAAACATAATAGTCTTATCTAGATGTGAGCTCTGTGATCTATAAGAATGACTAGTTAGACAAGATATGCTCACTGGAGCAAGGGCATGAATATTAGAAGAGTAAATCCTTTCTGGTTGGATTTAATTCCTTCATCCTGTGGTGCTGCTAACTAGGACAAAGACCTGTTGCTGACTAGGCTCTAGGCTCTAGGCTCTAGGCTATAGGCTCTAGGCTGTAGGCTGTAGGCTGTAGGCTGTAGGTTCTAGGCTCTAGGCTGTAGGCTGTAGGCTCGAGGCTCTAGGCTGTAGGCTGTAGGCTGTAGGCTGTAGGCTCGAGGCTCGAGGCTCGAGGCTCGAGGCTCGAGGCTCTAGGCTGTAGGGGAGATCCTAGTACCTATTACTCTGCTAAAAGGACATATTAATAGGCTAACCCCTAAGATCTTATCCTTGTGCCTGTAGAGTAGTACATATCTCTGCCCTCGTCAGAGAAGACCCTTTGTGCCATTAATAGAAATTAACAGAGACCCAAAATAGATCAATGGGCAGAGAACAAAAGACTGGGGTGTTATGTTCTAAATGAGACATCTGTATCATACCTCCTCCCAAAAAGGCTCAGGGATCATCATGAAGGAAAGATCGAAGAGCCAGTGGTAGAAGATGTCTGCGACGAAACAACATGTGCTTGGCATAATAGGGTCATGGCACACTTGAATTCACAGTGGCTGGCTGGAAGACAGGACAAAATAAAGCCAGCCAAAAATCCCAGTGTGTAGGGGGCGGGGCGGAATCTCCACCTCCTAGCCGAGGCGCTAGTGGCAGTTGATGACTTCCAGGGGGAGAAGAGTCTCGCTTTTCTTCAGAGCTGCAGCCTGAGGCTAACCATACTCCTGGTAGATGGTCCTGAATCAATGGGCCTACAGCAGCTTGAAGTAGATTCAGTGGTTTAAGGGAAACAATAAAAATAGCAGAAAACCAAAGAATAGGAAAGTTGGGTGATGAGGGCGGGGCAGGGACTGGGGCAAAGGAGTCGGGGGTGCCAGGGACAGACATGGACGAACAGGAGAAGCTAGAGAAGGGAGTAAGGAGTACCTTTGATCAATGTACATTTGATGCATGCTTAAATTTCTCAAACAAGACAAGAACTAAAGCAGACTGATGCTCCACTGTATTACATGTGTGAAGGGAAAGCACTGATTACTGATCACGAGGAGTCTGTCCACCTACTTCTGTACCTCAAAGACAGCATGCAATATTGAAGGCCAAGAAACGGGCCTCCAAAGAAACACTTTCCTGTTTTGAAACTAAAGCTCAAACATCTCACCGGCCATTTGAAAGAGCATTCTGCAGGGATGTGTCTATAACTTTCCTCCACCCGGGTGACTACTGTGTCTCCAGATCTACTTTATAGGGCTACTATGTTAGACACTGGAAGGAAAACAGAAAGTCCGTGACACTTGTCATCATGGTGAGTTCACTATCTAGGAAACACTGGCAAAAATAAGTATGTGTGTGAGGCGCTACAACGGCTGTGTTAAACGGGATGGATCTGATTGGGAAAAAAGAAAGTAAGTGGAGAGACCCAACCGCCTGGTCAGGTGGGCACTCCTGAGGCTGCAGAGCGGAAGAGACCACCAACACTGCTCACCCCTGCCCACATCCCTGGCCCAAGAGGAAACTGTATAAGGCCTCTGGGCTCCCATGGGGGAGGGCCCAGGAGAGGCAGGACCCCTGCCTGAGACACCGCCGGAACCTGAAGGAAACAGACCTGATAAACAGTTCTCTGCACCCAAATCCCGTGGGAGGGAGAGCTAAACCTTCAGAGAGGCAGACAAGCCTGGGAAACCAGAAGAGACTGCTCTCTGCACACACATCTCGGACGCCAGAGGAAAAAGACAAAGACCATCTGGAACCCTGGTGCACTGAAGCTCCCGGAAGGGGTGGCACAGGTCTTCCTGGTTGCTGCCGCTGCAGAGAGCCCGTGGGCAGCACCCCACGAGCGAACTTGAGCCTCGGGACCACAGGTAAGACCAACTTTTCTGCTGCAAGAAAGCTGCCTGGTGAACTCAAGACACAGGCCCACAGGAACAGCTGAAGACCTGTAGAGAGGAAAAACTACACGCCCGAAAGCAGAACACTCTGTCCCCATAACTGACTGAAAGAGAGGAAAACAGGTCTACAGCACTCCTGACACACAGGCTTATAGGACAGTCTAGCCACTGTCAGAAATAGCAGAACAAAGTAACACTAGAGATAATCTGATGGCGAGAGGCAAGCGCAGGAACCCAAGCAACAGAAACCAAGACTACATGGCACCATCGGAGCCCAATTCTCCCATCAAAACAAACATGGAATATCCAAACACACCAGAAAAGCAAGATCTAGTTTCAAAATCATTTTTGATCATGATGCTGGAGGACTTCAAGAAAGACGTGAAGAACTCCCTTAGAGAACAAGTAGAAGCCTACAGAGAGGAATCGCAAAAATGCCTGAAAGAATTCCAGGAAAACATAAATAAACAAGTAGAAGCCCATAGAGAGGAGACACAAAAATCCCTGAAAGAATTCCAGGAAAACATAAATAAACAAGTAGAAGCCCATAGAGAGGAGACACAAAAATCCCTGAAAGAATTCCAGGAAAACACAATCAAACAGTTGAAAGAATTAAAAATGGAAATAGAAGCAATCAAGAAAGAACACATGGAAACAACCCTGGATATAGAAAACCAAAAGAAGAGACAAGGAGCTGTAGATACAAGCTTCACCAACAGAATACAAGAGATGGAAGAGAGAATCTCAGGAGCAGAAGATTCCATAGAAATCATTGACTCAACTGTCAAAGATAATGTAAAGCAAAAAAAGCTACTGGTCCAAAACATACAGGAAATCCAGGACTCAATGAGAAGATCAAACCTAAGGATAATAGGTATAGAAGAGAGTGAAGACTCCCAGCTCAAAGGAGCAGTAAATATCTTCAACAAAATCATAGAAGAAAACTTCCCTAACCTAAAAAAAGAGATACCCATAGACATACAAGAAGCCTACAGAACTCCAAATAGATTGGACCAGAAAAGAAACACCTCCCGTCACATAATTGTCAAAACACCAAACGCACAAAATAAAGAAAGAATATTAAAAGCAGTAAGGGAAAAAGGTCAAGTAACATATAAAGGCAGACCTATCAGAATCACACCAGACTTCTCGCCAGAAACTATGAAGACCAGAAGATCCTGGACTGATGTCATACAGACCCTAAGAGAACACAAATGCCAGCCCAGGTTACTGTATCCAGGAAAACTCTCAATTAACATTGATGGAGAAACCAAGATATTCCATGACAAAACCAAATTTATACAATATCTTTCTACAAATCCAGCACTACAAAGGATAATAAATGGTAAAGCCCAACATAAGGAGGCAAGCTATACCCTAGAAGAAGCAAGAAACTAATCGTCTTGGCAACAAAACAAAGAGAATGAAAGCACACAAACATAACCTCACTTCCAAATATGAATATAACGGGAAGCAATAATCACTATTCCTTAATATCTCTCAATATCAATGGCCTCAACTCCCCAATAAAAAGACATAGATTAACAAACTGGATACGCAACGAGGACCCTGCATTCTGCTGCCTACAGGAAACACACCTCAGAGACAAAGACAGACACTACCTCAGAGTGAAAGGCTGGAAAACAACTTTCCAAGCAAATGGTCAGAAGAAGCAAGCTGGAGTAGCCATTCTAATATCAAATAAAATCAATTTTCAACTAAAAGTCACCAAAAAAGATAAGGAAAGACACTTCATATTCATCAAAGGAAAAATCCACCAAGATGAAGTCTCAATCCTAAATATCTATGCCCCAAATACAAGGGCACCTACATATGTAAAAGAAACCTTACTAAAGCTCAAAACACACATTGCACCTCACACAATAATAGTGGGAGATTTCAACACCCCACTCTCATCAATGGACAGATCACGGAAACAGAAATTTAACAGTGATGTCGACAGACTAAGAGAAGTCATGAGCCAAATGGACTTAACGGATATTTATAGAACATTCTATCCTAAAGCAAAAGGATATACCTTCTTCTCAGCTCCTCATGGTACTTTCTCCAAAATTGACCATATAATTGGTCAAAAAACGGGCCTCAACAGGTACAGAAAGATAGAAATAATCCCATGCGTGCTATCGGACCACCACGGCCTAAAACTGGTCTTCAATAACAATAAGGGAAGAATGCCCACATATACATGGAAATTGAACAATGCTCTACTCAATGATAACCTGGTCAAGGAAGAAATAAAGAAAGAAATTAAAAACTTTTTAGAATTTAATGAAAATGAAGGTACAACATACCCAAACTTATGGGACACATTGAAAGCTGTGATAAGAGGAAAACTCATAGCGCTGAGTGCCTGCAGAAAGAAACAGGAAAGAGCATATGTCAGCAGCTTGACAGCACACCTAAAAGCTCTAGAACAAAAAGAAGCAAATACACCCAGGAGGAGTAGAAGGCAGGAAATAATCAAACTCAGAGCTGAAATCAACCAAGTAGAAACAAAAAGGACCATAGAAAGAATCAACAGAACCAAAAGTTGGTTCTTTGAGAAAATCAACAAGATAGATAAACCCTTAGCCAGACTAACGAGAGGACACAGAGAGTGCGTCCAAATTAACAAAATCAGAAATGAAAAGGGAGACATAACTACAGATTCAGAGGAAATTCAAAAAATCATCAGATCTTACTATAAAAACCTATATTCAACAAAACTTGAAAATCTTCAGGAAATGGACAATTTCCTAGACAGATACCAGGTATCGAAGTTAAATCAGGAACAGATAAACCAGTTAAACAACCCCATAACTCCTAAGGAAATAGAAGCAGTCATTAAAGGTCTCCCAACCAAAAAGAGCCCAGGTCCAGACGGGTTTACTGCAGAATTCTATCAAACCTTCATAGAAGACCTCATACCAATATTATCCAAACTATTCCACAAAATTGAAACAGATGGAGCACTACCGAATTCCTTCTACGAAGCCACAATTACTCTTATACCTAAACCACACAAAGACACAACAAAGAAAGAGAACTTCAGACCAATTTCCCTTATGAATATCGACGTAAAAATACTGGCAATAAAATTCTGGCAAACCGAATTCAAGAGCACATCAAAACAATCATCCACCATGATCAAGTAGGCTTCATCCCAGGCATGCAGGGATGGTTTAATATTCGGAAAACCATCAACGTGATCCATCATATAAACAAACTGAAAGAACAGAACCACATGATCATTTCATTAGATGCTGAGAAAGCATTTGACAAAATTCAACACCCCTTCATGATAAAAGTCCTGGAAAGAATAGGAATTCAAGGCCCATACCTAAACATAGTAAAAGCCATATTCAGCAAACCAGTTGCTAACATTGAACTAAACGGAGAGAAACTTGAAGCAATCCCACCAAAATCAGGGACTAGACAAGGCTGCCCACTCTCTCCCTACTTATTCAATATAGTTCTTGAAGTTCTAGCCAGAGCAATCAGACAACAAAAGGAGATCAAGGGGATACAGATCAGAAAAGAAGAGGTCAAAATATCACTATTTGCAGACGACATGGTAGTATATTTAAGTGATCCCAAAAGTTCCACCAGAGAACTACTAAAGCTGATAAACAACTTCAGCAAAGTGGCTGGGTATAAAATTAACTCAAATAAATCAGTTGCCTTCCTCTATACAAAAGAGAAACAAGCCGAGAAAGAAATTAGGGAAACGACACCCTTCATAATAGACCCAAATAATATAAAGTACCTCGGTGTGACTTTAACCAAGCAAGTAAAAGATCTGTACAATAAGAACTTCAAGACACTGAGGAAAGAAATTGAAGAAGACCTCAGAAGATGGAAAGATCTCCCATGCTCATGGATTGGCAGGATTAATATAGTAAAAATGGCCATTTTACCAAAAGCAATCTACAGATTCAATGCAATCCCCATCAAAATACCAATCCAATTCTTCAAAGACTTAGACAGAACAATTTGAAAATTCATCTGGAATAACAAAAAACCCAGGATAGCTAAAGCTATCCTCAACAATAAAAGGACTTCAGGGGGAATCACTATCCCTGAACTCAAATAGTATTACAGAGCAACAGTGATAAAAACTGCATGGTATTGGTACAGAGACAGACAGATAGACCAATGGAATAGAATTGAAGACCCAGAAATGAACCCACACACCTATGGTCACTTGATTTTTGACAAAGGAGCCAAAACCATCCAATGGAAAAAAGATAGCATTTTCAGCAAATGGTGCTGGTTCAACTGGAGAGCAACATGTAGAAGAATGCAGATCGATCCATGCTTATCACCCTGTACAAAGCTTAAGTCCAAGTGGATCAAGGACCTCCACATCAAACCAGACACACTCAAACTAATAGAAGAAAAACTAGGGAAGCATCTGGAACACATGGGCACTGGAAAAAATTTCCTGAACAAAACACCAATGGCTTATGCTCTAAGATCAAGAATCGACAAATGGGATCTCATAAAACTGCAAAGCTTCTGTAAGGCAAAGGACACTGTGATTAGGACAAAACGGCAACCAACAGATTGGGAAAAGATCTTTACCAATCCTACAACAGATAGAGGCCTTATATCCAAAATATACAAAGAACTCAAGAAGTTAGACCGCAGGGAAACAAATAACCCTATTAAAAAATGGGGTTCAGAGCTAAACAAAGAATTCACAGCTGAGGAATGCCGAATGGCTGAGAAACACCTAAAGAAATGTTCAACATCTTTAGTCATAAGGGAAATGCAAATCAAAACAACCCTGAGATTTCACCTCACACCAGTGAGAATGGCTAAGATCAAAAACTCAGGTGACAGCAGATGCTGGCGAGGATGTGGAGAAAGAGGAACACTCCTCCATTGTTGGTGGGATTGCAGACTGGTAAAACCATTCTGGAAATCAGTCTGGAGGTTCCTCAGAAAATTGGACATTGAACTGCCTGAGGATCCAGCTATACCTCTCTTGGGCATATACCCAAAAGATGCCTCAACATATAAAAGAGACACGTGCTCCACTATGTTCATCGCAGCCTTATTTATAATAGCCAGAAACTGGAAAGAACCCAGATCCCCTTCAACAGAGGAATGGATACAGAAAATGTGGTACATCTACACAATGGAATATTACTCAGCTATCAAAAACAACGAGTTTATGAAATTCGTAGGCAAATGGTTGGAACTGGAAAATATCATCCTGAGTGAGCTAACCCAATCACAGAAAGACATACATGGTATGCACTCATTGATAAGTGGCTATTAGCCCAAATGCTTGAATTACCCTAGATCCCTAGAACAAACGAAACTCAAGACGGATGATCAAAATGTGAATGCTTCACTCCTTCTTTAAATGAGGAAAAAGAATACCCTTGGCAGGGAAGGGAGAGGCAAAGATTAAAACAGAGACTGAAGGAACACCCATTCAGAGCCTGCCCCACATGTGGCCCATACATATACAGCCACCCAATTAGACAAGATGGATGAAGCAAAGAAGTGCAGACCGACAGGAGCCGGATGTAGATGGCTCCTGAGAGACACAGCCAGAATACAGCAAATACAGAGGCGAATGCCAGCAGCAAACCACTGAACTGAGAATAGGTCCCCCATTGAAGGAATCAGAGAAAGAACTGGAAGAGCTTGAAGGTGCTCGAGACCCCAAAAGTACAACAATGTCAAGCAACCAGAGCTTCCAGGGACTAAGCCACTACCTAAAGACTATACATGGACTGACCCTGGACTCTGACCCCATAGGTAGCAATGAATATCCTAGTAAGAGCACCAGTGGAAGGGGAAGCCCTGGGTCCTGCTAAGACTGAACCCCCAGTGAACTAGACTATGGGGGGGAGGGCAGCAATGGGGGGAGGGTTGGGAGGGGAACACCCATAAGGAAGGGGAGGGGGGAGGGGGATGTTTGTCCGGAAACCGGGAAAGGGAATAACACTTGAAATGTATATAAGAAATACTCAAGTTAATAAAAAAAAAAAAAGAAAGTAAGTGTTCAGGATATTACAGGTACGATGTCCTTTACTCAAAATGCTTGTAACCATTGAATTTTGGGACTTTTTTTTAAGTGGGGGATATTTGCATAAAACACTTTGGGAGCAGGACAAAAATCTTAAAAAAAATTTATGTCCTCAGCATATATATATATATACTCATATTTTGTATGAAACAAAAGATTTTAATGATAAATATTACATAGTCAGATTTGCATACTTGTAGATTCTGTACCTAAATATTCATCTGATGTGGGCTATATGTAATACTATATATATATATATATATATATATATATATATGATATATACCTTCTACATACAGTATTTTATTCACATTAACAATATTAAATCCCGTAAGAAGCTGGCATTTAAACCTCAATCTTAAGGATGAGAATTAGGAGCTCAATAATGTGCTGAGAATATTCCCAGCGAGGGGATTTGGGGAGGGGGGTCTAAAATGTCCCAAGGTGACAGTGGTCACAGGACACATTGTCAGGAAGTGAATGACAGAGAGACTGATGACAGGAGCAGGGAACATTCCTGACGCAGGGACTGCCCTGACTCTGAGGATCTCGAAGGTGATTCCAGCAAATAGAAGGACTGGGAAATGTATGTGTGTTTCAGAGGGGGAGGGGGAAGGGTGGGTGGTATTGGAAGTGAGAGAGGAAATGAGAGGGTAGAGGGAAGTTAATATTCTCAAAGTGCATGGTATATTTGAATACAAATGTCTTTCAGAAAGCAACCATTATGCACAGTGTATGCTAATAAGCGTAAAATGTAAAGAGAATTGCTTTATCATCAAAGTGCTGACTCACCTTAACTCATATAACGCTTAAGTTTCAAAACTCAGGCATGCGGCTATAAATTACGGGCAATATTATCTATAAATGACCTATTACAGCAGCCTGATAAGGAGTTGGACATCAATCCCCTTTCACAAGGACAGAATGAACAGCGGCATCAGAATGTGTTCACATCTTCCCTTGATCGATCATATAGTCTGCCCTTAGCAATGGCAAAACAGGGATGAAAATGAAGTTATGAATAGCAGTCAACATTTACTTTTCTTTTTAATACAAAGCATCATGCCTCGTCTCAATAGAGATGAAATTCCTGTGACTCAATATATTCAACATCTTTCATGACCACAATTCCATCTGATTTGACATCTCATTAAAAACATTCTCTGCTTGCTGCTGGATGAACGGTTTCATAAATCGCATACACGAGTCCCAACTGAAAGGAACATGGTTCTGAAGAATAAACACACGCCGATTTTAGTTCGTTTTTTGTCGTTGTTGTTGTTGTGCACACTTGCAAAGTTAGTCAAGTTTATGATTACAGTGCCACGACCACTTTTATAAATATTCTGTACAGCTCGACTACGCCGCACAGAGAAATTCAGATACCAAACGCTGGTTGAGCAGAGCCGCAACACAAACCGGAAGGGGACACACGACACGGGAACTGATTTTCAAAGCACAAAAATTAGAGCACCTCTCAAAAGAAACCATTCAGGCAGCAACACATGGAGAAAGCCATTTAGTGCTCTTGATAATGCCTTTTCATCTAAAAATGTTCAAAACACTCGAGCATGCAGTGATTGGTTTTGTCATTATTTATTTTGTGGTCTTGGTTGGATAGAAGCCACAGGTGTGACCAGAATGTATAATCCATGAGCCAGGAGAACTACAGTTATGGAGGTCTATGGGAAAGGACCATGGAGTAAGAGGGGTGTGAAGGTAAGAGAATAAAGATGGTGAAGGTGACTCCAACCATTGACACTGACTCAGCAGTCCTCCAGCACACTCAGAGGACACACCCATGAGGATGGCGATGCCTTCCCCTTGCATAAGGACGGTGATGACTTCCCCTTGCAGCTACCTTCTGTATAGGCTGATAACGTCATCTTCATTTTAAGACAGTAATGTAGGGATGTTCTGGTGTTGGTCATTTTTAGCATAGGTCACGATGTCCACAGTGTTTATCATGATGAACATTGGGAAATTGTTCAAGTTCAATGCTGCTCTGTAAAATCATAAAGGAGCCAGGCCTTCAGAGATAAGTTACTAGACTGCAGACATTGCATCCAAACCATGGCAATGCTCTCAATTACCAGTGGCTTCTCTCGAAGATATCCTAGCCTCACTCCAGATGACAGACACAAAAGGTAGCAATATAATTGGGGGGGGGGGCAGTGCAGACAAGAATAAAATAGACAAACCAGAGCATTACTGGATCAGACCCTAAATGGCACACAGAAGAGTCACACATGTGCTCCATGCCGGCACCACATGCAACCTGGATAATGAGGGTTTGGCCTTACATCACACTCTGGCAGTAAAACTCTACATTCAGAGTCTGGTCTCCAGCTCAGCAGATTGCAAGAGCTCTTCACAACCCCTGAAACCATGATTGCCCAAACAGGCTGCTGTCACAACATTCCCAGTAGGATGATCCCGAGTTGCCCATACACAATTCTCATCTCACTGAGTCTCAGGACCCTCTCCTCATGGGCTGGGCCTGTAGCACCTTCCCACTTAGTTAGCCACCTCTGTGAACACACTTGCTCTGGGCTAAGTCCACTCTGCCTCACCCTTTCCCTCTTACTTTTTAATTTAAGAAATCTCCTCCGGTGTTTTTCTGCTAAGAACAACTCTGTAGCCCGTACCTGCTGCTCTCGTCCCTGAAAGATGGCTGCGGAGTTCAGCAATATTTGAGAAAACAAACTCAGTATAGCACAATGGCACAGAAAAATGCATTTCAAGTCCTTTGAAGTTACAAAGACCTGTGAGTGAAATTTCTCCTGGAGTCCCACTGCTTAGAACTAGGCCCTGAGGAAAATGCTGAGCGCTGGAGCCAGCTAGGATGCCCTTTCCTGCCTCAGGCGAGGCTTTGCTGGATGGCTGTGGACTGTGCAGCCTAACTATGGATGTTCCCAAGTCAAATTAGATATGCCCAACTCCTAAACTGCCTGTAGCCCACAGCTCGTAACCCACTTTTATTAGACAATACTACAATGACTCATTGTCGAAACAAACATGTTTCACGTGGACTATCCTGGGCCAGATACTGATTTTCTAATTTGGATTCTAGCAATAAATACTAAAATACCTTGCCTGGGAGAAATTCCAATCAAGTAAGGAAGACAGCCATTTAAAAAGGCAAACACCGTGTGTGTGTGTGTGGGGGGGGTAATGTGTGTGTATGTATATATGAAATATGTATGATATGTATATTATATATCATAGTTTATTAGACATATAATTAGATTAAACACACACACACACACACACACACACACACACAACATAGCTTATTAGAAGGAGAGTATCTACTAGGTTTCTCTATTGTAAAGTTCCCATTTTTCTCTTCCTTAATAGTGAATCACTAAGCCTGCATTTAAAGAAAAGAGAACTGGTCTACCTCATGACATACAAGAAGCATTTCTGGATACAGAATGAAGTCACACTTTCTAGCTATGCACTACCCTGCTTCTCTAAACTCTTTCTCCTGCCTTAATCTTAGAACCACTATTTTTCCTTCTAGTAAAGAATGTATTTAAAAAGCATTTGACACTAGGCAGACATTCATAACTACAGATGTCTCTGTCCAGGCTCTCTCAGTGAGCAGGCCTATGCAACCTTTACCTTCATATTGATGCACATATATGACTATATTTCTTTTTTATCTCTCTTGCACTTAATAAAACAAATCTGAGTTCTCTGGATGCCATTCTAATTTTCTCTGTTGCTGATTTGGTCTGAGTTGAGTGCTGTCTCAAAAAAAAATTCCCCATGCTGATGTGAACCCTTAGTGCATCAGGCAGTTAGTACATTTGGTTTAGGATTATGAAGGAAATTCAGGGGAGGTATTGGAGTGTTAATTTAACATTTTTCTGTAAATTCTGTTGCAGCCACGTTGAAAGGGAAATCATGTCAAGATATAGGCGGCGGTGATGGCCTAGAAGGAATGTTTTCCTCATGGACCCCAGGATGAAGCAAAGCCACAATACCTCAATCTAAGACTTCTAACAACTAAAATTAGATGACTTATTGTGAGCTAGAATCTATATTTTGTTGAAATTTCTTCAGTTTTAACCCAGGGTTCTCCCCCCATATCCAACACAATTTATCTTGAATTTATATTGAATCACCATGCTTTCTTAGGCTACCCTTAACTCTAGTCCTCTGTGACTGCCTTGATGACTTCAACGATGATAGGAAAGGTTGTATGGAAAATGACACACAATTGGGATTTAGATTTTATATATTATTCATCTTTTCATCAGCCCCCTCCCCACACCATGTCTGTGTGTGGCCACACATGCATGAAACACAAAAGTTAGTTCAATCCTGTCTTGTGGGGTCTGGAGTTGGAATTTAAATGAAGACTGCAAACAAGCATCTCTACCTGTTAAGCCAAGTTACCAGCCCACAACTTGGATTTGTCTGCTTTTCTCATGACAGAGTTGGGTTTATAGAGGCTGAGAAGAGATGGTCTATATTGCTAAAGCGACATTCTCTTCAAACCATACGATTAATAGGACATATCACTGTCCTTGACCTATAGATGAGAGAGTTGTCGTCAGAGCTCTGCAGTGGAAACTCCTATGCCCTTCTGTACAGCACACTTTCAGAAGACTGTCATGAATAGTTTGTAAGAGTGGGGGATGAAATTCCACCCCCATGAGGTACAGCTGTGCCCAAATCATTTGGAAGTTGGTGAGATGGCCCTTGCTGCCATACCTGAAGACCTGAGTTCAATCCTTGGAACCAATATAGAAGGAGAAAAGCACTTCAACAAGGTAGATCTTCAGTCTAACTCCACATGGGCATGTGGCAAGCACATTCACATACATACATTCAGAAAATAAATAAATGAATGTTATAAAGACTTTAAAAATCTAAAGACAAAAGAAATTTATGAAAAGTTCAACTCTTGCCTTTTGGTCAGTCATTTGGTACATTTTAGTATTAATATGGCATCAGGGATGTATACGTATAGATTGTATAATCTAGTATTACTTTAGTTATCCCTCTACCATTTACTGTCATTGATATTTTTAAGTAGTTTCCTATATAATAAATAAACTCTGCACTTGCTATGCATTCATAGTGTGCTATGAACTGTCTTAACTATGTTTAACCAATGAATTCTCTTTTAAACATATTTGTCTAACAAGTAAACATTTTAAAGCATACATTTAAAAAATGGTATACTGGAGAACTAGTATATTTTAAAAATTCAATTCTTACTCTAGAATACATATTATTTTTACTAATTTACCATATTTGTAATCTGTTTTCAAAAATAATAACTTTACAAATTCCACACTTTATAATTAAATTTATATATTTTTGCCCAAGTCATATTTATATTTTCCAAATCTGTTCATATGTTTAAAATGTTTGCTTTCACATTTGTTTTTACATTTTGTGAGCCAATATAAAACAGAACTGATGATGTATTACTGATTTTGACATAGTCATGAAAGCACACATTATACTTCTATTAAAAGTTATATTTTATGACAGGTTTGTCAGATTTAATTTATGACTCTCACACATCTCTAGCTCAGTAGCCATGCAGAGTTCTTACCAGAACACTTTTTCAAGCATATATTCTAAAGAAAAAGATAAAGATAAATAGAAAATATTTTTCAAAGCAACTTCATATATATGTATAAATGTATATATAATTCCATGTCTAACTTCTTATTTCTCATTCCAATATCATATTTTAGAAACATTTTTCTCATTTGAAGAAAAAAATGTATATAGATATCCATGTTGTCATGTTTGATTTCCTGAAAGGAGCATACCTATTCAGCCATTCCTCCCTAGTAGCAGGGAACGGCTAGGTTGGTAGACACCTTGAACATTCTGTTCACGTGGATAGACCTGGAGGTTAGAGGATAAATGGAATGTTCAGGAAAACAGGGGTATGGCTTGCAGGGGGAAGCAGTCAGAGCTGAATCACACAGGCCACCTGGCCTTGCCACTGATTGAGACCTTCTCCTGCAAGCGGCTAAACGCACATTAGTGATTTTCCAGTGTATTGCTTTATGAGACCCTCTGAGTAGTGTAGAGAATGAATGGAGGGGATGTGAAAATTCCTATTGTCCAGTATTCAGGCTCACTGATGAGGTGGGCAGTCATGGCAGCACTGGTGAATATGAAACAAATAGAATGTCCTCCTTCCCCAGGCTGTAACACAAAGTCATTAGCACTGCAAAATGTACTGAAAACTGAGAGCGAAGGAGCTGGAAGGGCGGCTGGGCCTCATCATGTGGCAAGAAGCACACTGAAGCAGCTGCACCGTAAGAAAACTGGCATTTGCACTTCTGCTTTTAAGTCTCGGTGAAACATCCAAAAGACATCTCACTAGAGCTCGAAAACAAGGACTGACCAGAGGCACTGTAATGAGCATGATTAGCATGTAGGTCACAGCTGGATTCTTGAGTGGGGATGGCATTGCTTAGAGACAGAGTATAAAACAGTTGATTCTCAGTTGAGACTTAAGGGAGTTATGTGGTCTCATGGGGAACGTCTGACAATGTCGGAAGACATTAGGTTTGTTGACACAAATAAGGACATGGGGCAAAGGGAGGCCAGGGATGCTCCACATACATCTCAGCCCACAGTGCACAACTCAGGTCCCCATGCTGAAAGTTACTTAAATAAAATAACCAGTAGTGCCCTAGAGAGAAGCCTGGTCATGAAAGGAGACAACTGGTAAACCTCCTACAAGTGGGTCAGGAACCGATGATGAGAAGGACCAGTCACAGAACTGCAGGACATCTCAACCAAAGGCTGAGTTTAGGCAGTAGGGCTCCAGTGCTGACAGAGCACAGGAATACACATTGTGTTTCATACCGAGGACTAGGAGCTAATGCAAACAAACAACAAATAACTTTTCAAAACCCCTTAGAGCATTTGCTAATCTCTCCTGTAATTGACACAAAGTAGGTATCCAGTTATAGATACAAAGAGGAAACTATACCAACCTCTTACTGATTCCCTGCCTTGGTCACCTTCCTAGTTCCTCAGAGGCTGAACCTAAGGAGAGGAAGCTGACTACTGATTAAGGGAGTAGGGGATTCCTAATACCATGTAGGGAAGAGGATAAATGGGTTTCTGTGAAAAGAGCAAGCCCTGCTCATGAATGTGAAGCACAGCCAATGATCATTTAGAGTCTATTGGAACACTGTCTGTGAAATCCCAGAGACAATGCCCCAGGAAGCGGTTGAGTTTAGGGAATGCTACTAAGGCCTGGGTGACTGGGAAAGTCTTTTCATAGTGAAGACAATGATGAAAGATGTTCAGCTTGAATTGTTCAAGCCTCTTTGGTTTAAGAGGCTCAGAAGCTCCTGCCTGAGAACCTATCCAGGTCTAGGTTCAATCCAGTAGCGTGAAATACATATATAGATATGTCTATTTATAACACATAAATATTTATTTGTTTATATATGCATTTATAATATTTATAAATATGTTTATTTATAGTATATAAGTATCTATTCATAATACATATTTGTATTTCTATGAGAGAATATAAATATATATGTTTATAGACATGCATCTATGTTACTGTTATATACTTGTAATTACATAGTATTTTCTCCCTCCAGAATACTAAGTATATACATCCTTCCATCTTCTCTTTGATATTCCTTTTAAATCATTTATTCTTTGTTTTGGATAAGGCCTGACCCCAGGCTGGCCTTGAACGTGCAATCTTGCTGCCTCTGCCTCCCAGGTGCTAAGATTACACTGTATTCACAATACTGACTTATAGGCTGTCCTTCTTAGGAACGACTTCAAGGCCCAGTTATGCAAAGCTCATGTGTTCATACGTATTGATGAAATATTTACATATATATTAGTTTAATGTCTATCTCCTTAATAAATACCATGCTATATAAATGCAGACATTATATTCCATTCCGTTTATGGCAAAAAAAAAAAAAGCTAAGAAACTACCATTACTGCCTGGCATCAAAAAACAGTAATTGAAATTGATTAATAATGTGTGAGTAAAGAAGAAATGAATGACTGTAGCTCAATTTTTCAAATGACTCTTGTTTACCCTGG